>NC_048896.1:22730939-23030939 GCF_011077185.1 Oxyura jamaicensis | reverse complement strand
TGTGGGGATAGGACAAGGGGCAACGGCTGCAAAATAGAACACAGGAAGTTCCGCACCGACATGCCAAAGAACTTCTTCACGGTGAGGGTGATGGAGCACTGGAACAGGCTGCCTAGAGAGGTTGTGGAGTCTCCTTCTCTGGAGATATTCAAGGCCCATCTGGACACCTACCTGGGCAGCCTGCTCTGAGGAACCTACTTTGGCAGGGGGGTTGGACCCAATGATCTTTCGAGGTCCCTACAGTTCTGTGATTCTTACAGTCTGATGTCTTGATTAACGCAGCTAAGGGCTGGCAGGTTTGGGACAAGGGATTCCCCCCCAAATACTCGTGGTTTCCATTTTAGTCAAGTCAGTAGTTAAGCCATCTCCACATCATTTGGCTTGCAGAATAACCCATGACTTATTTCTCGAATAGCTGACACATTTTCTAGTGGTTAGCTCCCAGATGTACGGAGGAGCACTGAGAGGCACCTCTCACGAAGAGGAGCACCACTTGCTTCCTAGCCCGATAAAAGCCTCTTCGGCCACAACAAAAGGCCTGCCCCCGGCATCCAGTGGCACATCTCCGCTTCACATTTATGTCTGTGACTCATGTCCCTACAAATGTCAGCTGTTTCTTTCCAGACCATCCAGGGCTGATTGCCACAGCACATATGACATTTGCTTCTTCTGTTTTTCACCTGTTCAAAGCCGTGTCTACACGTCTTGTGCTTGCGGTAGCTTGGCATTTCCAGTCCAACCAAGCAACGGTGCATTCATCCATCCTGCCTGTAAAGTTCACAAAGCACACTGCTGGTTTAGCACACACCTCACATCAGGGCTCACTCGATGGGTTCCACTCTGATCAAGTTACCCAAAGGTGACAAAAACTAGCTGAAAGCTTTGCCAGTCCCTTTTGCCCCAGGAACCACTTCTTCAAGAGGGATTTGCTTCAACAGCCCAGGATGAAAGACCTAAAGGACGGGAAACCAGCAAGGCAGGGTGAAGGACAAAAGGACATGAGGGGCTGCGCGGGGTGGGAGGCAACTGATGTCTGGCAGTGAGTACAAATAGCAAGGAGGGGAAATCCAAGTCTCCACGGAAAAGGAACAACACTGCTGCTATACAAATGTCTTCTGGGGGGACAAGCAGCCCCCCCAGCCGTGGAAAGCCCCTTCTCAACACTTTCTTGCTGGACCCAATGCTCCTGAATCAGCACTTCAGGCCCCATGAGCCGACACGGCCACCTCGAGCTGCTCTCAGCAGGGAAGGAGAAATCTGAGGCCAACTTCTGCAAGGGACTTAAAGCCACCCCAGCTGAGAGAAATGATACCGAAAGGGTCCTCTCGCAGCTAAAATAAGCCAGCGTCTCTTCGGGGTGGTGGGGTGAAGGCTGCCCAAGGTCCCAAGTAGTGCCTCCCGAGGCAGGAAGGTTTGGGAGCTCTTGCCTGCTGCCCAGCTGGCTGCAGGGCACAAACAGGGAGGTGGATGAGAGGGCAGCGGTCATGCAGAGAGGAAAGGCTTGGGGAGATAGTGGAAAGTGAAAACAAGAAGCATGAACCCACGAAACCATGAAATCAGCTTTGATCTTTCCTCAGCTTTTATCTCAGTCGTTGCGTGCTAAACACACCCTGAGAACTGATGCGGCCTGAAAAGTCTCATCTGTGGCAGGGCACGGCCTTGGGCTGGAGCCAGGACGTCCCTGAAGCTATCTGCACATCTCCTCTTCCTCTCACATCCCACCTGCCTGTGGCTCAGGTGGCTGCCTGTCACAGGCAAGGCACAGAGCATCTCCTGGCTTGAGGTTTTGCTGCGTCAGAAAGGTCTCTCTCTCTGTACAATCGCCACATTAATCCCACATTTGCATGCAGACGTATTTTTAGAACAGGAAGGAAGGTACGTTGCTATTAGAGAGTACACGAAGCCCACAGAGGGCAGGATTAGCTTCCCAGGAGAGGCACGAGGACCTGTTGTGAAATGCCTGGTAGCAAAACCAAGCCCACTCTGGCTGTTTGGAGGAAAATCACCCAGCCTGTGGTAAGGGACCCACACCACCAGCTGGCTCAGTGCAGATAGGCAGCTGTATGGGCTGCTCGAAGAGGAGTAGTACACGGGGCATGTTCTGGGCTTTTTGAGGTTCATTCCCACCTTAGAAACATTTGCAAGTAAAAAGGAACCCAGTATCTTGTCATGTGGTTTTGCCTAGGAACCTAATTCATGGTAGAAATGTTCGAGTCAGTACAGGCACCTCGGTGATAGATACTCTGCCTTGCTCAGTGCTGGGCAGCCTTAGGCCATGAAAGGCCAGGGACACTGGTAACAAGTGCTTTTATATCGCAGAGTCACACATAAATGCAGATGGTGTTCCAAAACCAGGATGCTGATAGAGCTGGTATGAGGTGAAAAGCTTATCTGGAGGCTGAGCAATAGAAAGGAGAAAGAGGCGCAGTGTCTGCTGAGCCCTGGAGATGAGACTTGGAGTTTAATCACATTCTTGACACCACTATAGACCTGCTGCCTGCTTGAAGATTTAACAGGGCATTGAGACATGTCGTGTTTCTCCAATCTGATAAACTTAACCCTACAAAACGGTCACAAAGGTGTGCTCATAAAGGCCTGGAGCCAAAGGCAAGTGCTGAAAGCGAAGTCATTTGGAAACTCTTCTGCCTACAGTGGTACTTGCTTGGGTGATTTCCCAGGGCCCCAAAGGGAGAAAGACATCTCCAAATACCTTCATTAAAGGAGTGACCGTGCTGTTTAGTCACTTAAACCAATCCTTTTTTTTTTTGTCCAAAGCAAAAAAAGTCAAGCATTTCAGAGGCCGAGCAGAGATGCAAGCAGCAAGAGAGCGTGCACACCCCGACACCTCCTGGTGCCTTCAGGCATAATGAGATACTCAGCGTGAGCATTGCAGAGAGCTTTCCAACTGGGAAATATCCTTTCTTGAAGCAGAAATACTAAATAACTGTAATTACCATGATAAAATATTAATAATTAAACATTAAATCTCACTCATTTCCTAATTGAGGCAACATCGGTGTTTCCGACAGTCTGACATAATTGATAATCCGAGGGAAACTTACTTTCATCTGTCTCAATAAATATTTCATCACCGTCTCCTGTTAAACACACTCCACAGGTCATCCACAAGATAAGCTCCTGCCCTCGCCTGCACCTGGATTTTTCAGAAAACAGCCTTTTCTTTCCGTTTATGTGCTAAGGAAAGACAGAGATGCACACACGGCTTGGAAGAAAAATAGAAACAATATCCTATAGAAAACCTGGATTCTTTGACAATTCAACTATTTTGATGTAGACCCCCCCCCAAAAAAAAAAAAAATTATTTTCCTTGTTCAGACAATATAAAAAAATCTTCTGAGGGTCTGTAACATCTGTGCTTCAAATGAAGTAAGTTTCACAGATGAGGGGTACAGTGATGTGATCCAAGCTGAGCTGATTTTTTTTTTCTGATTACGGTCCTATATTAAAGTATGTTTTCCAATAGCAAGATGCACCTGTTGCACGGTGCTGTGACAAATGGGACTGTTACATAAATCGGGTTTGGGGTTGTATTTGGGATTTGTATTTTAGATCTGTGCTTATGAGAGGATTGCTATTTGCTAGCGAATTGGTTTGAATGCAAATTTTATCTCCTTACTCTGCAGGCTGCCTGGATGTCTTTACAGACTTGCGGGCTGTATTCCACTTTCATCTCTGAAGCTGACTTCTCTTTTGCCATTTCTCAGCTGCTTTGCCATGTAAATAACCTCTCAGCACTGTGACCTTCCTCCTTGCCATATGCATCCACTGCATGCAGGGGCTGTGGAGGACACGAAGGGACTGAATTTCAGTAAACCAAAGTTGGACATCTCATTTGACAAACAGGCTCGTGGATACTGTAATTCCTTCCTGTGCTCGCTGGATAACTAATTTCCACCCCCCCAAAAAAAGGTCTGAACACAGCAGAGCAAGTATCTGCACTACAGAAACCAGAAAAGGTGAGACATTAAGGCTAGAAAAGGGTTTTCCTTTCCAGGACAGGCCATTTTCTTTCCCACAGTCCTTGCCGAGGACATTTGACTGGGTATTAACAGCCTCAGTGGCAGGTAGATGTGGGTATTTCACACTGAGGCAGGTTTGGCTGCGTGGGAGGTTGAAGTGGTACACAAGGGAGGTGCTTAGAAAGGCATTTCTCCCACATGAAATAAGGTGTCCACATAACACAAGACTTCAACATAACAAAATGAGGGACTTTCCTTCTCCCTCTGAGTACGGGACAGGGGAACGCAGGCAGCCTCAGTGCCCACATCGTGTAGATACAGGATTGAGACTTGCAAGGGCAGAAGTGAGCTCTATTAAACAAGCCAACAACAACAAACACACACCAGCTAGGTTCTCTCTTTGCAGTGACACCACTGGATTGATGTACAGCAGAGCAGCATCTCAAAAAACCCCAGACCCCACATTTCAGAGCCACAGTCACCATTTCATTCCATAGCAGCCGTCTTCAGGCACACCTACAAACAGTTTATGAGACGCATGTGTTAGTGGCCAGGAAGTTCTGTCCTTCTTACATGAAGACATACAATTTTTTTTTGAGGAAAGCCCCTAAGAACGGCTGCATGGAGTGAGATACACAGCCCACTTACTCATGGAGGGCAGGGGCCCGTGGTGGATGCCTGGAGAGGGGACAGACAGGAGCACACCCCGATACTTCTCCCTCGCCTGTTTCCAGCATTACGTGAAGAGCTGCTGGAAAGCCGGGTCCCTGCCAGGCTGGGGACTCGGCACCGCCAGGGAGCAGCAGACACTCACGCTGTGGGAGGCAGCTCAGCAGCGTAGCTGCCAGATAGAAAAATAAAAGATAATGGAATAAAAAGTGAGGCTTTCATACAGTCCACAACGTACGGAAGTATCTGAATGATAAGCAGATTGCAGCCAAAGCAGATTGACTGTATGTGAAAAGATTTAACACTATTTTAGGTGTTACATTGGACTTTAAGGGGGATTTTTCACCGCCCCCTTAAGAAAGGGGATGGTCAGAAATATGCCTGACCCACCAGCTTTAAGGTTTTTCCCAGTTCCTCCCTTCTGTCAGTGACCACGATGCAAGCAGGCTGGAGGTGGCCAATGCCCAGTGTCGTCAGACCCAAGCGCAGGTGGGTTCTGCACCACATCCAGGGTGCATGGAGATGGGAGGCAGCTGAGAAGGACGAGGAAACCAGCTGTCAGGGTGGGAATGAACAGAGGAAATGCAGGCCTGGGAATGGAAAAAGGCACTAAGAAGCAGCAGCCCTCCTTTTGCAGAACGCTCAGGTTGGAGATCTTTGCTCTGTTCCCAGGCAAGAGCAGTGACAACCTGTGGAACTGGCTTGTCTTGATGCTCTGCAGCAAAACACTGTTTAGGGTAGGTTTTTGGGTGGGGAGAGGCAGAGAGGCATCCTGGAAATCTAGAAATGCCTGTTAGATCCTACGGCCCCTGCAGCAATGTAAAGGGACCATCTGCTAGAAGACTGCTATGCAGAGCAGCCATCACCCTGAAAGGCCAGGAGAAGGAGATGTAGGCAGCAAAACCCTCTTTTCCCTGCACTGCTGCAGGGCTGGCTGAAGGCTACAGGGTAATTAAGCAAGAGAGGAAAATAACCTGCAGCCACCACATCGTTTAGGATTGTCCCTCAGTTACCTAGAATGAAAGCAAGCTGGGGCAAGGAAACTCAAGCTGCGTGTTGCTGCGCAAAGTGCTCTGTGACTGAAAGCACGGGGATGGAAGGGCAGCAGGCAGGCAAGTAGTTCTTGTACTGCCCTTCAAAAGCTAGCAGCATCCTCCAGACATAGTGTTATTCCACAAATCGAGCTGCAGCAGGCTTATGGATGATCACGGGGATGCCTGACCTTATAAAAGGCACCTCTGTGCAGAACGCAGTGCAAGACCCCCTTTGTTAGTCTGACAAGCTGCATGTGTTGTATGCTGCCAGGCTTTTTTTTTTCCCCCAGTCAAGCTAGATTTTTTTTTTTAGGAATTCTGCACAAAAAAGCTTGTCCATGTGCAATGACTGCTTGATATGTATATAATGGCTGTGCTCCTAACTGGAAAGGCTGTAGGCTAGGCTTAAGCTGAGACATGAGTGTTACTGTTCAGCTGCACACCTGGGAACCACCGGAACCTGGTGGGGTCACTGGAAGCCAGTGTGTAGCACACTAGAAGTGGAGAAATCCCATGCCTGAGGCTTCCCCTGGGAGCAGCTGGAGCACCAGAGCGCAGACCACCTGCTTGGATCCTTTGAACGTGCATTTGTGCTTAACTGCCCAGGGAGCACACACTGGGGATCACAGAATAGTCTAGGTTGGAAGAGACCTCCAAGATCACCGAGTCCAACCTCTGACCTAACACTAACAAGCCCTCCACTAAACCATATCCCTAAGCTCTACATCTAAACATCTTTTAAAGACCTCCAGGGACGGTGAATCAACCACTTCCCTGGGCAGCCTGTTCCAGTGACTAACAACCCGTTCAGTAAAGAAGTTCTTCCTAATATCCAACCTAAACCTCCCCTGGCATAACTTTAGCCCATTCCCCCTCGTCCTGTCACCAGGCACGTGGGAGAATAGACCAACCCCCACCTCGCTACAGCCTCCCTTCAGGTACCTGTAGAGTGCAATAAGGTCACCCCTGAGCCTCCTCTTCTCCAGGCTAAACAGTCCCAGCTCCCTCAGCCACTCCTCGTAAGACTTGTTCTCCAGACCCTTCACCAGCTTTGTAGCCCTTCTCTGGACTCACTCAAGCACCTCCATGTCCTTCTTGTAGCGAGGGGCCCAAAACTGAACACAGTACTCGAGGTGCGGCCTCACAAAGCTGCGGATCTCTGCTTTCAAGATTCCTAAAGCTCCTCTTTAGGATTAGGAGCAGGACTGAAGGTTACAGGAGCTCAAAGTGAACTTTGTTACTAATTTTGCCTGGTTTTTTTCTTGGAAGGGAGCTTTGCATCCAATAGACACACTTCGTGTGATTTACTGAACAGTAACGCAGCCAGAAGCTTGCAGTGTGACACCTCCAGAGATGAGATAAAGGAGGCAGAGGAGCAATGCTATTACCCTGACATCCAGCTAGACCTGTAAACCTCATGAGAAGAAGCCACCAAGTTACAGTTACTCCATCCCCCAATTTGCCTCTGTAAAGTGGGAAAAAAACAGGTAGTGACACATCATGAGCTAATAGTTTTGTGCAGTGTTTCTTTGTTTTGCAACAGCCGGTATTTCTGAGTAAGGGATACAGGTGAAAGCTTACTCAGTAAATCAAACACTTCAGCAGGAACACGAGCTGTGATATAGAAGCACGTAAACGCTTCTCTCTGGATAGCCACCGGAGGGCAATAAGGAGCTGGGGCAGCATTTTCCCCAGGCTTTGTGCAAAGCGGCACCTGGGCAGTGCTCGGGCCCAGTGCTGGTTGCTGTAACCCCCCGGCTTACGGTTAGTTGGTTGTCTGAGCATCGCCTGGGCCTGGCTTTTCCTGTTCGAGGGAGATCCTCCAGCCAGCGACAAGAGGACAGCAAAGTCACTGGAGAGCGATGCAGCCTTATAGGAAGGGCTGATAAAGCGCATTTCCATGCGGAATGCCTTCAGAAGCTAGGATTTTTAGCACCTTGGGAAAACAAAACAAAATAGTAGTTAAACAATGCTTTAATCTATCGCACAGGAACACCTTATCTGCTCCAATGCTCACTGAGCACCTGTACACAAGTGCAGCAGACTCTCCTGACCATTTAATGTGTCACGCTGAGGCAAATGACATGTACCTGCCCCAAACCCAGCAAGTGGGACCGGCAGACCACGCAACGCAGTGGACAGCACCACAGGTGTGATTCATAGCAGATTTACACTGAGCCTCGCCTCACCCAAAGTGCTTTCTGTGCCTGACTTGAATAAACCCGGGAAAGAGTTTAAAGGTCACGGTGCTAAATGCCATTCCAAGGACTCCTTCCTGCCTCAGCCCCAGGACTGCATCCGAGAGCACTTTTTTTTTTGGCTATCCAAGAAAGGCATCCCTGGAAAGTGCCTCCCAGGTCAAAGCCAGCCAGGCATCCCAGCTGCCTCTCAGCCACCGACATGCTGGGAACATATTTTGTCCCAACAAAAGACCAGAACGCACCAGGACAGGTCCAACACCAGCCTGTCCCGAGGACAGACTGCTCTCCTGAGCAGGAGGACAGGCTTTGCAGCCTGCTTAGCCAGCAGAAATGTTTGGGAGGCAAGAAGTGAGTCCGAGGCAGTGCATAAAGCCTGATCACACACCTGTGTCCCACTTCCAAGCTGTCAGGCAGACAGACTGAGGCTGTCACTAGTTTCACCTTCTCATCGACAAGGTCACAGCTATTTTTCCCACTCAGCTGATATTTCCTTGTGGTATTGCCTCACTTTCCGAGACCCGGAGGTATTTTCTGAATGGTTTGAGGGTGTTCACAGAAATAGCAGCACACTCACACCCTCCTCCCCCAGCCTCTCCTAGGTTAGTCACCATCCTGCCTAACCTCAGACTAACCTGCAGGCAGGGAGCCCACGTTTCTACCACACCTATGGAAAAATCCTCCTTTTGAATTGTAGCTGCCCTGTGTTACTTGGAACCAGAATAAGCAATTGTACTCCAGGGTTGCTACCAAGCTTGGCAAAGGGCTTCCTGATGTCTTCCAACACATGAGATCTGAAACATGGAACAATTAAAGCTCATTATTCTCTCCTGCATGATGGGCATTGGTCTCAGGACACGTGGTGAGTGCCCTGCACCTCTGTAACTGGGTACCTGACAAAGCAGTCCCTCCGGAGCTCTGCTGAAAGGGAGACGAGACACTGTCATCAGCCTCAGGCCAGACAACCTTTTTTTTCTTTTTTTTTTTTTAAAAAAAAAAAAGGCAAAGAAGAAATTTCTGTGGCTGCCTGGTGCCCTCTGAACCCCAGCTGCACCAATACTGAGCACTGAGTCACTGGTACGTGGCAGGGGCACGGCTACCTGGCTCAACACACTACTTCAGCTGTAAGGACCGGAGTGCCATCTCAATCCCCTTCACACTCATGCAACAACAATTCAGACTACACTTTATCTCCCTAGTTTAGCAACGCAAGACCTGGGACTCCCAGTTCACGAAAATCTACATAGCCACTTGACTCCAGCTTGCGCTGGTTTAAGCAAAACGCCAGTCGTGTGCCATTCCATACCCCAAACCTCTCACTGCGGTGTCAAAACTTCCTCCCCACCTTGCACTGCAAACACGCTCTGGGAATTTCCACCTCCTCTGCAGTACCTTGCAGCAGTTCATGGAAGCAACAGGTCTTTACACGAGCCTGAGTGAGTTTGCTGTTCACAAAATCCCTGCTCCTCACTGTTTTTACTTTTGAGATGTGGTAGCTTTTTCCGGAAGGCTAGCTACGTCGCTGTACTCTAAAGGAAACGGGACCTTCACAGTTCATTTGCGTTTTGAAATGCACAGAGGAAGCTGTGGCTTATTCTAGAAATAGTCACAAAGAAGAGCCAAACATTCTTCCCCTTTTCACTCTGGAAGGAGCCTGGGACCCGTCAGCAGCTTTGTGCACATCGCTGTTCACACTCAGAGAGGTTATGTACCCAGCAGCTGTTTTAGCACATTTGTGAATTGACTTCAAGTTACAAGTACTTACATTGGAAGTAAAAACATCCACTGTCCCAGCACCAAACCTCCCTTCTGTGTGCATCATGTTCACCAAGACAGGTTGGTTCAAAGACACTATGGCAAAGTTTCAGATGGAAGAAGTAAGGAGCCTGAAGCAAGAATAACAGAACAGGGGTTTATAAAAATACATAGTTTCTTTCCTCCTCCAGATTCCAAACAGCCCGGGCTCTGGCCTGTCCCCCAAAACCAGAAGGCCCTGTCACAGGGCAGTAGGTCTCTTCCTTGCTCACTGTTCTGTTTAAACAGCTACAGTCCTCTGAAGCTAACGTTGTGAGCCCTTCCAATGCTTTGAAATGGCTCAGAGGGAAGGACCCTGCTTTTCCCCCTCCCTTCCTGCCCCAAGCTCCTCAGCTCCTGAGATTTGGTTGGAAAAACCACAGACAGTTTTAGGGTCATTCCTTTTCTCCACAGTGAACATGAGGGTACAACACGATGCTCATGAAGTGTTTGCAGATTCTCTGCTCCCCGGGGCTGTTTGCAAAGGGTGCATCTGCTACAAGCCGGTAGCAGTGGTGTGTCAGTGTCTGGGCTATTGTGTTCTGTGCCAGACAGAGAATTTGCAGGCAGGCTAACTTGACAGCTTACAGAGGAGGGAATTGAGAAAAAAAAACTGTCCAGCTGTGGAAAGTTTAGGACTTACCAAAGGAGCACATCAACCTGATGAGTTGTTGTTTTAATAGGATACAGTTTCAAGACCTTGAAGTGGTCATATTTCCTCTCTAAGTTTTCTAAAATGTGAAGGTGAAGAGACTCCTGCAGTTCACAGGGACCTTGGAGCCAGAAATTCAGCAAGTCTTCAGGGCACAGATGTGGAGAGGCCCAAAGACCACACCGTCAACATGAGCCTCTCCACTGTAGGGCCATTCAATTCCTGAGGCATACTGGCTCCCCTCCTTCCTTCATCCCTTCCCTTCTTACTCCTCTGCTTTCATCTCTAAGCCAAGCCTTGTTTGACATACAGAATACATTACAGCACATCTGTGCCCAGAAAGAACGAGCCAAAAGCAACCCCAAAGGTTATTGCTGTGGGTTCAAAACTGGTACAAGTTTTGAAGCACACCAGTGTGTGCTTCTCATGTCAACTTAATTAGAGACAAGAGACTCTTTGCTGCTTTTCCTTGAAATGCCTTTTCAAACATTTTGAGAACTACTGTATCACCACAACATTTCTTCACAGACGGTGAATTTCAGCTCAACTGCTTCTGAATTGAACTGTATTGACACCTACAAGTCCATGCTCTTCCAAGGACAGCGTGTACCACCTCATACCCCATACCTCATAACACCTACCTGAAAGAAAAGCCCCCTGCCACACGAACAGACACTTCTACTTGCATCTGAAATAAGACAGAGCTAAGGCATACTCCTATCAATAAAGAAGTTCCTAGTCAAGTTAAACAGCAACAGCCAGCAAAAACTACATGTAAAACAATGGGAAAAACTGTACGTACTCACATATTGAGGTCTAATGCCCATCAGGAGCTGTAAAAGCAAGAGGCCCTCTTCCTCTGTAACTCAGCTGTGCTTTACAGCTCTACTCCTAGAAGGCTCTCTGCTAAGAAACGTGGCCACCAGCTTCCTTGCAATCAGCAGGGACTTGCTCCACCTGGGTCAGATAGGGGCTGGTAGGCTGCCGGGCACCTGTGAAGCACTTCCACCTAGGAGCCAAGGCAGGTGAAGTGAGCACGTGCATGCTTTGGTGCATCTCTCAGCTGCCCGGTGATTGGCACCAAGGAGGAGGGATGAGTCAAGCTAATTAGAAGAAGACAGAAGCAAGTTTAGGACATGTACCCCCTGACTGCTTCCCTCCAAGTCTTCTGTCATCCCTTCTCTGCAGTAATTTCCAAGCTTAAATTTTACAATTTCTGTTAGTTTGCAGAAGTGCCTGACCTGTGAGGAGAGCATGTTTTTTCTTTACCGTACAATCCTCCGCATCCTCCCAAACGCTGGGACAGCAGAGTCGTACTGTACCTTCCCAGCCAGGGGCAAGGTAATTCCGGGCATTTCCTCTGCAGACAAAGGACAGGATGCTAGGGGAACTCTACGAGTGCACGATGAGTTTTCTTCGTCGTTTAGAAAATTGCTTCCATAAAGCGGTAGTGAAGTGAGAACACGTTTCCCCAAATCCCCAAATGTATTAGTAGAGCACTGTTTCTTTCAGAAGCATGCAATGGCCCTTTATGCTCTGCTGTTCTCTCCCCTCTGTTTAGCATGTGTCAATCCCTCAAGTGAGAAGGTCGTTTAACACTAAATTTGTGCTCAAGGAATTGAAACAACATAATTAGCAGGTTCTCCTCTCTCCTTTTATTTTGCTTATGCATTTCCAGTGACCCATTTTACACGGCCTTTAGTGCTGAAGGGACTCTGCAGACAGATTTTCCCTACTTGGTAGTATTTCATCAGATACGCAGCCTTGAGCTTGCTTTTCCCTGCCAGTGATTAAGAAGCTGCAGACTGCAAAAGAGGCAGTTTCTCACTATTTCTGCTGCTTTGTGGCAGGCTATGCAGAAAAGCCCTACAACAAAGCAGTGGGAAATAGAGTTCAGATGAGTGATTAGGACTGACACCTAGTACAAAAAGAAAAGTAAACTGCCTTTAATATTTCCTTTCTCTTTTTTTTTTTTTTTTTTTTTTTTTTTTTTTTTTTTTTTTTTTTTTTTGGTGTTGAAGCCTAACTCCCTGAGAAAGCTAATGAAACCACAGGATAAAGCATATGACTTTCATGAGATTATTTTCCTTCCGAGCCTCCGAAGGCTTCGTTTCCTCTTAGTACAGGTAACACTCATGCCTAAAGAAAACTTTAGGAAGTCCTTGCTAGGAAAGCCCTATGTCAGGGTAGTCACATTCACAGACACCCACTCCATTGGTGGGCTGCAGGCTTGGATCACACAAAACTCATCTGCAGCACGATACCCCACAGAAACGCAATGCCTTTGTTTAAAAAATCCCCTTATGGGCTGCAAGCAGAGGCTTGTGGAGCTGCAAGTGCCCTGCAGGCTGCAATTTAAACACCTCTGTCCTGGGTGATTTATCTGTCAGGTACGTTCTTTTCCCTCCCGGCTCTCCCTATTTGCAGGTTATTTTCATCTGAGGAAGTTTCATTTCTGTTGATGCTAATGAAGCTGAACGCAAGGAGAAGACTCAGATTTCCATCAAGCCCTCCACTCCCCAGAGAGTCAGTGTGAAGTCAGCTAAGAAATCATTTCCCTCAACATCTATTATCTTCCCACAATTTCTTCTCAACAGACTTCTCCATATGAAAGCATTTCCCTGCCATTTCCCATCAGCTGCAGATAGCAGCAAAGAAAATGTCCTTTCTCTCATCTTTGGCTTGCCTCTGCATTTCCACCCAGCCTTGCAACAAGATTAGCCCCCAGCATTTAAAAGTGACAGACAGCCGAAGGACCCCGTTTATATGGTAAACCTCGCCCCCCTCTTCTGCATTTAACCAAACCTTGCCTTGAAGACTTTTTGCCCCTTCCTCCTCCCACAGGCTATTTCATATGCTGGTGACAGCTGTGACATTTCGAGCCGCAGGGTCGTCTGTTCCTCTAAGGACAGGATTTGGATTTTATCTTTTGATTTTATCAACACATCTAGCAAGGGGCAGGGACCAGTGAAAGAGGCAAGTGGTCAACAAAAGCCTGAGAGAGATTTGGGTAGGTTGTGGGTCCAAACTTGGAAGCAGTGCAGAAATGAAAGGCCTCCAAGATCTGTAGCACCCTCTGAATAAGGAGCTGACTCTGCTTTACAAAATCTGAGTTAACAAGCGTGCTTTAAAGAAGGATACCCAGCTACAATGGCACAGGATCTTCCCCAGCGGTCAGCATCAATTTCACAGGAAGACTGTAAGCAATTTCTGGACAAAGGGAAACAAACTGGAGAAAGACAATACTAGTTCCTCCATGAGGCTTGTGTCTAAATTGGAAAAAAAAAATACAGCAGAGGTAAAAGGAAAGTGAAAAACCACTTGCCATCACTGTGCTATTAGGACACACGCAGCATGTTGCAACACAGCACCACTGGCCTTCACATCGCTCACTGGATCAACACCAAGCAAAGAGCTGGCAGCCTGTTCCAGGCGGGTATTAAGTGGGCTTGTGCAGCCTGAGTGACTTCGTGTTTTGCAAGGTCAGGATTTTGGGAAACCAGATGCTGCCTGTCACCACTTCGTGGTGTGGAGGGCTGTGTCACAAGGACAGGCTTGGCTGTGTGCCGGAGGGGGGAAGAATCACCTCTTGCATCATTCTCTGAATTTTTCCTATGTCACTCAGAATAGCGTATGCTGAATTTTTTAATGGCTGTGCGCAATGCCCCATCTGATGTTCCTTCTTTGGCCTTGATGTCAAGGTAAATGATTTCTCCTAAGCCCCCCAACCCTGCTTTGGACACTATGCTTCCCTACCTGCACACAAAACAGTCAGCATCACTATTCAGCTCTAAAAAGTGCTTGTGACTACAGATGAAATTGTAAAATGGCTGTTCTCCATTATACTCTGTGTGATCTTTGCTTAGATTGACCTGCTTAAAACTTTTAAACTCCAGGTCTGGCCAATTACTCCTGGCTCAACCTACTGCAAGGTATTTCCTCTTCGGAAATTAAAATGAAAAGACCGGCCTGGTCTCACAGTGCAAATTTGAATTTCAGACTTCCTGAAGTTCAGGAGCATTCTGCCTTTGTTTTAATCCAGCCCACAGTTAACGCAGGACAGTCTTGCTTGCTTGCTTGTTTTCAAGAACCTGTTACTAAGATAAGAACTTACTCACGTAAGCATTTGCAAAGCTCAGGTGTTGATCAGGTATTTTGTTTTCCCAAAGCTTTCCCTCCGGCCTAGCCCTAGGGTGTACACGACGTGAATGGTGGAGCTCATGAATCTCCTCGACTCCTTCGGAAAGTATTGGCAGCTGGAGGTGTTCTGCTGCTGGGAAAATCACGCTCTGCACCATCGGTGGAAAAATGCGGTTCCTCTTTCGCATCCAAATGGGCTCTGTAAACCTCCTCTGGAGATCTCTCTTTGACAGCAAGCTCCATGAAAGTGATTCCAACCCTGCCCATTAGTGCTGGAGGAGACAGGTGATGTGCCAGCCCGAGGGAGGTGGTCGCAGGATCCCAGGAAGGGTAGGTCAGCAGCCGGCACACAGGGGCAATACTGGCTGTGCTCCAGACTTCAAGTACTGTGACTGCTATACAAACCGTTGCAGGAACAATTCCTTCTCACAACTTACCTCCTCTCTTCTCCAGAAGCAGTGAATCCACACAAGGATTAGCCCAGTCCTTGAGCCACTTTGCAGCCCTGATGACACCACCAGACCGAGCCTGACACACACAGTGCTGGCAGCAGTAGCCTGGGGATGTGCAGCTTCCCTCATCCAGAACCAGTTGGCGAGGCGAAATCTGTGTGCAGGTGTGAGGGGTTTTCCACCCAGATGGGCCAGTGGCCTTACTCAGCTGGGTAAGTTTCCATAGCATAAGCGTGTTTCTCAAAATCAGCCTCTCGAGGTCGGGTTTGAAGCATGGAGCAGAGGAAGTACAGAGAAAAGTGTGCCTTTGTTACCTACTTGACAAAGGACTTTGATCTCCAGAGCTGACAACCTAACACCTCCAAGAAGTAAGGCATTTCACAAAGCACTTTATTTGCCTTTTGTGAGACATGCATGGCATTACTTGGGGGATAAGTAGCAGTTACAGAGCACTGTCATCTACTACTGCTTATTGAAAAACAAAACAACACATTATTTCCTGGTAACAGCTGAAAAAATACTCTCAAAAGACACAAACTGATCACAGAGCAGCAACATCAAGCCACAGCCAGCACAGACCTTAATGCTCCACACGCTACAGAGTCTCAAAAATTGGACGGAAAAGATCTAAAGGAGGCAATAACATAAAAGGTTGAACCTCAGCAAAGAAGAAAATGATTTACGACCAGAGCCAGTGTAGATTTAACCCTCTGAGGACTGAAAGCTCTATACCAAAATTGTTCAGCACTGTGACTTCAGGCAAACCTTTTGCAAGAGGTGAATCAGATGCATTGAGAAGACAGGCTTCTGTAGGAACTGCCAAAGCCATAGAATCACAGAATATCCCGAGTTGGAAGGGACCCACAAGGATCACCAAGTCCAACTCCTGGCACCACACAGGTCTACCCAGAATTTTAGGCCATGTGACTCGGTGCACAGTCCAATTGCTTCTTAAATTCAGACAGGCTTGGTGCAGTGACCACTTCCCTGGGGAGCTTGTTCCAGTGTGTGACCACCCTCTCTACCAAATAGAGCAGGAGTTAGCAACACTAAAAGTAGAAAAGGGGAAAGAATGAAACGACAGCTAATTTACAAAATAAATCACTTTTATATAATCAGGAGGAGAGGGGTTGCAGTTCCCACCTGCACAGCAACCTCTTACTCTAAGTGATGTGCAAAGAAAGGCTTTCCACATTGCTCTCGTTCTTGTCATATTCACGCCGGTGGCTCTTGCTTCTCGCAGTGCTCCCAGCACGGTGCTGAGCTGTTCCCCTCAGGCCCAGCTATGCCTTGATTGCTTCTAATAGCAGGGTATCTGTTGTAAATTGCACACGTCCAGCAGCCTCTGCAGCTAAGCATCCCCTAAAGGAACTAGTGGGACAAGGCTGAGCCATCTGCAGTCACTGTCTTGGGGAAACAGCATCTCTTTTTGGAGAAACTGATGATATCCTAAAGAACCGTTTTCCAAAAGCGGACATTAAACAGCAATATTCCGCATAGGAATGGCAGGTCCCACTTCCTGCTTAACTGCACCCAATTCCCAAACATTTCCGCACATGTGCTTGCTGCATATGCAGCTGCCAGGGGCCTATATGACCAGGGAACTCGGAAGGAACAGGGCTCTATAGCACCGTTCCCTCACCAGCTGACAGGTTACTTGCCTGCTTTTTCTTTAACTGCACATCTAAGATCCAATGTCTTCCACCTTGTAACTCTGGCCTGGCAAGAGCAAAGCAGATTGCGAAACATCCCGGGCCAAATCCCCTACTGGGGAAAGGGCTGCACCCTGAGGACAGAGCACTACATTAAAAGCTGGCTGAGCTGGGCAGCAGGGCTGGCCCTGTAAAGGCAGCAGCCAAGTGTTTCCATTTTAATCTCTCAGGCCTTGATGTCCTGGGAATGCTGAACTAGTCCCTGGGGAACAAAGGGAGCTGGGGACAAAGAACAGCACTGGTTCCTTCTGGTGCCTTTGGTGGCTGAAACCTTGCTGGAGTTGCTGGGCCAGTGACTGCGGAGTCGATCCTGATGGAGATTTTGCCTCCAGGACAACCTTGCTGGAAGAGCTGAAAGGTGGAAGAGGCCAACACTGAGGAGCACACGATGGCACAGAGCCAGGAGCTGTGGACTAAAAGCTTTGGTGCTAAATCAGTCCAGAAGAAAAAAAAAGCTGCAGGATTAGTAGGTGCTCAGGAGTCAAGCAGTGCTGCCAGGAAAAAGCAGAAGCACTGTCACAGGGATCAGACACCAGTGGAAATTAAAGCTGCTGTTATTTCCCCAGAAGGAATTGATCTGTATTCATCCTGGAGATCTGAGAAGAGTGCTAAGCTACCACCACAGGAGTTCTTGTTTATTAAACCAGCTAATAGACAAAAGGATAAGAAACCTGAGATCCTTAGAGCCAGCAAATCAGCCCTTAATTATAGTGCTCTTTTGTATTTTAGGAGTACCTGCAGATGCCAGGTGAGATCTTTACTACTGCTAGACACAAATGGTAATTGGATATGCTACAGGCACAAGTAAGTACACCTTTTCCAAACACCCACGGCCACGGCCTTGGAAATTTACCTGCAAGCAGTTACTGTAGCAGTGCACTGCTGGTGTATAAGCAAATCTGTTCTAAGTACTGTGCTAAATGTTGGTCCTTTCTTGTTTTCTCCATCCCTCTGCCTTTTTCTGAACGCAGCAGAGCAGAAGGATGAATCAACCTCCCCTGCCACCAAGAACAGCCCCCAGGAAACTGCAAGAACCCTCTAGGCTGCCAGAGGAAAGAAATTCTCTTGTGGATGAACACACCGGTGTTCAACCTGTTGTCTGCACTGCCTCACTGCCAGACAGAAAGCCTCAGTGTGTGCTCAGCACTGGAAGAGCTCTTGCACACTTACCCTTGCCCTTACCAGCTCCTGAACCAAATTATGTGGAAGCAGAGTGGAAGCACGTTGCTGACTTGGGTATTTAACAAGTGGTACACGCATTAAGGACAGTCTGCAGCCTGCTCACAGGAGCGAAATGCCACAGCCTTTACCTGTTACCCCAAGATCATCCTTAACAGCAAGCACTGGGCAAGTAAAAGTGAAGAACAGTTTTAGTACAGCCCCAGTGGCAATATAGCAGCTATCTTGTTTGAAAAAAGTTGCTGGAAAATAAGAGGAAGTACTATTTATTTCTAACCATACCTCTATGCAAATCTATGAGATACGCTGTTATACATCAGGGTAAGACAAGCTCAGGACCCGGAGCCCCACTCTCACTCCAAGTGTTCACACCACAGATTGCTCTGAGAGCATCCCCTGTGTAATGCAGCTCGGGGGAAGGCATCTCCCATCCAAGTGTTAAATTACACAGTGAAGAGCTGTCGAGCTCTTCACTAGGAACAAAAAGTTCAATACGTCTGTTATTGCATGTTCTTCTCTGCTTGGCCGGAAGAGCTGCACACTTTTTTCCTTTGAAAAACAAAAAATACAAATTAATAGGCACCAACAGCCCGAGAGTGTACATGCATGCAGATCTGAGCAACTCGGCACCATCGCTGGGTTGATGTTAAAGAAAACAAGACCCTGAGAACTCGTGAGAATTTAATGAGCTTGGGGGCAAGAATGAACCCTTCCCATGTGCTTTAAGGAATACTGCAACAGCTACTGCAGTGCGGCGGTTGGTTGTGGAAGTAACCAAAGTACACGTCCTGACAGGGCAACAGACTGCTGCTGGTGAGCCACGTGTGATTTCACAGCTGATGTAAGCTGCTGCCTCGTCATGCAATCAGAGCATTGAGAGCACGTGGCTCCTCTTGGCTGGCCAGAAGGGCAAAAGATAGCAGGGTTGCACTTTAATGGAGCAACACGAGCCCAGAAAAGCAAAAAAGGTGAGACAGATGACCTCTGGATGCACCAGCCAGTGGCCCTAGCATGAAAGCACAGCTCAATTTGGGAAGTGGCAATCCAAGAAGAGGGGTTCACCTCGAGTGGTATACCCAAACAGCTTCCTATGTCGTGGCTCAAATCAGGGACAGCATGCAGCTGCTGTGGGAGCCTAGAGCAGACTTGTAGCACTCCTTCTCTCCAGATACAGCCCAGGAAGAGTACACCACTTATTTTCCTTGGACTCAGAACAGATTTCCCCTCGTGTGTCTGACAAAACGTGCCAATGTCTTGGGCAAGGAGTTGGAATGCAAATTGCACCTCGCTTCTGATCACCTGCAGCACAAACAGGCTAGTGGCCTCTACTTTTGTAACCTCGGCAGGACAAGAAGCTCAGAGCAGGGGTCACCTCAAGTCCTTCTGCTCCCTAACAGTTAATATTTGAGCTCTGGATGAAAACCAGATCCTAGATCCCTGGCTGTCACGGAACACAAGAAAACTAAACTTCAGACCACAGTAATGTTTTAGAAAGTTCCTTGGAGACTTGGGATTATAAACTCAACTCTAACCTTTGCAAAACTCTAGCCCCAGCCACATGAAATCCCCAGAGAGCAAGCACACAGGCCCTCACAAAGTAAACAGATGTTGCATTTCGGCTGTTGCATAACTTCAAAAGCAACTCTTGTTAGCTTGGTCCACGCACCCACATGAGAGCAAGGTGGGCAAAGCTCTAGGTGCACACACAAGGCTGCTGAACCAGGACTCCTAAAGGTGCAGCACAGGGCCTGTCCTGCAGCCACGGGGCATCTGTCCTCACAAAATGCTGAATACCTCCTCCTGCAGGGACGAGGCCAACCAGGGAGGTTGGCAGTCAGCCTTGACACCAGCCCTGCCAGGCAAAGCAGAGGCAGGATTACAGTTGTGTGAACCCCTGAGCTGGTACATTTTGATGTATTTTGATGTAGGAGCTTTACCTAAATCCCCCACTGAGAAGAGACCGGTGGCCTAGCTCCACTCCCACCAAATCCACGAGCTGCTTTCTCAAGAACCCCCATGCATGCAGCTTTCCCGCAACAGCTTTGTAGTTCTCTTTTCAGCTTATTTATCCTTTACAAGAGATACAGGGAAGAGCTATTCCTATCTTTGTTCTACTGAGGGGGCATAACGGAACTAAGAGATCAGCAATGCACAGAAGGTCAAGGAGGAAGCGTGAGAGAGCGAGGAGATGAGTTTGCCTTTCTAGGTCCAGGACGAGACTTCTCCCCATAGGGTAGTTCTTCTCCCACCGACTTCACTGGGTGGGAATGGAGCCAGCACCAAGTGCTCTGGAAATTTCATCACAAATGCTTCCTTCATTTAGATATTTTAATAGTGTTTACATCTCTCTGATGAAGACATACTTACTGCAGCCAAAAAAAACCCACCAGCACTCTTTGAAGAAGAAATGAAATGCTTCATTAATTCAAAAATTGTTGAGATCGCAAATCAGGAACAGAACATACAGGTCTAGAGGCAAGACTACTAATAATTCATGAGCAAAATGTTATGTTTATGCAACACTAAGGATGAGATTTTAATTGCTTATTACTCTAATTGATTTCATTCAGTTGTTATGGCAACTTTCTCCCTTTGGTATATGCACGATATTACACTGTTGCAGGCGTAAGCCATAAAATGAGGCTGTGTGACACAACACGGTTGCAATACGTGTTGTAAAATAAATACTGATTATCTGCCCATGTGAAACGTAGGAGATGGACAAGAATCAAGGCTGTCTAGCACCTTCTACTCTAATGCTCCACTATTACATGCTGATAAATCCCGGTTTCTCCCAGCTGTCCTTAGCTGATGTCTTGCCCTCTTACCTGCACCACTAACTCCTCCTGGATTTCCCTACTTGCCCTGCTTGAGCAAACACAGCTCAGCCATTTTGTTAAGAAGCTAGTCAGAAACAGCCCTTTTGTCAGCACGTTAGGCATTAACTCGTCTGTATTCTGACACTTCTCCAGAATAGCTTTTACACAACAGGAATTCAGAGCAAGAGTTTGAAATCGGACAGTTGAGAGCCTTCAGTCAAAACCATGCCTTTTGGCATTTAGAAGGTATTCAGTATAATTAACCAAAATCACCCAGCACAGGCTCTGCTCAGCTCCTGCCTGGTCTCTTCCCAGTGATGGTGAAACTAAGGTTCATGTCTACAACATACTCACATTCTGTGCATTGCAAAACAGAGCTTGCTCTCCAAGCATGTACACTACTGAGCCACAGACTGCTGGTCTCTGCCACATGGGGACTTCATTTCTTAATCTTACAATCTCTTGGGATTTGTCAATCCAACACACATTGAGCTTTAAGGGAGCTGAGTATAGCAACTGCAAGTCACTGTTGGGAAATGTACCTAGTAGTCCTGCCCCTTCAAACAGGGAAATTGAGATTGCGGCAGCAGTGTCCTTCAGAGCAGCTGTCCTTACTGCCTGGATCAGCCTTCCTGTCCACAGCTGAAAACAGAGCCTGCTCCAAGAACTAGCAGAAACAGTACTTTCTCCTCTGGAAAATAGAAAAACAGGGTGTTGTTAAAGACCAGGGCCTGAATACACCGAGTGATTTATGCTCCAAGTTTTTACTGTGCATGTCACTTGTTGTGTAATTGCGTGGTGGAGAATTCAAGTTCCCTGTTTAAAAAGTCCATTATTTACTGATAGGCTGACAGTTCACTGGAACAGAAACAGTTCCACTATTAATGCCTTGCAGCCCACTTCACCCAGCAGGTTTGAAAGGCGAGCAACATGATACCATCTTGAGATCCTGTCAGAAACCAGGGCTGTCCACGTGAATGTGAACTGTCAGCTCTTCATTTGAAATAGGTTAGGCAATATGCTATTTCACAAAGGCACAAGGCAGGGGAGGAACAACCTAGAGCTCATACAGAAGCTGTACAGCCAGCTGCTGTCCCAGGGGGATCCCTTTCCCACAGAAACGTTCCCTTTCAGCCTCGTTTGCCCCCACTCAAACCTGTCTTAGTGATAGGGCAGAGCACACACTTAAAGCTTTGAGACCGCAAGCATTCAAAGCTTACCTGGTGCAAGAAAGCCCAAAACAGCATTTAAAAAGCACGCAGAGCTCTGCTATTAAAAATAAGCCAACCACCAAAAGCCCCATTCTTTGAACAAAGCCAGGCAAACCTCCTCTGAGGGATACACATCTTTCTGACCTGGCAGAAATCAAAGATACGCCCAAATTACCAAACCACAGGAGTGAGCCTGACAATGTTCTCGCAAGTTTCTTTTCATGCTGGGACCAACTTGAAAGTGGCTGAATGGTGCACCTGAAGCTTCATTAACCGGAGTAATCTCACAGACTGTTAGCTAACCTGAGGATACCGCCCGTGGCTTCCTGCACTCACAACAGCTCACCTACACAGCCACGCATCACCTGCCAGCTCCCGAGCAAGGTGGGTGCTGTACTGAAGTGACCTGAGTGGGCACCTACGAAGTAGAAGCTGAACGTCTTTGCTGCAGCAGCTTTAAAGTTCAAAGCGGCACAGCTGACAGCCAGGAAGCTTAAAACATTACACTGGGTGCTGCCAAGATGAGTGGTTCCAATATATAATTGTCTTTTAGTGGTGCACTTGAGTTATGAGACATAGGAGGGAGTTTCATGGAGCTTTTTTAGAAATAGCTGGAGTCCATCCCTCATCTGTCTTGCGTGGGAAGCGAGAAGCCTCAGGGTATTCCTGTGTTTAAAGAAGTAGCTATGAAGGCCATAAAGAACCTGAAAATTACCCGTTATTATTCCCAGTGGATTATTTTAACAGTAGCAGTAGCCCTATGCTTCCCACACACTCACTGCCAATGAGCAGCAGTGCTCACTGGCAGCCTCACAGCACCCCATTCTTTCCCAGACTCTGCCCAGAGAGAGCCCAGCCCCAGTGCTCAACACCCAGAGGCAGGATTTCCCTCCACAGCAGCAGTGCCTAGGGCAGGAAGACAGGCTGCCTGGTAGAAAGAGCACCTGTTTTCTACGTGCGTAGGTCCTAGCTCCCTCTTTCAGTCCTTCTCGGGCTGGGAACAGCTTGCCATAAGAGCCATTTAGAATCACAGAATCTATCACAGAATCTATCGGAGAATCCATCTATCTGTTGGAGAATCATAGCGTCTATCATGGAATGCGTCGCAGAATCATGGAATCTCTCACTGTATCTATCATAGAATCACAGAACCTATCATAGAATCTATCACAGAATCACAGAATCTCTCAGAGAATCTCTCACAGAACCATAGGATCTGTCACTGTATCATAGAATCTGTCACAGAGTCATAGAATCTGTCACAGAACCTGTCATAAAATCATAGATTCCATCGCAGAAACTCCAATTCCATCACGGAATCTATCGCGGAATCTGTTGGGGAGCTGTGGAATCTGTCACAGAATCTATCTCGGAGTCACAGAATCTCTCACTCAATCTGTTGTGGAACCTTGTAATCTATCTCGGGATGTATCGCGGAATCATAGAACCTGTCACAGAATCATGCAATCTATCTCGGGTTCTATCCTGGAATCATGGAATCTATCTCAGCATCATGAATTCTATCCCAGGATCTATCATGGCATCATTGAACCTATCCCAGGATCTACCAGGGATATCCCTGGCTCTACCCCAGCATCATCGAATCTATCCTGGGATCTATCCTGGCATCCATTCCGGGATCTATGAGGGATATCTCGGCATCCATCCCGGCATCTAGAGGATCAAGGAGGATCTGCTGCTCTCTGATCTTGCCCAGTACAGAGATGAGACTGATTGGCCTGTAGTTCCCCACGTTTAGCTTTTTTTCCCTTTTTAAAAGGGGGGTTATATTTCCCTATTTCCAGTCACCGGGAACTGCACTGGATCTCAGCAACTTCTCAGATATGATACAGTGGCTTAACCATTTTATCTGCCAGTTCCCTCAGTACTTTCAGATACATTTTATCAGGTCCCATGGACTTGTCCACCTTTATGTTCCTTAGATGGTCTCGCACCTGATACTCTCCTACAGTTGGCAGTTCTTAATTCTCCCAGTCCCCCCTTGCCTTTGTGACTTGGTCAGTGAATCTCCTCTCACTTTTCCTTGCTCATCCTGAGTAATTTCCAATGCCTTTCTTCCCGCACTATGAAAGCTCATTGAGGGCCTACAGTGGAGAGCCAGCCAGCCATTTAGGGCTCCTTAACCATTATTTTGAAACAGAGACCAGAAATATTTCCTAAGATGGGCACATTGACAGGAAGAGGAAACTGATTCAAGTTGTGATTTTTTTTTTTTAATGACTTATTGTAGATCTGATTGTAATGATAGATTCATCCAGCAATCGTTTCACCCAGAAGACTGCAAACAGCAGCAAGCACAGATCCAGCAAAACCCAGGACACTTGGTGCATGACCATCCCTAACTTCACCACTAGTGGGAGCTCTCCTTTGCCAGATGGAGAAACACCATCAGCAAAACTCATCCCAGCACACAGCAGAGCGCAGCTGCGGCTGGGTGATAAGCAGGGGATGCCTCTCACCAGCTTTCAAAACTGAGAGCAGCAAAGCTGAGAAGAGATTCGCATCCAGCACCAAGCCACGCACAAAAGGGTTTCTTTGCCAACAGCTTACTGAAACTTCCGGAGGACCAAGGAAACAGCTGGGATACCACACAAGCTAGATAGCAGCAGAAGAAAGCAAGCCAAATGCTTCAAGTACAACCAAACGTGACTCACACCAGTTAGCAAATACAGCAATTGGTTTATTTTTGTTCTCAGCTGGAACAGGACACAGTGGGTTCATTACTTGTAACCAGGGTACCGTTTCCAAAGTGAGCTTCCAGGTGCTGACTCGCAGAAAGTGTACAGTGTTCGTATCATACAGAGTACACAATAAATTAATATCTACATGCAACATACCTACAAAAGTTACAAGGTAAAAAAATACAGTATTTTCTGCTCATTTTTTGTTTTAAATTTTTTTTCTGTACATTTTTAATTTACATTTTTATTTACATTTTTTGTAAACTTTTTGTATTTTTATAAAACTGAAATTGTGTAACAGTTATGAACTTACAGCACTGCTCATATTCTAAAACAACTCTTCCACCTACAAACCGGCCTCTAGCTTCTTTGCTCCTTCATTTCTACTTTGGCACCACCACGCTTCACACCGTTATTCTGAGTTAATTCTGCTTGCTACCTGCCATACTCTCAGTACAGGAGTGCAAGCATAGTTCAGTTCATGTGCTTCATTACAAAGTTTAGGAAAAACCATTACATTAACTACTTCATCAACATCACATTTACCTGATATTACTGCATAAGATCAACGTTTCCTGCACTAACTGCTTTACAGAAGCATGCAAACAAGTCTGATTATGACTCAATCGATAACATGAATATACTGAAATCAACTACAAGGGTTAAATATTCAAAGGAATGTAGACTCCAAGATTTACCATGTCAAAAAGCCTAGGCTAACAATATGGACTGACATGTTAACACTAAGATTTTAAACACACTGAAGCATACATCGTGAGTTTCAGTGTAAGCTCATCTGTATTAAAGAAAAATATGAAAGTAAGCCCTGTCACACTTTATGCTACCACTTTTAGTAAAAGCTCGTATTGACTAGAAATCTCTTACCATGCACACTCCTAATTTGAAACAGGGATTCCTGAAGTGTATGAAAAACTAAGCTTGAAATGAAAACTGCTTGAAAAAACACAAGATTCTGCTGAAAAGGAGCCCAGCACATGAAGTGTTAAAGCAGTTTCAGTATTAAGAAGGCCCATTTGATGGTAAATCATCACTTCAGTATGGTACTGTGTGCACACCATGCCACTTAACCCACTCAGCCAATTTGATCTCATCACAAAACGCCGCAGAGCAGAGGGGCTCTCACAGGAGGACTCTGTGCCAAGCCCCTGCCCAGAGCAGCACCAACACTGAGTTCAGAGAAGCTGTTCAGGGTTGTCACACTGAAGCCTGAGAACCTCTTAGGACAAAGATTGTGCAGCCTCTCTCAGTCCACTCCCATGCTCGACTGTCCCCATGGAGCCCAAGTCTTCCATTACTTTAACTGAAAATCTCCCATTTCAACCTATGTGACATGGCTCATTCTTACTCCATGAATTTCAGTCAAGGCCATGAAATAATCATTTCAGCAACCTTCTCTCGCATACTGAAAGGTTGCTGTTCAACCCTACTCCCCCTCAAAGCGCTCTGTGCCAAGCTGAGTAACCCCATTTCCCCCAGCCTTTCCTCACAGGCCCCGTACCCCAGACCCCCTGACCATTTGGCAGCTACATGTCAGACTTAAACAAGCTGGCCCAAAACCAGACGCTGCTCCAGGCAAGGACAAGTGTCAAGTAAAGGGAAGAAAAACAAACCTATTTCCCTCAACCCTCAGCCTGTTCAGGCAGCCCAGTATGCTGTCAGCCTGCCATGCTGCCAGGGAACATCACTGCTTATGTTTAGCTGCTAAGCATCGGGGCCACCAGGTACAGGACTGCATTTATCCCTGTTGACATCAAAACTATACCTCAACTTTTTGGCTGAACTGGGACCTGAATGGGAGTTGTGTTGTTTTTCCTTAAAAGTTAAAAAAGCAAAAACAAGGCAGGCATTCAAAGCATTGTTGTACCACAGCAACTCTTGCCTTAACACAGACGGTTTACAGAATACCACCTCCTCTTATTATTGCCGAGACTATGGTGCATTAAAAAAATCTTAACCAACTACAATCAAGACTTAATGCGAAGACTGAGAGTTAAGAGTTTGCCATTTTGTTTTAGTTTTGAGTTCAAAGAAGAAGGTGCCTTCCAGATCACTGGGAGGAGAACTGCTAAGGCTTTCTTCTCCGCTGCTCATGTCTTCACAGGAGTCTTCACTGGAAGGAAGAGTAGGAAAGATTTTAAACAAAGCACAACCCCGTGAACGAAGTAAAGTATTCCTCAATCCTGTGTTTTCATGCAAACTGCTCTGCTCCTAGCTAACATTTCAGAACTAAACACAGCTCAGCACTAGGGCTTAAGTCATAACAAGGTACGGCTTCCTTTTTCCTCATGCCACAAAAGTCCTACCAATCAAGACACCAGTGCTCCACACTTCTAATGTAAATGATTTTGTAAGACTTTGTAAGCCTCCTTTATCATCTCCAAGGAACACATCCCACACCCCAAAGCATGCCTTGTGCTTCTTGAACACCACAATGACGGTTCCAGTTTTTCTTCTGCTAAGATGTATTTTTAAGTCTACTAATCTTTTCAAAGGTAACATTTTCTCAAAAGTTACTGACTAAGCCTCATTATTCAGTGTTACCATTAGTACTTCCAGAAAATGAGGACCTCCCCCAAGGTAGCTGCCAGTTTTACCGACCTTTCGCTTTCATTGAAACAGCCACCCTCTGGTATCGTTGGCAACTCAGGAACGCTGTAGTAACTGTTCTGTAGATTCTGGGCTGTCCGTCTTGAAACAATCCAAACTAGCTTTTTATGATCAGGCTTGCAACATTCAGGAGAAGAATAATCTGCCAGGCATTTCGAGACCAGTTCCCTCCAGTAAAGGAGGTCACTATCACTTATCTGGAAAGTGAAAAGACAACTGAATTATTATATTAGCAGGCAGAAAAGATAACCCCTCCCTCCACTTCACCTTAAAGGAAGTGGCTTAATTAAACAGTCAGTCAAGAGAAATGATATTCCTAACTGTCACACCTTTGTCAAGGTGTGCTGCTTTTGAAGGTGAACACCTACCTATACACCCCCTAGAAACACGGGTCTGAGTTTGAGGAACAGTTGCCTGTCAGTGGCTGTTAACATTTTCATTGTTTCCACAGGAAAAACGAGACAGAGCATTTTTGAGAGCTTTACTTCTGTGAACACAGCACAGCAAGACTAAGAGAAGACAGTGTACGAGGGTCCTGGCTGCCCTTTTAATAATACCATCTCTTCAAGATAATGTCATATTTTAAGAACTACTTCCATTCCTCAAGAAACTGGGTTAGTTCAGGTTGACTACAACAGTGATAAGTCTGTTTTAGAGTTATCGCTTGCTACAACATGCAGCTAGAAGCTATAAATTTTATGAGAGCTATTTAGACAAAAAGAATAACTTGCCCTGCAGACAGTTTAGTCATACTAACAGACAGTAGAAGTCTTTAAAACATGCAGCTAGAACTGTACAAGTTACATCAGCTGCTTGTTAAAACATGTATCTTGTAGGTATTAGATCAGCAATTCTTCTCATTTTATACATTTAACCCAGTTTTTAAGCTATAATCCTTTTGCATGTCGGGTAGTTGCCAAGATGTGCCACTGAGAAGTGACTACTCAACCTCATTCTGTACTAAGGAGTGGTTATTTGCATTTGGCATTCTATCAACGGAGCAGTAAAAGAAGAATTTCAGACATGCTTAAAGGCCTGTTTCATGGCTCGTTTCAGCTGATGCCAAGCACTACCTGTGCAGACTGTTTGCTGACAGCAGGTGTCCCTGCATGTAACACTGCACATCGTTAGCTGTACCAGCACCAGCAACTGCGAAAATAACCTACCAAAAATACTTACCTTTGAATGCTTTTGAACACGCAGAAGTATCTCAAACAGCTCAACAGATTTCAAAGTCTGAACTTCAAGAGTGAGAAGGCACAAGGCCAAGACAGATGGCTAGAAGGACAAAAAACACTGTTCAGCATACACGAATCAAAGTCTACTCAGAAGTCAACAAAAAGCTACTTCGACTTACTTTTGCTTTAGAGAAGACTAGACGACAGTTGCAAGCTTTTAGTTGTGCTTCCAATTTGTCGAGATTCAATACTTCTTTCCTGTAAGACACCCAAGAGAAGCAGCATTCATGTCAACAAGCATTAACACATCAGGAAGTAAGACAAAAGGAGCAGCCTCCTCTCTAGCCAACCCCATAATCATTTTAAGATGCAGCTGAAGAAAAAAAAGCCTTTGCAAACAGCATCAACATGCAACTCAGCTCACCTTTCTGAGGTATGACAGAGTACAATAGTATGGTACAAGTGCAAGAAAGTTAAGGCAGTAGTAGCTTTAAATTCAAAGTGCAACTTTTCTGAAATTATCTTTTCCATCCGTTTCAGGTCGGACACAGTGCATTTACATTGGCTGATCCGGATAATCTCATGAGCAGATGGAATATTGCATTCTTCTTCAACTACTCGGGCAGCCAGCTGGAAACAACAAACTCCAATGCAGGATAAATGCTTCGGTTTCACCTAGAAGAGGAAACACCATGAATACTTCCCGCCTGTATATGCGGTGCTTACCAAACAGGGAAAAACAGCTCACCCAGCCTGGGCGAGTAACTTT
This sequence comes from Oxyura jamaicensis, assembly GCF_011077185.1. Lineage (NCBI taxonomy): Eukaryota > Metazoa > Chordata > Aves > Anseriformes > Anatidae > Oxyura > Oxyura jamaicensis. The sequence continues at coordinate 23,001,822 of NC_048896.1, read as the reverse complement.
GAAATATTTACAGTTCAACAGAAAGACTGAACTTATCTCAATTAGGCCTGACATCAGTCCACTCATGCGCCTGATGCAATCATGACTAGTTTCATCACTTAGGTTTCACCAAAACAGAGCCAATACGGCAGTATCGACCTGTCACTGCCAAGTTGAAGGACGCCGAAGTTCAACAGCCGAGCACTGAGCACCCTCTATTGAAGCCGTTCCACACTATTACACTATGAAAACATGACAAAGCAAGAGCTGCACTACCTCCTTTCTCCAAGTGGCAGTGCTCACTTACTCTTTTAAAGCCCAACCAAATCCGGCCCAAGCTTGTTCTAGGCAGTCCTACCCCTCAACAACTTGTCCCTATCTCTGCTGTTCTCTGCCATACACCAGGAAAATGTTTTATGCAACCCTGAGTCAGGCCGGAGAACAGATCCAACTCTAGATGTTAATAATTCTGCCAGCTCAGTAATGTGGAACTGATTTAGGTTCAAACTGCCTGCCACAAAGCAGCACAAACACAAAAGAAAAACACCCAGAAAGTGATCTTTTGGCATTCGTTCCAGCTCAAAACTAAGCTTCTATCACAGTACTTGTATTTAAGTACTACCACTGTACCTAGAAGTAGTTTTCAAACTTTTTTTTTTAATTTAGTTCTTTATTAAATCATACTTGGTCTTTTGCATCTGCCTGGTAAAGGCTACAGACTTACTGTAAATAAAATAAACCATGTTGCTACTTGCCTTTAAAGTTAAGAAGAGGCCATAAAGTAGTAAATGTATCACCACAATATAAGCTCATATTTCATGCAAGAACTGGACTCTACCTCCAAGCTTGCCTATGAGCACTTTAGCAATGTCACTAACCTAAGATCAGTAAATAGCCCGTTGTCTCCTAGAGCACAGTCTTCCCCCCCATTTGTCTGGAAAGAAAGTTCACAGGAAACCTGTATATTCCCAGCTGACACTACAGCAGGTCCCCTTTCCCCCAGATATACCTTCATAAGAGCCAGGAATCTGTCCAAAATGTTAACAGCCAGAACAAACGTTTCAGTTGAAAAACCAAAAAAGTTGGTCAGACTCCAGAGATCTTCCACCTTGGCATTCCTTTGTCTTGGGCACAGAGTATTTTCATTCTGTGGCAAGAAAAGCAGAGTCAGAATTGAACAGTGGACTGTCAACACTCCCAAAGCAATCTTATCCAGACTAAAGGGAAACAATTCTTTGTTTTCCTCCCCTTAAATACTTCCTATTGCTGTCTTTTAATCTAGGAAGGTTTCAGTCACATACCTGAGACTCAAAAGACACTCACCAGCGCAATACCCAAATTTTTAAGTGCACGCTTACCATATGACAATTCTCACCAAGTGTACGCACACAGAGATTCCTAACCTTAGGGAAACATATGCCCAAAACCAGCTAATCCTCTGTTCTGCCTGACTGCAGATAACTACGCAAGTACAAGTTCTGCTTTCAAAACAAGCAGGCTGACTAATTTCACATAGATTTTTCCCATCAAATATTAAAGCAACAACAACAAAACTTGCAAGTATCTGACAGAACATAAGCTTTCCCTGAACTCTGTCAGAAACTCGGGTCATGAACACGGAAGTTTTTATGCTCAGTTTGTTATTTTTCGCTGATAAATACTCCATGTTTTGTGGCTCATTTTCCTAGGCTTCGCTAACGAGAAAGTAGCCGTTAACCCTTTGTTAGGCTGCCTACTTACATCCCAGCCTTCCTGAGGTGGGAAGGAGAGCCACAGCATTCTAGATGCTGTGCGACCCGAGGTGTGAGCGGTAACTATCACACCCCCAGTGGGGGTGTTGTCCTGCTCGTCTCCCTTTGACAGCACAACGCCTTCAAACAGCAGCAGCTTGAGAACAGCGTTAGAACAAAAGCCGGAGCCCCTCGGGGAGAAAAAAATCCAACCCCCTCCCCCCTCCCAGCTGAATCCTCCCAGCTCCGAGGTTCCCCCCTGCCCTAAGAGGACGGCCTCCCTCTCCCCGGACGCCTTCCCCCAGCCTCCCCTCACCTCGGCCGCGCTCTCGATGAGGCTGAGCCCCTTCTCGCGGGGCTGGAAGCGGCCCTCCTGCTCCAGCTGCAGGTTCAGCTGCTTGAACAGCCGCAGCGCCTCGCTGCTCATCTTCGCTCCCCCCCCCCCGGAGCCGGGGGGCGCCTCAGGGAGGGAAGGAGGCAGGGAGGGAGCCGGCCGCTGCCAGCTCTCACCTCAGGCGCTGCCGAGGGGGCGCCGCCACCTCCCCCCCCGCTCGCTTCCCCCGGCGGCGGGCAGGCCGGTTCCCCTCAGCGCTCGGACGCGGGGCGGCTCCCCCGCGGGCCCCTCATCCAGGCAGGGCCGCCCGCGCCCGAGCCCCGCAGCGAGTCACTGCGATGCCCGCGGCGCCGCCGCCATCCTGAGCCTCCCCCCCTCCGGAGTCCGCCGCCGCCGCCCCACAGCAAAATGGAGACGGCGCGGCCCCGCCCCCCCGGGTTTGTTCTACAGGCGGAGTGATCCCTGCTAGGTCCGGCCGGCGGGCGTAAAGTAGTCCGCGCGCAGCCGCGCACCCTAGCGGAGCGCTGAGAGGCTTCGGCGCTCAGGACCCACCGCAGCCATCGGGATAAGCCCCCGCCTAGCGGGCGGCGGGACAGAACGGCGCTTCTCCTAACGAGCGCGAAGCTCCGGCGGAGGCACACACTGAAAGTCTCATCACTCCTTTAAAGGGCCCCGGGACCTTTGTGGCGCCTCGCCCGTTTCAAAAAGTCCGCCCAAAGCCTCCCGCTCCCTGATTGGCCCGCGGCCCCCCCGGCCCCCGCTCTGCTCCCCCCTCCCCCCGCCCCGCCCCGCGCGTTGTGTTGTTTACCGGCCGCGATTGGTCGCCGGGCAAGGGCGGGTCTCTGCCGATTGGCCGGCCGAGATCTGCCTCTGCCCCGCCCACCGCCGCGGGCCCTAGCAACGGCCGTGAGGGGGCGGGTGCGCGCGCGGCCGGCGGGAGCGCGCGGCGGTGGCAGCCAGCGGTGGTCGTCAACGGTCGTTCCCAGTCAGCGTCCCCGCGGGGCACGCCGAGCCGCCCTGAAACCTGTGCCCCGGTGCCATAAAGCAAAGGGCGCGAGTACCTCAGCTCCCCCGAGACCCACGTCCCCCTCACGCTGTGCCTCACAGGCTCCAGGCCCCTTTCAGGCTTCAAAACGCCCCTGCGGTGCTTTGTGTCAAGGGCCCGGTCTATTTACCGGCTTAATTTATCGTTGGGTGGCTCAGTTTTAAGACGCACGCTTCCAAGCCTCTCATAATCGTGGTGCGTTTGTGTTTAGGGAGAGGACGGCCAACGCGCCAACGGTTGGCAGTGGCTGGTGGTTGCCTATCTACCCGCCAGCCACAGGGTGCATCGAAGGGCATCCCTGCAGCCTACCAGGGTCGTAACAACAAAATAAAACAGGATTTCACAAAATAAGTCATCGCCTTGGGGATTTGTGGAACAGCTTCAGTGCGTTCCGTGCTCTGCCGGTCTATTTTTCTGTGGACAAAGGCACAGGAACAAACGTTGTCAGACAAAACCAACGAAACCACGATGACTCGTGATGTGTACACACTGGAGACAGAAATCTGTGGTGGCAACTTGAGCAGATTAGCGTTCAGTTTGATCCAGGGAGGCTCCGCAGTTTCAACAAACAGAAAATGTTTATTAAATGTCGCTGTCTGGAAAAATAAGCCGCCTTCTCTACCAAACAGTCAGCAATGTTGCTATGCCAATCTCTATTTCTAGGCACAGTTACTGTCTGCTATGCCAGCGATGACGGCCAACTATTTCTTCAAGTTTATTTTGATGACGAGCACTCTTGGACTCCCACAAACATGCACAATGTCTCCTTGAGATGTTCCTGACGGGACGGCGCTCCTGTGGTACCGAGAGAGGGAGTTAGGAGAATCTTATCAAGCAGAGATAGAGCGCTGACGGCATTAAGCTAGGATGCTACTTGGTGTCTTTGCTAACTATGGTGCATTGGGCAAATTAACTAAAGCAAGAAGCCTTGGGCCCCTTACCAAGATCAGTCTCCTAATAAGAGTGTGAGCCTGTCTTAAGGAACTGGCAGAAACTGGTCCTGCGGATGGACAAGAGCCAAGGAGCAACTGAGTCTCACAAAGACAAGAGGTCAACTAGTGGTGACGAGGAAGAGTCACCAACCTTCATCCCCACGACCCCCTAGGACCACCACCAGGAGACACTGCCCAAGCGCAGATGGGAGGAGCTTATGGAAATGACTCCTTGGAGCTAATTTTAATATGAAGCAGGGACAGGTTATGAATATGTATAGGCACATTGTGAAACTGCATGCATATGTAACTCTTTGCTGCATATAACCAAAGCAAGTTGCTGCATCAGGTACGCACGACGTTGGTGGGACTACCCCCCATGCTGCCCAGCGCTGAATAAACATACCTACTTTACAGTCTTACTGATTGTGGGGTCCGTTTTCCGCAAGTCATCATCAGATATCTCTGAGCAGCCCGAGTTATAGCACCCCTCCGAGGTGAATGAACTGGCACCGCAGCTGACGACTTCTGACTGAAGCCAGGGGATAAAAGTAGTATTAGAATCTGCAATAGCTGCAGTTCTGCTCCAGTTTGAACAACAATGCTTACTGTTAGCGGAGCTGGCTTCAAACCGCCTGCTTGCAGCGACACTGTGTATGTGGTGCGTGCAGGCTGAGGCTGTGAGCTGCAGCCTGACACCAAATCCCCTTGGCAGTTCTCTCTTCTTTCCCCCACATTCTTCAGTGTGTCTTGCCCCCACTGAGATGCAGCATGGATGTTCTCCCTCTGACCGCTGAACTACACAGCACTGCAGAACATATCTTCCAGTTTACCTAAATGCCAAAAAAGGTTCGTTTGCTAGACACGTGGCATGACAGCTAAAAATACTAATTTGGCCATCTACTTGCATTCTCTTTACTAATTTAAACTTAATAGAGCACTCTGCAAAATGGTCATTCGTATCCCCTGTAATTGGAGGGGGGGAAATCTGTTACATGCTCGGCTGTGCTTTTGTGCAGCTTGGCATCAGATGGGTGCATTTTCTGTGCTAGGAGATGAGGATTGCTGCCCCTCTTTCTTTCTCCAAAATTACCTGAGCTGTTGCAAAGAGCTGAGCTGGCCTGAAAAGCAACAACAACAAAACACAAAAAACCAGAAGGATCCTTAGTTTAATCAATGTACTCACCAGCATCATGTTTGGGATTATTAACAGGGAAACTTAGTCTGCTCCCTGTGCTGCCTGGACCTGGTACTACAATCAAGTGTTGAAGGCAAAGGAGGAGTCACGGTAAGGTCTAGAAATATGATCTGTATTTTTTTTTCTTGTGCAAGGAACAACTAATTTTCTTTCAATGTGCCATTTAATTGTGATTAAGGGAAGGTGGGGGGGGGATAAATGTTTCCAGTATCATGAGAAAACACAATTTATCTATTCTGTGACATGCTGTGCTTTACAGAATAGCAGTTCCTTCCTGACATTCTTTGGGAACCTAAAGATACAGTAAACAAAAAGTTTCAAAGTCCTCAGCTACAGATGCTATAGCACTCATTAGGTAGAAAGTACCAAAAGCTTAACTTAAAAGCTTTGCGTTCCGTAAGACAAGTTTTAAACTAAACAAGGAAATATTTATTGTTTGCTTGTTGTTATGTGAGACTTTTCAATGCCATCAAATGGCATGAGTAATACCTTACAAAGGTAATATTTTATCTAGTCTTGCTAAAGCATCTTCCAGTACAGCTTGGCAAAATGTGCCCTGGCAGGTCTGCACAGCAATTCATTGAGAATTGTTAGGATGGCTAACAGCTGTGTGTGGACTAGCAGATGATATCAGAGATGTTAATTGGGCCTTGTGGCACGAGCACTTCCAAACTGAAATAGGATTACAAACCTTCATGATTAAGGGACACGCGGTAATTAACACTCTAGACACATGCACTCAGAGCTCAGCAATTGGTCACCCAGGTAAGAACAATAAGGGTCACTTGGAACAACAGTTCTATTTGAACCACTTAAACAAAGAGCTTCACATGCTTTACAGCCACTAATTAATCTAACTGCCCTATTGCAATCCCATTATACTGGTATGGAGGTTAGTGGCAACAGGGAAGCAGCAGAAGTGCTAAAAACTGGGAGGCAGAAGGCACTGGAGTCACGACTACTTCTCTCTCTTAGGCCAAACTGCTGCTGTATGATGGTTAGGGACTTAGCCTAATTCAGGGAAAAAAAAAAAGTGTCCACTTTGGCCAACATCCATTTTTTCTGCAATGATGCAGGAGACAACAGCTCATGCAGAACTGGTGTTTTATTTGAGAATGATACAAGCTCTTTTAAGAATATGGGTAAAGTATCAAACATCAGGAGAGCCTGCATCAAATGAGATAAGCCCTAGAATCTTTCCCCCCCTTAAGAGGCATAATATTAAAAAAAAAAAATCCATTTTAATTACATGGTGTGATTTACATTTGTGTGGCTCTTGTTTAACTGAGGGGAGGAAAAGTAGGTGGTGCTTTAAGCAAATAAAATACCCTCAGTGTGTACATTTTTATACATAAAGACTTTGTGTGCGTGTGCCCAAAATATTTTTCAGGCTCTTGTTTGTAGAAACACTGGGACCAGTCCCTGGTGATAAAAGCTTTCAAATCTGAACCCTTTTCATAGGCTTCTCCTCACTAGGCCCGTTGTAAAGGAGCAAGTCTAGGAGATAAAATGATGCATAAGTCTCCTGGAATTTAAAATTTGCCCACCTGACAGCCCCTACGGGAGAGTGCTACTCGATCCTCTAGTAGCCATAGGAGTCAATGTCCCCAGCGGTACAGCTCCTGCCTTCAATACAGAGGTGTGTGATTTCCCACCTGTCACCTTGTGCTCATGGAAGTCGGTCAGGTTCAGAATTCACAAATAACTGAATTTATTCAGATTTATTACGTGCTTCCTAAATGAAGGGAAGGGGAGCAAGGCTTGCCGACCAAAGATGAATGCAAATATGAGGTTGGTGCTGAGGAAAAGGTTCTCTGGCAACATGAACTCACCTAGAGACGAGCAATGACAGTGCATGTATGCCTGAGTGACCCCACCCCGAGTTCAAAATAGCTGTTGAAATTAGGAAGGGAGGGTGCAGAAAAAAGAAACCCAGCTTGTTTGCTCAGGAGAAGGGAGCTATACTTAGCAGAAAATATTTTGAGCAGACAAGAACCAAACACAAACCAATGGAGACATAATCAATTTAGGACAGACTGTTAAGTTTTTAGAGACTGGGATTTTGTTTTGCTGCTACAGCACATGGCAGAACAGTGCAGAAATAACATCTAACAATATTAATGGCTGGATGAGAGGAATTTCCACAGAGAAGGAAGCTTACCACCAAGGGAAACACAAGTTAGTCTACACAAGAACATTTATAATAGCATAGCTATGTTGTTTAGGTGCAATCGCTTTGTTTTGCAAAGGTTAGGTTTAGCTATTTTTTTGATGTGTGTCCTGAAACGCTTTTCCTACACATCCAGAGAGTAAACCTGGCTTGTTTGTTTGGACCTTTCCTAAGCTGCAAGGCCTGCCGCGCGTGGCTGACTGCAGGGCACCTTCAGCAAAGCAGCTTGCATTTCTGGGACAGGCCAAAGGCAAAGGGCCCTGGTTGCATACAGAGCTGGTTGTACGTACCCTAGGACTCCAACTTTCTGTATGTAGACAGAAGGCGTTTATCATTTGTTTATATATTACAGACGTTCACGTACACATAAAATTATGGATGCATTTAAGCTGGTATACAGCTGCCATGTGCTGATACTGCATGCTTTGTTTTCTGAAAAAAAGCTACCGTACGTACACCATACATAAGTACTCCTATACCAGCACAGCTGCACTGAAGTTCTGGGACAAGAGGAAGTGCTGCAGTGTAACTTACATCACAAACCCTCCCAATACTAACAATGCCTATTAACAATGTGTAATATGCAGTGGTACAGCTCACAACCAAGGCACTATAGCTCACAGGCTGGCAGACCTTTAGAGATGATGAAATGTTAATGTGAAACACTGAAGGTGACTACTTTGGACTTCCATTTTTACTCCATTTTTTCTCTGAGTTCCAAGACAAGTTACTGGAAGAGAGATATCAAAAAGCCCATGAGAAAACAGTTCTTTACTAGAAAATGTTTGTATTCCCTGTATAGTAGCTGTCATAACCCTTGCAAAACAGCTAAAATCTGAATTGCTTGTAACTAGTCCTAGTGCTAACATCTTGATTTGTGAAGAAAACCCAAGCCCTCATTAATGATTTTAACTGATTCAAAAGGATTTTGTTTCAGCAACAACATCATGGTTAGATAGGCCCTTATGTATTCTTTCACAGCTCTGAGCATGCCAGTGTGTGGTATGCTGGTAACCACAGAAATCTATCATCCCTAATGCTGACAGAGCGCTAGGAAATGGCTGGAGAGGCAGCGAAGCTAGTCATCAAGCCTGATTCTCTCTGCCCATGCTCTTGTGAAGACCTCTCTCTATGCAGGGTTGAAAAGATCTATAATGGTATTAAGTAGCTAACTGCCAACCTCAGAAGCACAGTGTCCAACGCAACCTACTTCTGCAATGTTATCAAAACTCATTTCCTGGGCCTCAAAAACAGCTCTGACAGAAGAAGAGGAAGGTGGAACTGCACCCACACACCAGTGCAAACACTCACGTAAAGGTGCGAAGAGGAAGGCACTTGTCAATGACTTCACCTGCTGTCATGAAGGCAGCATTTGCAGTTTTGCTGCTCCCAGGTTGTTGTTGCCCCACCTTGTTCAAATTCCACTCTCTGTGCAGCAACAGAAAGGAAGGAACCAGGAGAGACTCCAAAACTGTGACGTATTTCAGTGCTTACCCAGTTAGTAAAATTATTATTCATGATTCCTGTGCTGGGGAGAGTTAGGCGAGCTTTTCATTAGGCCCCTTGCAATTCCTTTGTGAGTCGGTTCATTCTCACTGATTTCCATTACAGCCATTGTCAGAAATCTATATTGCATCTACAGGTCTATTAAAATATTTCTTCCTGTCTTTTTTAGATAATAATATCAAAAGCATACATCAATTTCCTGCAGGAAAACATTGCAGGGAGCATTTGTAATGGCAACTGAAGATGCAGACCTGAATTTGATCCCGCTGACATTGCTGTGCAGCGAGGGTAATCTTTTAGGAGCAAACAATTACAGCAAATGCCTGAGCAACGTGCTTCAGTGCTTTTATGGCAATAATTTGCCTTCAGTGCAAGTTAAATTGGCTGAAAGGAAGCTGTATGTTTCAATAACCTTGTGCTTGTCTAAGCATGACCAGGTAACTAGCAGTTTGCTTAAAGGTCTCTTTTAAGAACGATCTGTAACTGGAAGGTGGGTTTCATTCACTGTATATTTTTGTCACTTATTTCAAGCGGGTTCTTTTATTTAATTGACAAGATAATTCTAGGCAATGTTGTACTTACGGCTTTTTAAAGTTTTTTTGTCTTTTTTTTTTAGAAAGGTAGTTGTGCGTAATTTCAGAAGGCATTTTCAAAATCATATGGATTCGACTTAAAAGGAATTTAAATGAGTCATTAAAAGTTAAGCCAAGAAAAAAAAAAAAAAAGAGCAGTCATCCTGTTGAGTAAAATGACTTGCTAGGAGGCATTCAGTTCGAGGACTAGGAATGGATATTTTAAATTTATTTACAGATTTAGTATGGTGCAAATCCATTTTTTATAATTTGGATTAAAGATGAGATGAAAGACCCTTAGCACAAAGCGTCCACAAAGCACTAGAAAGATATTTCCATCTTGATTTCTATTTTTTAATGATGCAATGCAGGTATCATGAGAGAAAATAGGTAAAACAGCAAAGCGTACACGTTATGTGCCACGGAGCTCACTCAAGGCTACTGGGAGACGACATGGTGAGTCATGTATTGCAGCTGACACCTCATCGGCTCTTTGCAGGAGCCCTGGCTCAGTAACAGTGACAAATTTCTGGCTACCAGATATCTCGTCTGGTTTCTCATCGTCCCACACTCTGCTGTTTCTGAAGTCATTCTCCATTTCTCACACACTTGCTTTTCAAAGATCATCCGGTCTGAGTTCTTGAATACAATAGGCCATTAGAATTCACTTAAGCACATCTTCTAATGACCCAGGCTTAATTTGAAGGCCTAAAGAGATGAAAAAATCCCTTAATTAACTAATGTGCTCTAAACAAAATACTTCTCACAGTCCTTGTAGAGGGTTTCTTAAATATACCTTATTATATGTCTTTGGCTAGAATTGAATTCTTCGGGGTGATGTCTTTTTTGCTTTGCATAGGGACAGGCATTGACCGTAAACAACACATCATGTCAACCTGGATATTCTCCCCTTTATCAGACTATGCAAACACAGACTGTCAGCGATTATCAAAGTCAGAAGCTTTTTTCTAGGCTAAGCGTAAAAAATGTCACGCCTCAAGGCTAGTGGCTTGGTTATTCTTACTCAGATAGCTAGCACTTGGAGTTCTGGAGGTGTCACAGAGTCTGCTGATGTTGCTCTTTACTGCCTGTGCCAGCAATGAAACACTGGATTTTTTGCCCCTCTATTTCCAAACCACTACTGCCTTCATTCATTTCATGTTCATCGGTGCAGAATGTCCTTCTCGTATCTCCCAACAATAATTTATACTTTGTTCCACAAGATCAATTGCTCTGTGCCAGTGTGAACAGAGATGTACAAGTGCACAGTACCACAGATGTTTTCCAAGTAACAGCTGCAGGAACATTTCCAGCATAGCTCCATCTTAAGCTACTATATCCAGGCACATTTCACTAACATACTCTTGATACTTGCCAGAAGAAATAAGTCAGATGTACAGTCAGGGCATAACTCAGAAATACAGTCAGAAATAATTCAGAATGTACTTTCTCAGACGTACACTCAGTGGGTAGCTTTGCCGGCCTGGAAATATCTGGGTTTAGCTCAAGAGTTCAAACTGCGTAAGCTTGTATTTAGGATCACATAGCACATGGTTCCCTAAATACCTACAGGGTGTGCAGAAAATCCTCCAACACCTTGCCTAATCTGTGTCTGCACTCCTGCTGTCAGTGGCAAAGCTCCCATCTCCTTCAATGGAAGAAAAGACAGGGCCCAGCAGCAAGGGTTCAGGAGCTAGGACAGGAAATGCAGACTGCTGTTTCTAGCAGAGTTGCCAGGTGATTGTCACTGTTGTAAAATCTGTAAAACCTTCTGTCCAAACGAGCATCAGTGAATATACGTAATCCTGACCCAGTCCGAGGAGCACAAGTCACTATGTTACTGGAGAGAAAATTGTCCATTTAAAAAAGTATTTATGCAAGTTTCACAGAAATACTAAAGATCTTGCAAGATGGTTGACAATATAAACTCCTGCAACGCTGCCGTGAACTCTCCAGGACATAAAATACCAGTTCTACCTGATGATGTCTACAGTGAAGTATAACCACAGCCAGGGTAAATAACATGAACAGAGTTTAAGTTGTCACACAGAAAAGGAAGGAAAATTGTATGTTCTGGAAGGGAAAATGTAAGAAAACCCGTATTACATGAGCCAGAGAGAATGATTTGTTAAGGTATTGTTACTCACGTTTTCTCCATTTCCAAAGACCATGATGAAGTTGCTTTAACTGACGGCTTGTTTGGAGTGAGTATGCTCAAGAGTACATGGCTGTTGTTGCAGCATCTGGAAGATGTAACAATGCCCTGAGACACGTAATGTTCTCTGCTTTATAAGAAAGTTCTGGTTTTCTTTGCCTTTGCATGAACCTGAGAATTTCTTTGAATGCAGCAGGGAGACAGCCCAAGACTTACAAGACACATGAAATCAGGTCCAATTACAGAAAAAATAATAGATTCAGCTGTTGCTCTTAGGAATCTGTCAACTTTTAAAGTCAAAATCCTTTCTCCCTTTCTTTCTCCTTCTCTATTTTTAGGCAGTGTAGTATGAAAGCAGCATGCTTTCCTTATTGTGGGAAGTCCTAGGAGTCACACATCAATGTTTAAAGATGGCTTAATGAGTTCTTTTTATAGGAACTGGGAAAATGGGTGGTAAGAAAAAATTAAGGAGAACCACAATGGTAGAGGTTTCTGCTATAATCATCTTTCAGAATGAAAAATATCAGGGAAATATGACAGGACTGCTTTTTATGAGAAGATATTAGAAAACCGTTCTGTCTTCATTAATGGCAGTTATGTTATGAACTTCAGCAGCCAGATTATGCATGAGAAAGCATTTTAGCCATTTTCAACTTCAGTGCAGCCTGACTCCAACAGTAGCTGGAGACTGAGTGCTTCTCTAACAGGTATGCTGTCAAATTTAAATTATGGCTAAAATTGCCCGGTGGTGAGTTGATTAACACTGAGCTCTGTTCCCATGTATTTAAACATTATATGCATTACACACAATTTGGAAAACTATTCAACCTGATTTAACTTTGAAGTTAGTCCTGCTCTGAGCAGGAGTTTGGCCTAGAAAACCTCCACAGGTCCCTCCCACCCTCAGCTATTCTTTGATTTTATGACTATTTATTGCAGTTAACACCTCTGCGTTTATAATGCCCCTTACCTTATTGATCTTCGACTGTGAAAGTAGATTATTTTCTGCTTCTCCTGTAGTGCTTCCAGCACTGTTACAAAAGGCTATAAGAAATTATACTGTAGTTTAGAAAGGAATTCAAGAAAATACATCTCTTCAAATCTCTTAAAATCAAATGATGTAAGAATTAATCTTAATGTCAGATGACGTTTATTTGAAAAGGCTTTTTCCAAAACTGGGCAATGTTTTATCACGCAGAAGGTCAAAAAGGTTTGGATGCAGACAGTTAAGCTGAGAATGATTTTTTTCCATATAGTAGTTTGGATTCAGGCATGTTAATCATATACACAAAACAAAATTAAGCAGAACTGTACATGAAATATTACCATCAGCAGCTGGCTGTTCCACTATATCATTCATGCTACCCATACTAGAAGAGTAAAATTGGAAGTACTGTAAAGGAAGACACATTCCTGTCTGCCATTGGCATTCTCACATGTTGCAACAAGCATTTCTGACTAGTCATCTATTTTCTAGGAAGAATGATTGATTTACAGGTGCAATCCCTAGGGTGACAGACACAGTCTGAAGGCTGTACAATTGCAGACTGAGTTAAATGGAATAGTTGAGAACATTTTCCAAATAGCAAAACAAACCACAGAAAATAATCTGTTCTGAGTGAGAAAATTGCCTAATATGGAGCTGTTTATTTAGTAAAACTAGCTCTGGTAAGAATGTTAATTTAGTTCTTGCATTGCTCCCCTCCAAGTACATCACTGAATGTGAAAGAAGGACTTAATTTTCTAAACGTAAGCACGTATTTCACTGATCTGAATGAAAGCAGAAGTGTCCCTTGGTGTTTCAGAAGTTCTGTGGTGAAAACAGATAGCAAGAGACCCGATCCTTTTCAGCTCAAATCACAGGGTTTGTTTTTGTAGTAAAGAATGTATATTCCTGCTGTTAGGAAGAAGTTACGTGAGACTGCAGGAAAACAGTGTGGCAACAGCTATGCAGTCCTGAGAGGCCAAAGAGATGTTACACTTCAGTCATCACTCCTGTGATTCAGCTTACAATGATTTCTACTGTCAACAGACTTTTAAGCAAGCGAGCCTCAGCTCTCCAGACTTGCAATCAAAACCAAGTGGCTACATACCTGAGAGTCTGCCTCTCCCTGCGTGATAAGGGTGATAGCTTCTGATAAGGGAAAGCACTAAAACTGACAATGGGTCTAAAAGAGGCAAAACAGATTGCACAATTGCAGTTTGTTGACTGCATGTGCTACACATAGCCGTGGCTCTTCTTTCTGGAATCTTTACTAAAAAATGTCTTAGGTACCTGAGACTCTTACTGCACAAGACTTTTTTTTTTTTTTTTTTTTTTTTTTCCTAAAGCTGAAAAGGCTTTGGACAAAACTCGTGGTGCTTTTTTTCTTGTCTCTTTTAGAAAAAGTAAGCAGGCTGCATGAGAAAGGGGGCTTACTTGCTGCTAGTGTCTCTTAGTGGCCAGATGCTTCTCCCTGTTCCATCCCAGGACTACAATTTAGCTTCAGTTTCGTGCATGGAGCAGCTGAATTCTTCTTGTGAAACTGGAGCCAGGGTTTGTCCAGCTGCAGTGCAAATCTACATTTTAATCTGAAAGAAATGGATGAGCCCACATCTAGTTTCTTTTTTCCCTTGCCACATATTTCAGGAATATAACATTTATTTTTTTTTTTCAAAGGACAATTCATTATTGCCTGTAAGAACAAGCATAGCAGGTGTAGTAATAAGACAGAACATAGGAATTGTGCATGCCCCATATTAGAATTTGTATGTACTGACTTCCATACTACTTGGAAAATTAGCATTCCATTGATTGACTTAATGCAGATAAAGGATCACATTTACAAAAATAATTGTTTTTTTTTGGATAGTTCAGTTTTCACAGAGGTTAAAATCAGTTCAGTCAGTGTTTAAACCCATTTTATTCCTCTTTGAGAACTCCTATGTGCTCGTTATTTTTGTTTGATGACCACTTACTCCCAGGGAGCTGAGCAAAGCCTATCAGCTAATTTCACCATAAATCTGTTTTTCAGGTTTCCCTTCATTTCCTTGTATTGCTCTTCCCAATGTCCACAATATGTTTTGAAAACTGGGCCTCCGGACAAAGAAAACAGTGTGTAACTAACAGTGTAACTGTCTTTGCAGCTTTTGAAAATCGCTTCCTGGGAGAATGTTCCGTTCCAGGCATTGAAAAGAGGAGTTTCCCCCAAGAAGTCTTTCCGAGCCCCAGGTAAGCCTCGATGTGATATTTCTACAGCACTATCAGCATACGTATCTCCTGATTGCTTTGATGAGCACTCAGGTGCCTCTGCATGGGTTTCCTCCACCAAACAGCCCAAGCTCAGCCTGCCTGCTCCAGGCTCTTCCTCTTTCGTGAGGAACGTGACGTTAGACGACAGCTCTACCACTCACCAAATTTTATGTCTGAGTTTAGTTTAGAAAAGAACAATACAACTTCGTGCATTTTTCTTTAAGCGTTTGTGGGCTTTGTTCTTCAAAACAACATCAACTGCCTTCTCTAGGCTGATCAAAACTTTTCTTTTTCAAAGACCTCGGGTCTGTGATAAATACAGAAAAGCTGTAGTTATTAAACAGCTGGAGTCAAAGCACAAACAGAGGAATTACTAGACTCATTCTGCCACGTTACACTGAGCTCATCCAGTTAAATCAAAAGAGTAATTATTATTAAAAGTTTGCATTTCTCTAGCCCCTCGGGATATTCAAATGCTTCACAAATACTTTAATTTTGCCTTATAACCAACCCAGCATGAAGGTAAATTTTCTGAAATTGTTGTCTGCAAAGATATTTGAGCTCATCAAACTTGCTTGCCTATGTTGGACTTTGTGTGCACATAGGTTGGGTGGTTATGAAAATTAGTATTAACCTTTGCATCTGTAGATTTAACTGACTGGTCAAAAGTCAGGCAGTAAATAGCACTTGGGTCTCCAAAGCAGAGTGCAGAGCCAAACCACAAGACCATCTGTTTTGCCTTCTGAGGGGTGTTTATAGAGCGCAGATAGAAGTGTCTGCTGCAAAGATGTATGGCCTTCCCCTTGCCACACACATTTGGCTGTGAATCCAGCAGTGCCCTCCTCTTCCTCTCCATTCAGTGGTGGAAAAACAGGTATTTTATACGCAAACAAACAGCTGCTACAGGAGATGCCTTATGTGTGTGATGTTCTTGTTCCGCTAGCGTGGATCTCCCACTGGTCTTGTATTTACTGGTTTGTCACCTCCCTAGAGTCCAGCCTGTGCTCCAGCAGCAGCCACCTGTGCATCAATTTATGCATGCGGCCATATGCATGCACCAGGCCGTGAGCCAGAGTGCTGTGAGCCCTCTGCATACCCAGACAGCAAGTCCACAGTATGTGCTGCCAGTGCCAATGCCGCAGTCCCTTCAATCTCCTTAAAAGACATGCCTCATCTCCCCCAGAGGGATAAAAATGCCTTCTCCCCACCACCAAACTGCACTCCTTTGGCTGACGTGGTGTTTGGGGTCCTTACACTGTTCCAAGGCAATCAGATTTCTGCACGATGCATCAAGTCCCTGCATGCTGAACACCTGCTTGTAATGGCCTTCTTCCAGGTGTGCCTCATTGCATTCACCAGGTTACTTTTTTTTCTAAGCTTAATATTGTCTCTTTTACTTTCTTTCTGGGCCACAGGCCCAAACACATAAAGTTCTTGCTGGTTGTCTCCATCTCTTTCTCAGCGCTCTCTCTAAATCCCTCGGCCTTGGCAGCCACTTTCTCATGGCAGCCTGCCCACCCCAGCCCTCAGCTGCTCTGGGCACATGCCGTGTCTTTCTTTTCAGAGGGCGTGCAGCAGTGCTGCTACTTTGACCCTGGCGTGGCTGTGTCCTGGCTTCAGGCACCTCGTAGAGGGGCTGGAAATGTTTTTGGGAGCCCTCGCCTGTGACTGGCCACCCCGCTAGGACAACCTGCTCTGAGGTCCGTCCAGTGCCAGGTGGCTCACTGCTCAGCCTTGGGATTTCCTCCACAACAAGTCCCAGTCCGGTAGCTGGCTGCTTTCCTGCGCTGCTTCCAGCTCGGCTGGGCGCTGCTTCAGCAGGCCCTTCCTACTGTGACCGAGGACAAAGGACTGTAATCACACGTGTCCAGCTGAGGGCATATCCAGCGCGAGAGGAATAAAAGGCGCTCTGTTGCGCTACTTGAGCACGAGAGGTTCCTGCCAAAACATCGATCCCCCAGCCTGCTGGGCTGGGGATGTGCTGCACTGCCTGGGGCTCTCTGTGCTGGCATGCGAAGTGTTCTGGAAAGGGCCCTGGAAGATATCCCCTGAGCAAATACTCACAATGCACACAAATTGCTGGAGCTGTGGGAGGGGAACAATCTTGGGACAGTGCCGGGCAAACCTCCGGTGAGAATTTCCCAGCCGGGAGCATCAGCTCAGTTATCTTCCCTCAGTCATGGCCAGAAACTGCCTGCAGGCCGGGAGATTTTGGAAAGCCCTAGCTGCTTTACAGGCTCCTGAAACGCAGGCAGCGAGGCCCTGAAAAATCAGAGTGAAACTGGGACACAGCTAGGTAAAATTTCAGTGGCTCTTGCCATTTCTGCACTTTCTTATCTCATTACAAAGGGGAAAAAGCAGAACAACGGAGGGGAGCAGCGCGCAGCAGGCTTGGATTCGGCAAGCACGCTGCAGGAAAAGAGCTTTCATCAGTTACCAGCCGTAAAAAAAGTCTGACACACATTTTTCCCAAACCAATTCAGGATTAATTTGTCAGGAAATAAATAGAAAAGACGCTCAGTGGTCTCCCTCCACATGATTCATGTTGCTATCTGAGGAGGAAATCCTTTGTGTGCCATCTGACCAGCTCCTAGCTGCAGACACTGGAGGAGCGTACAGACAACGAGTTGCCTTTGCTCCAACTTCTCGCTGTTCTCTCTCCATCTCAACCTCTAGTGGCACGGCAGGGTTTTTACCGTTCACCTTAACACCGCCAGGGTTTTGTTCCAGGTACCTGCCGCGGCCATGGCAGCTGCTCCTCACGACCCCCGGGAGCGTTTTACCGGCGGCGGGACTCGAACCCGCGGTTCCCGCCGCCGCCTCCAGTCAGCGCAGCGGCCCCGCCCGGGGGCGGGCAGAGCCTGAGGGGAGCCGCGGCACCGCCCCTTCCCCTGCTCCCCGCCTGGCTGCGGGCTGCCTCTCGCTCCCCTTCCCCTCCTTCCCTTTCCCCCCCGTTTTATTTTATTTTTATTTTTTTTCCGACCCCCGCGCGGCGGCGGCGGCGGCCCGCCTCTCCCTTCGCAGCCCGTCGCCGCCGCCCCGCCATGGCGACATGAACCCGCCGGCCGCCGCCGCCGCCTCTCTCCTTTTCCTCCTCTTCCTCCTCCTCCTCCTCCTCCCGGCCCCGGCCCCGGCCATGGGGCCCGCCCGGAGCTGAAGAAGCCGCGGAGGAGCCCCCGGCGCCGCCGCCGCCCCGCCATGGGCTGCTGATGGCCAGGCCCCGCCGGGCACCCCGCCGCCGCGCAGGGGAGGTGAGGCCGGGCGGGAGCGGGGGGCGGCGGGCGGGCGGGCGGGGGGGGCTCCCCTCGCGTCCCCCTCAGGCCCCGGGGTGCCCCCGAGGCAGCGCCGCCCGGCCCCAGCCTTTGTGCGAGTCGTGCCGGGCTGCGCCGGCCTGCTGCTGCCCCTGGGGGCAGGCGGGAGGCTCCATTTGAACATGCAGCTCCGTGTTGACGCGGGGTCGGGCAGCCGGAGCGGTGCGGGGCTGGCTGCGAGCCCCCCACCGCCTCGCAGGGGCGGGTGGCTGTGCCCACCTCTCCCCCTGCACACGGGCTCTGCCAGCTGGGCAGCGGTTCGGCTCCAGAAGCTAGCCGCTCCGTCTCCTCATGTCGAGGGCTCGCTGTCAGATCCCTGCGGCTGACCCAGGTTTGCTCTGACTGCGGGGCCGGGGTGGCTTGCCCTCATCCCCAGGGCATGGGGCTGCACAGACCCTGGTGTGGGATGTGGGAAGCCGATCTGGCCTCACCCCAGCAGGAGCTGAACTTCCCCATGTATCTATACTTCAATTTTCCCTGCACCCCTCCTCGGAGTTCGTGTACAGTTTGGTATTCAGCAGACCCCATCTCAGATGCTCCTTTCACCACGGCCCTCCTGCCTCCTTCCTGTTCTGTATGTTCTGGCCCAGTCCAGAGCTTTATTTGCTTATTGGCTGGCCTTATTTAAAGTTTCTCCAAGGTGGCTTCTGTCCTAGCATCGTTGCACGACTGACAGATGTTGCTCTGCCTTTGCACAAAAGGTGCTGCTCTGAGGATGCCTGCTGGGGCTGGGCTTTCCCGCTGTCCCATGGGGCTGCAGCCGGCCCCCATGGATGCTCCCGAAGCTCTGTGTTAGGGAAGCAGCTGTAGCTCACCCATCCCTAATCCTGCACACCAAAGACCTTGGTACGGCTTTGTATGAGGAAACAGGCAAGCCAGGGGTTGGGACCTAGGTTTTTTGGGGCAGCGCGGCACCCAGAGCTATGTGGCTGACATCTTACATTAACACTGCGGTGCAGTCAGCGTTTTCCTTCCAAAGTGTGTCCTCTCCCTGCTTTCAGATTATTTATCACAACCACCCAGACAGACCTACTGGTTTAAATACACACCAGTCCAAACGTGAGGCCACCTGATGTCTTGGCATATCATCACCCTGGGATAAACTTTTCAAGTCCATAGCTGGACCCAGGCGTTTGCAGCTGTAGCATCACCCCTGTAGTTTCAGTCTCATGTTTTCCCCTCTTACCTGCTCCCCAGCTTACCCTGCAGAGGCAAAGGAGTGAGATCACGCCCAGCATTGGTGCTGTGTTTCTTTCAGCACACGTCCCGCCCTGGGCCCACACAAAGGATGCTTTCCTTTGCACATCCACAGCAGCACCCTGCTAAAAAGCAGTAGCTAAACATGACCTCACACTGAACTGGATTTTCAGGAGCACCTGTATTTGCAGGTTTAATCTTCGTGTTTTTCATGTGGTGCTTTTTAGGAAGTGAGATTTGGTGCAGCTGTCACACAGGTATAAATTATATCTTTAACCTGGGTGACAGAGGAGCACAGCCTGCTGTTTGTTTCACACTGCTCTGTAGCCTGCTGGGGAGGAGTTCAGTATGGGCTGAGCAGGGCTACTGGCTTCACCAAAACTAGTCAGAGCATTCTCGCTGCCAAATGACAACCCTTAGGACTTGGTTGCTTGAGCAAGGAGCAAGTTCTGGTTAGAAATCATGCGTCTCCAGACAGTGAAACCCAACCATGGGACCCGAAGGTCCTCTCGTGACCAGGAACAAACTGCAGTACTCCCCTTAGATCCCAGTGGGGCCAAGGATGCTGCACACCCAGCTGCTGTCACCTGCTCCTACAAAGCAGCAGGAAACCCATCGAGGAGGTGGATTTCAGGGGGATTCTGGTTCACTGACAATGGAGAATAGTTTCTTTCAGAATTCAGGACAATAATAGCTGTTTCTGAAGGCCAAAAAAACAAGATGAAGTCACTCAGATGTGAGGAAAATATCAGGTGTCTCCCTTCGGAGTACAAGGCAGATGCAGTCTCAAGTTTTCCCTTCCTGCGCGTCTGCTAACTGCAAACGTTACCAACGCCGTTTTGGTAGCCATAAAGGGGATTTGCGCTCGGTGTGCAATAAACTCCCCTACACGCTCCCTGACAAATAACATGTTACTGCAGATACTTCGTTTTGCTCAGCAGCCCAGACATCAAACGTGTGCTGTGCCAGGATGACGGGAGGTGCTGCACGCCCCGTTTGCCAGAGGCTGTGCCTTTTGCTGCGCTGTTGCCATACGCAGATCCTGGTCGTTTGCAGGGGTTGCTCTCAGCTTCACTGGTCTCTTGGCTTGATCCCCCAAATCTTCACCACTTACCTTCCCGCTGTAATATTGCCTGTAAGCCTTGGGGTTTAACTGCTCGGAACGGCTGCCGAGCGGCTGAAAAGCCGGCTTCCTTTAAGGACACAACTGCCGTAACAACATTGCCATCAAGCACAGCGCAGCCTCCCTCCAGGGAATAGCCACAAACGCGCCTGTATGTGTGATAGCAGCAAAGGGGGACTGCACAACATGCTCTGCAGGGGCTGAGCCCTCGGACACGCTGTTTTCTTCATCAATACCCAGGGTTTCTTCTCTGAGCTTGTTTTGGGCCGAGGATTCTTGGTTTTAGGTCCAGAATCAGGGATACTGAGGCTATTAAATTCACGCTGGTTGGGCGGGAGAGATGAGCCTGTGCCATCCTATTTTGTGGACAACTGGAATTAGGTCCTTTTCTATATTGTCTCAACAAGAAGCTAATTAGACCGCAAGCTTATGCTCCTGGAGGATAATTAAGCTTTATAACTGTGGGTTCTCTTTGGTTAATGAGAAAGAGGAGACAGTACCCTCAGAGCTTAAGAATGCTGCTCCGCAGCTACTGTGCTGTACCTCATAATTGATCTATTGTTTCTACAGCAGATAATTTCTCATTTCCTCATAATTACCTCTTTTTAGTGCCTCGCACTGTATCCTGGTATTAGCTGTAATCACTGATAATTTACCCTGAAGCCAATCAGAGTCTGCAGAGCAAAATATTGGCCTTGCTGAGCATTTATGCTTTCAGATAACATTTTCTTTTGTTGTTGTCGAGGGGAATTGAGCCATTGTAGTTGCATGTTTTTTTGGATGTGGGTGTTGAACTGGGTAAGAACTTGTTTGGTTTTGTTGCTGTTCATTTACGTTAATGACTGCTTCCAAATGACAAAGCGCTATCGCCGAGCCCTGTTCCAGCCTTTTTGCCCACAGAGGCATTGTATTTATTTGGTTTCGGGGGATTACACTGTGCAAAAGGCGGTGCGTGATGCCTTGCATCCTGAAAGCCTGTTGGCCCTTGTCTGCAGAGTGTTAGCTTGTATAAGCAGGAAAGCCTCTGGCCCTGTTTTCTGAAGTTGCTGCTCGCTCTTAGACTTTGTGAGCTTGATTTTTCTCAGAGTGACTTACTCCAGCTCGCTGTGATTTAGAAGAGGTTACACTGGTGGTGGAAGAAGCGGATCGTGCTCCGCATGTGTTGCCTTTCCTTTGAGGAGGCTAGCTGCGAGACATTACATAATGCCAGGTTTGGTTTGCCCCCTCCTTTTTTTTTTTTAAAAAAAAGCTTCCTGCTCTGCTTTCAGCATTTCCAGAGGCTGTGTGCGCCTGCAGAACTGATGAGCCGCTCCGGGCACACAGCTGCATCCTCACCACTGCTGAGCCTACAAAACCCGGACTGGCTGGGGTGGGCAGGGATCTCTGGAGGCCCAGCGCCCTCTTTTCTCAGAGGAAGGATGCTCCAGTCCCTTCATCACTGTGGTGGCCCTTGGCTGGAGACCCCCCAGGAGCTCTGGCTGTGGGGCTCCCAGATCTGGGGTCTCACCTGGGGTACACCACTCATTAGCACAGTGCCACAGATCACCTGCTGGGCCCAGCTGGGGGCTATTTTTTAGGCCACCTCACTGCTCTTCCAGCTGCTCCCTCCAGGGTCTCATCCCTTGGGACTCTGCAGAGCAGGTCTTTGAGAGGCCAAAGTCTGCTCTCCTGAAATCCCAGTCTGTGAGATTGCTTTTTCCCCTTCTCCCTGCCCTCAGGATCCAGAGCTCCACAGTCACTGCAGCCAAGGCTGCCTGGGAACTTCACGCCCCCACTGAGCCCCTCCTTGCTGGGGGGTACAAGGTCCAGCAGAGCTCCTCTCCTTGCTGCTTCTCCTGTCGCTTGGCTCAGAGGTTGTCAGTGCACTCCAGCAACCTCTTGGATTGCTTATTCCCTGCTGCATCACCTCCACAGCAGATGTTGGGGTGGTTGAAGTCCCCTCACCTTCCCATCCTGGCCTTCCTAAAGGAACCTGGGTCACTCCACTGCAGCGCTCCTGCCACCCCCACAGGATCGCAGCCCCACAGCAGGACCCGCACCTCCAGCTCCTCACCTTTATCTCCCACAGTCCATGCGTGGAGTACTGGCACCTCCAAGAGGCACCACAGCTTGCTGGTTTCCCAGAAAGGATTTGGGGCATTTCTCCATAAGGGTACCTTGTAGGAACCTCCTCGCTCACATGCCAGTGCTGGAGGTGACTCCACTTCAGGCCCATTTTATTGACATGCCCTCAGAAAGTCACGCATTGTGTCAATCACCATTTTTCCTGGTGGTCTTGTACAGCCCAGATCCTGCGCTTGACGGCACGCCTGGTTCCCCTGCAACCCTGAGGGTGGTGAGCCTGGTTTGTACACAGGAGCCCTGGCGTGGCTGCCAGCAGGAAATCCTGCATCTCCCTTCTGTCCTGGTGCCTGTCCCAAGCTTGGACTGCTTCGGAGCCTCGGTCCTTACAGGGGCTGCTGCTCCCACAGCTGCCGGGGAAGGGCTGCACCTCAGCCCCTCCAGTGGTGCAGGGCTAGCAGCCTCCTTCTTCACACTCACCCCACAAAGTAGCTGTGCTCTGCAAGCCACCCTCTTATATAGACTTCTCCCGAGCACTGGCTAACGGATGCTTGACCCTCCCTCATCAGGGGCAGCTCGTTACGCTCGTTAGAGCCTCCTCTGGCCCACAGCCTTGTGGCTTCTCACCTCCTTCCCCAGCAGCAGCAGCCACCTCTGCCTTCCTTACGGGGTCCCTGGGCATTCCCCGATGAGCGGGGGCCTTGTCCCCGCGAGGCCCCACAGTTGGGTGTCACTTGGCATAGTCACGTCCCTGGCCTGGCAGCGCGTCTCTCCGAGGGTGGAGATGTGCGTGCCAGGCAGCAGCGGGGCCGATTCCTACCAAAACATTCGCCTGAGCCCCGTGGCTGACTTTAATAAGCACTGTGAGGAGTTCATGTCTTCAAGAGGCATCTTGCATGCCTATCAGCAGCCAGATGATGAGCCCGCAGTGCTGAAGGGGTATAAAATGGAAGCGTTTCTTTTGCAAGCGTTCATAAAATGGCATGAGGGGGTTTGGTTTGCTAGGGTTTTGTTTTGCTTAATTTAATCCATGCAGGCAAAGAGCCTCCATCGGTTAATAACTTCTCCTTTGATTTTTAGGTTCAAATAAACCAAAATCTCAAAGCAGAACTCATTAAAGTATATTGAGTTTCATCTCCTCTTTGCATCAAACACATACGTTATGCAGCTGGAGCTGCTCTCCTAGGGCTGGATCCTGCGTTCACCTTTTATCCGCAGTTGGCTTTGGGACGTTGCCACACGGTGCCTCAGAAGGGGAAGGAGCTTGATTGAAGCAGCCTGTTTGCCTCACCCGGCGCGCTGTGGCACAGCACGGTTTAAGCCATTGGCTACCAAAGGCCTTTCTGGGCACATGCTGCTCGGACTCTTGGCCGAGGCAGAACGGAGCTGCAAACCTTGTCCTGCGTTTTCAGCAGGCGCC
The DNA here is from genome assembly GCF_011077185.1 of Oxyura jamaicensis. NCBI lineage: Eukaryota > Metazoa > Chordata > Aves > Anseriformes > Anatidae > Oxyura > Oxyura jamaicensis. The sequence continues at coordinate 22,977,857 of NC_048896.1, read as the reverse complement.
ACTGGAGAAGGGGTAGGGCAGGAGGGACCTGGAAGCGTGCCTGCCTCTCGGGGGAAAGAATGGGGACATTGTCTGCGAGTTCAGGCAGGGGTTCATCTCCTGCCTTGCTTTTCAGAAGTCCCTACCACGGGAAATGTCATTTCAGCGTCCCTTAAATAGGGGAACGCTTGTATCAGTCTCGAGTCCTCGAGATGTTTGGAGAAGTTCTTAAATTTGGAAAGCCAGCACTAAAATGAGGTCACATTTGTTTACACTCCCTGGAAAAATCTGGTTGGAGGAAAAGAAGTGGCGAGTGTGTGATGTACACGAGCTTGCCTGAGAGATGCTGCCAAAATATCTTACAGACTTCCCTTTGTAGCAGGTTGTGGGAGTTAGCTCTGGGTGAGTCATGCAGACAAATGGCAAGGGCCCTCTTCATTTCCAGCCCGAATAAAATTGCCTCTCTCGGAATTTAGGTCTGTTGGCTGCTTACACACGAGCCGACGCGCCGCTTGGTAAAGGTGCGCTGTCGTATGCCTACCTGGGGGATGCCTACGTTTGAGATCCCTACATTTCTCTGGGGGAAATTAATTTGAATTTTAATTCATTCCACAGAAGTCAGCTCATCACTGCCCATCCGCTTGCTTACTGAGATGGCGAAATTTGAAACTGCATCCCCAAACACTTCTTCCCTGGTCACTTAACTTGGAAACGCTCACATATATTGTCTCACATCTCCGTCCAGGCAGTTCCACTAACCAGGCGACAGCACGCCTTACTTTCCGCAAGTCAAACAGCCGAACGTTGCTCTTAACCCCTGCCTGTCCTCCGCAGCTAGCTCTCGTTGTGCTTTGTCAGGTTGAAAGGACAGAAAGCTGGGCATTGATTTCCAGCAGTGAGGCACTCACGGGAGCGTTGTCCTCTTAGGGCTGGTGTCCGCGATGAAAAAGATGTAAAAACTGCGAAGGACGTGTATGCCTGCTGATTTTTCCCTCTCAGACCTAGGCATTGCTGTAGATACCTCCTCCTGCCTGGAGCAAATTGTGAGGAAGGAGTTAAGCCGAGAGAAAGCCCCAGATGCTAAAATTAACATCCATCCCACCCCCCGCCCACAGCTTTGAAATTTCTAATCACAACTCGCAGGGAGATGGTTCCTCCTAGCAGTGCACACTACGTTTCGGTGGCTGGGAATCACAGATGGCCGGCTGGAGCTCGGAGGGGCTCCGTCTCCTTCCTCTCCTCCTTCTGCTTCACCGTCCTCCCCCACCCCGAAAAGTCTTGTTTTTGGGTCATCTGTAAGATCGTGTTATTGCTCGCTGCAGCCAAAGCAGATTTGGCTGCTGGCTGCTGAAAATACTGACGAGGTCTGCAGAAATGCCCGTGGTGGATGAGCTCTGTTGGAATAACCCCTCCTGCCAAATTGCCCACCTGGCTTTATGTGCGAAACAAAGGCAACAGCTCTTAGGCTGTCTCTAATCCTAGAAATCTTTGTCCTTTATTATTATTATTTATTATTTTTTTAACGAAATGATCTATGACCAAAAACCACTGCAAAACAAAAGAGGTTTTCATAACCGCCCTGAACGATTTGGTGATCTCGTTCACAGTGCATGGCTGTCACACTGGCACAGCAGAGCTGTGGCAGGCAGGGACGGTGAGGAGCTGAACGCCGAGCTCGCTCTGCCAGGATAATTCAGGGTAATTCATTCCTCCGCTGCACCTTTTGTCTGCGAGAGCCGCCTTCTGTTGGCCGTGCAAGCGATCACAGAGCCTACAGATCAGCTGCGTTGCCTCCTGCACAAGCACCCCCCTGCCGCAGACCAAAAAGCGGCTGGGTGGCCGGCCGCCCCAGTTCCAGCGAACCCCAAACTGCTTCCGAAACCTGCAGCCCGCAGCGCTCGGCAGCGTGCGGCTCGGGGAGGCTGAAAGCGCTCTTCAAGGAACGTCAGCTCAGAGCTTGGAGCAGGGACATCTTCACGAGATGGGTTACGTTTTATGGCCCCGGTCAGCGTGAGTTTAATGGACAGGCTGGTGACTTTAATGCCTCTCGCAGTGCAAACCTCATGCCAGAGATCTGACTCTCAAATTTCAGAGCAAGATGCAGCCTGCAGCACGCGGCCTTGCTCACAGGAGACATCAAACCGAAGCCGATGTGTTCACTTGGCTCCCTTCCCTCTTCCTAACTTTCCGACTGTGCTTTCAGAAATGTGAGTGGAACTTGACCTTCCACTGAAGATTAAGAAACGGAGAGCTCTTTGAACAGTGGCTTCAAAACTCCCGAAGTGACCACAGAAACAAAACCACCCTGGAGCTTGAGTTTTATTTTACATCAGGGAAACGGAGGCAGAAAGCGGGGGCGAGTTAGTCTGTGGCGGCCTCATCTGACTGTCACAGCTTCTCCTTCTCCTGCAGCTGTGGGGCTGTGGAGCAGATAGTTGCAGAACTGCATACACGTAGGGCATGCTGTATTTTTTGTTGTTGTTTTAATGGTGTGCATTTATCTGATGAAGAGCTATGTAAATTTAGATGCAAACAAGCTTCAGCCCTCGGGGTGCTTGGCGACTTGCCTGGTGTGCTCTCGGTGCTGGAAAAGTCTGCGCACCACTCTCGCTCCAAGAAAAACTTTCAAGCGCGTCATTCTTCTCCTTTTTTTCCTTATAAAGGTTACCGTGCCTCAGCCCTCCCTGGTTTACCTCCCTGCTGCAGAAAGGAAAGGTTATTTTCTCCTCTTTTCCCATTGCCGTTACTGCTCGTGATGCTGACCGGCCGCTGCAGCCCAGGGAGAGCCTCAGGAAGGATCGGGGTAGCAAAGGGATGTTTTCTGGAAAGGTCTCTGGAGACAGCCCCGTGGCCCAAACTGGGAAAAAAGACAGGAGCAAGACCAGGATGGGCCCAGAGGACCGGGAAACCCGTTTCTGTCATAATGACGGTGGGACCACCGTCTGTCACAGCAGAAGAAAGCACCTGAGGATGCTGGCTTTGGCCTGCAATTTTTCTTGCCAACCTTGTGGAGGGGTTACTGAGTCCACAGGGATGGGTGGGGGCTGTTTTGAGACACTTCAGAGCATTTCCAGCTGGTCAGGAGTCCTGATCCAAGGCTTTCCCTCCAGCCAAAAATTCGTGTATGGCCCCATTCACCTCGGGCCCGTACACTGAGAGGCTAGAAAGCTTCTCAGGGCTGGGCCGAGCTAGTGCTGCCCTGCCCGTCCTCAAGGAGAAGCATTTTTTTTCTAACAGCCAAGTAAAGAGGGGTTTCTGTTCAGTACCAAAGGCCTCAAAGTTGATTTGCCACTTAAAATCTATCTACATGGCAGTGAGTGGGACTCGAGTGCTGCCCCGTGCCTCGTGCAGGTTCACCTTTGTGAAGTAACAGAAGTGGTAGTCGTGCGCTTCCCTTAAACCTGCAATGGCTCCGGATCTGCTTTTGTTCGGAGCTGCTCTTGTCATCGACGCTAAGTCAAGTCTTTTTGTTTTCACGGCGAACTTTGCTTTTTTTCTCTTTTTCAGCACGTTGTCTTGTTTCCTGTAGATGCGGCGTAAGCTGCTGTATTAACAGGCTGCTCTTCATGAAATACCCTGGTTAGGATTTGGCCAATATCCACCTGCTTCAGATTTCACAAGAGCTCACAAAAGGAATTGAAAGTTTAAATAACTTTCCCATGGATTTACCCTTCAGGGCAGAATTGTTTTGCCTAAGTGATTTAATGCTGTCAAGAAATGTGCAGACAGAGTAATGGTAGGAAGTATTAGCACAACTCAAATAACCTTTTTGGTCGGATCATCGTCTCTCTCTTTAAAAGTACAAGGTGGAATCTTAGAAAAAAACTTCTCCGTGTTTTGTTTTTAAGTTCAAAGTGTTTTTAAGTTCTTGGCGTATTGTTAATGCTCAGGCAGGGGGGCCCAGGAGAGCCCCTTTACGGGTTCTTCTGTGAGAAACTACAAACCGTGCTGCAGAGAGGGAAAACATTGCTCTTTTGGTCGCGCTTCGGCTCGTAACCGTTTAAATTCCCAAACAAACGTCGCTCTGCTTTGCACAGGACTTGCCATGGCTGAGGAGAGTAATGAGACGTGGGGGCCGGGATGTCGGACAAGCGTGTGAACGTCAGTCACAGCTTCCTGGGCCGGCTGGTTTTAGCTTAGGGGGACTGGGGCCAGGGCAGCCAACTCACGGACATCCCCTTTGGGTTTCCTTGGGAGGGTTTGCCAAGTGCCTGGCTGGTCGCTGGCTGCGGTACAGACGAGCCTCTTCCAGTCCCTGCGGCGTCAGTCACCTCTGTGCTTTCTTTTGCTCTTTTTACCCAGTGGCACGGCTCCGTGTCTCACCAGGCTGTCTTTGGTTTTGCAGGTAGCTGTATCCAGCTGGGTGGCAGGTGGATCCAAGGGTTACCATGAAGTTTTCAGGACCCCTGGAGAGCCAGAGGTTGTCTCTCCTTCTGGAGACGGCAATCTCTAGGGAAGCTCAAATGTGGAAAGCACATGTGCCGAAAATTCAGCCCAATCAGGTAATGTCTGCTCTTCACACCCTTCCTCTCGGTAAAGGCATGAATGAGAGTGTCCCCTGGTGTATTTTTGGGGAACAACTCGGGCTGTTGCATGAGGGGTCACCTTCTGCCTGAGACTGGGAAATTCACCTCTGAAACGAGCGGGTGCTTTTCCCTGCGAGGGACAGACCCGCAGTCGGGGTGCAGGACACGTGGCTTGTGAAAGCACGTACGTGTACTGGTGTAATTAAACTCATTTCACAAAGTGCCTGGATTAATTAACACACATTTCTAGCGGGCACCAGCTCTGCAACAGTTCTGAGAAGCGGCCTCATTCTCTTGGACTGGGCTCACCACTAACAGTGCTGAAGTGCTGGTTGCCTTCCACATGAAGCGACGTCCCACGAACCATTCTCACTCGCCTAGCTCGGGCCTCCTGCAGCAGCACATCCACGGGGAAGGCCTGGCTTTGCCGCCTTTTCTTTCTCTGCTGCGAATCAGCCTAGGTGTGCGGGGCAGGCTGTAGCTGTACTGACACGGGCCGGATGAGGGTCTGACTCGGCACGGCGCTGCCTGCTTCAGGAAGAGCCCTGGTCCGTGGTTCAACCTCCTGCCCAAATTTTGGGGCAGGGCCAGCTAAGAGGGCCCTGTTGCCCACTGCTTTTTCCAGCCTGAGTTGCGTTTGTGCTCCTTGCACAGCCGGCATCTGTCTGGTGCGTGCACTCAGAAACGCCTGTGAGCTCCATGAGGTTTGTTTGAAACAGACTGTGAAACGAGAGGAAAGTTGATGAGAAATGAGAGTTAACCTCAGTGTTCCTGCAGCGCTGCTGCTGGTGTGGACAGAAATAACCCCGCTGATCCAGGGTTGCTCGTATTGATTCACACGAAATGTTCGCACGAACAAGGATGTCAGCCAGCACTTGTCAAAGCTAATCAGTGCCGCGGTCGGCTTTCCTGCCTGGCAAACTGCTGCAGCTCTGTAGGAACAAATAGGTTTTTAAAGGCTCGGTGTTAGTTTTGTTAGTCCACAGTTAGGCTTCCAAACACGTGACCTGGTTGTCAGGGGTGTTGTATTTGTGGCTGTCTTCAGGCCCCATACGATGCAGGACCCTGGTTTATGGTAAACCAGCGACCAGGGAGATAAGATTACAGTACAACAAGACAACTAGGGACACACAGAGCGTAACTGAAGCAGATTCTTGGGCAAAGATCTCACAGGGACAAAACCATCCTGCCCTGGTGACTGCCGGCATCAGGCAGCCATCGCAGGGCCGTGCTATCGCCCCCTGAGATGAGGTCCTGGCCCACGGCACGCTGAGGCCTTCGTGTCTCTGCAGCTGAGTTTCCCCTCGTGCAATTTCACAGGATTCCCACCTCCAAAACTGTTGTCGTTGCACTGCCTACATGTCAGTTCAGGTGTCGAGGTAACAGCTAGAATGCCCCAGTACTGGGTGTCTCCTAGCAGTAAATAATCATTAAATTGCAATGAAATTTCTGGGTGCACGTGTGTAAAACACATGGAGGTCAGCTTTAAGGGAGAACATAAACCCAGCCGTCAGCTCTGGGGAAGTCCTGGCTTGCCACGCCAGTCGTTGAGAACCCTGCATCTGTAGTCACGTAAAATGCTTCTTTCTGTTCCTCCGGTTCCTGACACCCGGCTTTCCAAATTGTCACGTGTTCCCTCCCTTGTGCAGTACACATCTTGGCAACGCTGCAGGCACTGAAGTTGTGTCAATTACCTGTTTTCTGTAGTAGCTGGAAGAAGGTCAGATTCCCTAACATCCATTTCTCTTCCGAGGACCTCCGCAGTAGCCTAAACCTCACTTGTATGAAGCTGTTGTTTGTCTCCCATGACAGTCAGGAGAGCCGCGTCCCTGCGTGTATCAGATCTGGCAGCCTGAAGCACGTGTAACTTTCCATTCCTTGCTGCAAAGGTAGACTGACACGGCTGAGTTTTAACAGAGTCATCTGGTTTGCAAATGAGAAAACGTGAGTGCCTGTGCAAACAAACCAGAGATCAGATTGGAGCTACGCCACAAGTATGTTTTCGGGAGGACACTTTCTGTTTTGACTCTCTGGGAGACATTTTTGGTTCTAGTGTTTAAAAACAAAAATTCGGTTTCTAAATATGTGCCAGAGTTGAGATCTTTGAAAGGAAGAAAGAAACTGTTGGGTACAGAAACAGGAAGACACGTTACACTTTTAGTACAGGATGCAGAATCCGTTGCGGACTCCTGTCTTGATAGTGCACATGATTTCTTTTGTTCAGTTTTCAGTTTTGGTCTGAAAGCTCCCATTCCCTGATGGAATGTATATTTCTTTTAGCTTTCCTCCTTCAGATGCACACTGCTGGCTCCAACTATTTGCAGCATATCAAAGCCAGATGTCACAGGGGCTTTTCAGCCTCAGAAGGCAGGTGGGCTGAGATTGGAGCCCTCCCAGTGCTTCTGAATCTATTTGGTTGGTTTTTTTTTTCATTGTTTTATTTTTCTTTTTTCTTTTGGGTTATACAATATGCAGATGACATCCAGAAGTTTTCATGTGATTAAAGTTTGGGAAATCAAGCAGTAAAGACTGGTCAAAGGTTGATTTCTGCATGTTACCAAGTAACTTTGCAGCAGAGAGGTGTGTAAGCCAAGATCTTTATTTTTATTTAGAAGTACACTTTTATCATTTCTCCTTTGTTCTGTGTCTTTCTGTCCTCTTGTTTGCCCCTGTACACCCCGAGGAACCAGGAGCCCTCAGTTTATTCAGTTTTCCACTGCCTCACCGCGTGCCCTTGGGTAGGTCTTTTAACCTTCTTTCTGGTGCCCGTTTGCCTGCGGGTGAATCGCCGACTGACGGACCCGCCAGTCTGGGGAAACAACGCGAGCTGAGCGCGGTCAGCTCTCCTGGCACGCTGCGTGGTGACCGCTCCGCCCGGCGTTTGTGCGCGTTAGTGTGCAGGTGAGGGAGGCTGCGCTGCCTGAGCTCCTTGCTGCCCCGCCGGGCTCTGTGCACACCCTGCAGGTCGCCACTTCTGAAAGCCGTCACGAGGAAAGCACCGCGAATTCCCAGCTGGTACGAGTGGGAAGCGACCCAGCGGGCCTGGCTGGGGGTCACTGGTGTCCAACAGGCGTTCCCGAGACCCAAATAGGGGCCGATTTGGCTGCGATGTTTGCTGCTGCCCTTTTCTGAAACCTCCCAGTGCTGATAAAGGTCACCTGCGTGCTCCCAGATGGGCCTACAGCAGGAACAGGCAGGAACAAGTAGGGGAAAGAGCAAAACATCTCTGCCTGGGACAGCAGACAGTAAAGAAAAGAAATTATCAGGTAAGGTGTTTTTCTTAGATTAGGCAGCAATAAAAGTGAGTCATGTTTGAGTTCAGAGAGAATGTTTTTATTTAGACTGCATTTTCCAGAAGTCCTGAGGTGGTGTTACAGCTGATTTGTGCTGTGCAAGCACAGTGGGGCCCGAGTCATGGCCTCTGGCTCGTACCACAAGGAGGTTGGGGTGTCGGTCAGTGGGGAGCAGATCAGATCAGGTCTCTCCATTGCCAAGGCCTCACCAACATCTGATGGTCCTGTTGGGGTCCTCAGCTTTCATGTTTCAAGCTGGTGCAGGCAGGGCTCGCTGCGTGCAGCAGTCCATCCCTTGCTCCGGCCGACCCCCTGGGGGACGGAGGTGTTTGCAGGTGGAGGAGAGGAAGGAGCTGCGGAAACCTCATCATTTTATGGAGGTGCCGAGTGGGGGAAAGGCGGATGGAGCCGGAGGAAGGGAGCGCAGTTAAAGAGCAGAGCTGAATCCTGCTGCAGGAGTGTTCAGCCTACCACGTTACACAGCACTGTCAGTCCCCATGGCAGGGCAGGTGAAGAGGGAGCTATGAGCTAACGGCTGTAATCGTGCGGAGCAGCTTGAAAGTGTTATTTTAAGGCAGTGCAGCAGCATCACTGCGCCTCTTCACTCAGCACAACCCCGTCGGGCACTTGGCACAAAAGAGCCCTGCCTGTGCCCCACGGGGTTGTCCCTGCAGAGCAAACCGGCGCTGAAATCCCCTGTGCACCGTGCAGCTGCCTGCTGGCTTCCTGCTGGGGTGAGCCAAGCGGCCCCTCTGCAAATAGCTGCACAGAGATTTGGCCAGAGGAGAGCTCCTGGGCACCTGCATGGGCTCAGGCTGCTCTGGGAGAGGGGCTCATCGTGAGGCCTGGGCCCGCGCTGTTTAGTTTTCACTAATTAAAACTTCTGTGTTAGGTCATCGTGCTCTTCCACCCTGGAGATAAGATCTACAACACAGACCTGTGGTGGCAAGACAAAGAGATGACCAGAGGCAGACAGAGTGGCAGAAGACGTCTGTCGGAAAGCACCTCAAAACAAAGAGGAACTTTTGCTTTCCAGCCCAGAGGGACTTTTTTTTTTTTTTTTTACTTTCAGCCACAGCCATCTCATTTTTGCTTCTAATTTTGTACAACTCAAGGAACAGTGACCTCGCAGCTTAATTAATTTTACAGCGCTGTATTTCTTACTCGTGATGCTAGGATGGCAGACGTACACCTTTGGGTTAATGACTGACCCATCCGTCTAGGAAACTCTGGGAACAGTTCTCATTCCCTCGCCTGTCTCTTAAATCGGGCCGTAATGAACCGGGGAATGGTGCTAATGGGAGGAGGCTGGGTTTCACCCCAACTTCCTGCGGGAAGCAATGCCACCCCCTCACCTTGAGCACTGGAGCAGAGCAAGGTCCCGCTGGCTGGGCGTTACACCACAGCAGGGCTCAGGGCTCACCTCTTTTCCTTTGCTCCCCCCTGACAGCTTTTAAGAAGCCAGATTTGGCTTTGAAGCCTTCCCTTGGTCACGTGCACCTGGATAGGTTCACCCTGCAGTTGTTCAAGGAACGTGGTGCTGAGTGGGGCTGTTTGTTGTTTGGATGGACTTCGTGTCTTGCTTAGAGACGCTCTGTTACCTAGTGGTTTAGGCTAAACACCTTTTTTTCACAAGGAAAGGACGGTTGCTACCAGGGGCTGGGTGTACATTGCTGTTCCTTCCGTTGTGGCCTCACACTTACCTAAGCTAACACCCGAGTCCAAAATTTTGCCTTTTGGCCTCAGTGCCCACGAAGAGCGAGGAGACAGAAGGATGGCTCCTGGGAGGACTGAAGACTGAGCAGCAGCACAGCAAGACGATCTGAGGCCTCCTGCCCCGCTTCACAGATGCTGTTTGTAGGAGAAGGCCCAACCTTTTGCCTTGGCAGGCGGAAGGAAGGCAGGGCTGAGCCAGGACGTACATGGCTGGAGCTGCTGAAGCTGATGCCTGGTTCTGCCAGCGGGGAGGGGAAGGGGATGGAAAAAATCCCCCCCAGGGTGCTGGGGTGAGCAGAAGAGATGCCATTTTCACCCCCACTGCTGCAGCAGATTCATAGCAAGAGAGGAGAAAGTTGTATAGTGTGTATGCAGTGCACAGAGATATATATAGTGTACGGTACAGGATATAGCTGTCTAGCAAGTAGGGGAGACAGGCCGCTGTCCTGCAGCAGTGGCGGTGCACCGCTCCCCTCGCTGACAAAGGCCCCAGCCCGCCCTTGCTGGCTTCACCAGTAAGCTGCTGGGCCAGGGCGGTGATTTAGGAGTCACAGGGAGGTTTTTCAATCACGTTTATTTTGTTCGATGGGATGGTTTCCGTTTGGCTTGTCACCGATAGACACACAGAGCTTACCTCCTGGATTCACCCAGCTACTGCATTTCCAAAATAATCCTTTAAGCTGCTAGAAACCTTTGAAGTCTGCAATACTGTCCAAACCCGGCTGGGGCTGTAAGCCCTTTTGTATGGCTTTGTCGCCTTCCTTTGAAAAACAGGTGCAATGAATAGAGTGGTGGGGAAGTTGATCTTAGCCACCGCTCCTCCCTTTCCTGACAGTGTCTCATGTTCACCTGTGCAGGCCAGGTGGGTCTGGCGGTCCCAGCTGAGAGCAGGGGCCGTTCGGAGCAGGGCACAATCCTGCTGACGCCGTTGCACAGTCGGGGCTTCAGAAGAGAAACAAGGCAGGGCTTTGTTCTCTGCAGGAGCACCTGAGGGAGCACTGAAGGCGCGTTGTGCAGGCAGAGGTAACATCTCTGTATTAGACCAGCCAGCACAGCTGGAAGAAACGGCTTTTGATTACACAACCCTGTATCTTTAGCCCAGATCACTGCCGCAGTAGCGGTGTTACCACTTTAATTTTTCCAAGGGAATTGTTGTGACTGCCTGTTGGTGGGACCTGTGCCGGTGCCCAGCAGTAACACAGCCAGAGCCCCGAATCCAGCCCCAGGGCCTGAGCCTGGCCGCCCTCCCCCCTTCTGTCCCACGTGGTGGTGGAGGGGAGCTCTGGTGGTGGAAGGGAGCTCGGCACCAGTGGGAAATAAAGCACAGCGTAAGGACGGCTTGCTGCAAGCAGTAAGGTGTTAGCAAGGGGTGAGGCTGGCGGCCTGTTGGAGCCCCAGCTCTGCCTCCAGCGCTCTGCTTTCATGGTTTTCCGGGCTCTGAGGGAGCAGCTTCAGCAGAGCTGTGCGAGGCGTATGGTAGGGAGCTTGGCGATGGATGGGGCCTGAAGTACTTCCTCTGCGTCAGTGCTGGGTGTTGCAGCTTCTAAAACTGTGCTGCTTTCCAACCCCCCTGCTATTGCTGGGCAGACAGCGACAGCCCGTCCCAGCAGCGATTTCTGTTTGCGCAAGCCCTTCGCGTTCTTTTCCACAGCAGCCTGGCAGCCAGCATTTCACTCGGCTTCGTTCCTTTAAGCCATCGGCTGCAGCCAAACCGCTGCAGAGAGCATAAGGACCCTGTCGGAGCACTGGAAATGCGTTTGGCTTCGCTTCTCACTTCTGGACACATCCTGGCTGATCACCCCCAGTAATCCCAGCTGGAGCGAGACCAGGCGTGCGCTCAGCTGAACTGAAAGGCTCGCAGAAGCTGTAGATATCCAGAGCACAAGCCGGAGAGGTTTGGTGTCAGTGACTAGTCTGTGGCTGTGGCTGGAATTCAGCTGTTGTCCAAAAAGATCAATGATGGTGACTTAGGCCAAAAAGGAAAAAACCACAAACCCAACAATTTTTAGTTGGAATTGTACCTGCTTCACCCCGGTCCTCAGTTACCTGGACTGCTAAAGGTCTTTTGTGAACTCTGTTTAGAATTTTCTATTTTTAACAGTTTCTGAGCTAAAATATCCCCACGATATGAAGGAAAACAAACCTTTCCTCTCAAAATCACCAACTCATTTCCCTCCCATCTCCTGTCTGTCAGGAGCTGGGCACCTGCCTGGCTGCCGTGGCATGTCTGCTTTTTTTCAAGCTGGGCTTTTCTGTGTATCTGAGTGGTTCTAAGGAGGGTTAAAAAAAGAAATGTCCTAGAGCTGAGCTGCACAATACCCTCAGTACTTGAGAACCTACAAGATGCCCTTCCTCTTGTCCCCAGAGTAACATTTCTGAGCCAGGCTGGGGTTGCTGTGAGGAAGGCTGTTAGAGCAGATTTCTCAGGGTGGGGGTAACAGTGAGAACAAAGCGGCGATTCAGGCTGCTTCAGGGCACCACCTTTCCAAAAGGCACTTTTGTTTCTGTGCTGAATAATGCCTGCAGAAGTACAGTGCTTGGTCTTCTCTGCCTCGCTCAGCCTGTGTTTAAGTATAGTTTGTTTTTCTCTCCAACAGGACGTAGCCATTTCTCCAAAGCAGAGGGATGAGGTCATTCAGTGGCTGGCCAAGCTCAAATACCAGTTCCACCTTTATCCAGAAACGCTCGCCCTGGCCATCAGCCTTTTGGACAGGTTTTTAGCTGTGGTAAAGGTAAATATTTGCAGAGACATAAACTGAAATAGATTCCTAATACCCACTCACTTATTTCTGTGTGCAGTCCCAGTGGCATGGCCGTATGGAAATGCTTGCTTCCCCACTCACCTCTCACACCCTTTTTTTCTCACACACGTACAGGATGCTGCCTGCACTACTCCGGGCACCAAATTTTGCATTATGAAACTGAGAGCACACACTGCCACCAGGCACTTCTGGAGGCTGACTGACAAGCACACGCAATTCTTGGGGAACTGACCCAGTGCTTTTACCTGCCAAGGCCCCCTTCCCTTTCTCCTCTGTTCTGCCCATTTCCTTCATGTAACGCACCTCATCATTTAATATCTTAACCTAAAAGAAAAGACACGCCCTTGCCCTTCAACCACATGCTCACTTTTAACTTGGTCTGAAGGTTGAATTTGCCCTCCCACAGTACCCGTCTCCTAAATTACAGCTAGCGATGGCTTATTCAGAAAGTCTGAGCAGAGGTTATGCCTTAAACGACAAGAGAAGAGTCTCTGCCTTACACTAACCTGACTCATGCAGCTAAAGGGAAATGCCCATGAGCCCACAGTCAGAAACGCAGGCCCAGTGCCCTCTCCTACAGATAAGTCAGGGAAAGTCCCTGCTCCCATCTCTCAATTTTTCTGGCGTTTAAACTGTATTTAGTCTCATGTGGGTCACCTCAAACTGCTGCAAGCACCGGCTAGCAGTGAACTAGCTGGAGGGCATGGAGAAGTGAGGACAGGTTTGGGCCTGGCAAGTAGGAAACTGAAGAGATGGGGGAAGATGCAGCCAGAGGTGAGTGCTTTTTGGGGGAGCTGTTGTTCGACACCAAGGTGCTCTACAGCCAGCCCGACAGACCGGGACCTGAAGGCTGATGTCAGCTCTCACAGGCAGAGGTGAAGGAGACGGGGAGGAAACAAGCGTGGGTGCCAGCCATGTCAGCTGTACTGAGCGGAGAATGGGCATGGCTGCTTGGTTTAAGATTGGGATGTCATGGAAACTATTAAAAAAAAAAGTTAAAAATCAGCATTTGGGATACCTGCAACTGGGGTCTGTTGCTCTTCTGCCTGTCAGCCAGTCACGCTCTAAGCCTGCCATGGCGACAAATAGGAAGTGCTGAGCTTGGGGTGTGTTCTGCACCCATGCAAACGACTGAACAAATTATGGGCCAACCCAAAACCCCTGGCCTTGAGCTGTGAGGTCAGGCTTTGGGTAGCCTTATCTCTTCCCATATTTGCTCAGTTACAGCCTGCGCTTGGCAAATCTGCAGCCTCATCTGCACGTGTTGTCTAATCTCATTACTAACACTACCGGGTAGGTAACACAGCTTAGGAAATCTAAGCTGAAAAACACATTTGCAGCCTGCATACATAATTTCAATGTGACTGGTTTCAGTATAACGCAAGTGACATCAGCCCTTAACCTACTCAAGCACTATTAAATGTTGATAATGTTTAAGTTACAAGTCATGGAAGTATTTATTTTCAAGACCTAAAATTGGCTGGTTTACTGAAATACTAAGGTGGGAAAAAGATACTTTAAATCCCCCAACAGTTAATGCCCGTGAGTACAGTTTTTCTTTCAGTTACTTGCAGCAGCCAAAGAGTGTACGAAGAGAGTATGAGCAAATGAGTAAGAGTTCACTGCATGCTCCAGGCAGTGAGCAGCAATGTGGAAAGGTGTTCTGTCAGGGATTTTTCAGCTCATTCTGTGTTCCTTCTGGGTGAGCATTATTCAAACAGCTCAGGGCTTTACACTCCCTGCCCCTGTTTTCCTCTCCCATAAAGTCATCATTCCACTCAATTCCACTCATGCAGCTCAACTCTTTTTTTCCTTTTTTTCCTTTTTTTTTTTTTAAATCCAGGCACTACCACGCAGGATTTTATTATTAAGACAACTTGTCCCTTCCCTTCACTGTGAACGTGCTCAGGCTGGCTGCCCCATGGCTCTTACCATCCCGCTCTGGGGGCCCAGCGGCATTCACTGTAGATGACTGCACAGCACCCGTTAACCCGCAGCTGGCGGTGGTTGTGGCCATGCGCAGCAGCACTCGCCCCTTGGTGAGGAGTGAAGGAGGCAGATCGAGGCTCCTGTAGGAGACCAGGATGGGAGACAGAAGCTTAATGTGCTTGGGGAAAAGACACGGTTATTCTAGAAGGGGCACACTTGGGAAAAAGAGGGTTCATATTTACTGTTCATGGGAAGGATAAACTTCACAGAATCACACAGAATCACAGAATTTCTAGGCTGGAAGAGACCTCAAGATCATCAAGTCCAACCTCTGACCTAACACTAACAGTCCCCACTAAACCATATCCCTAAGCTCTACATCTAAATGTCTTTTAAAGACCTCCAGGGATGGTGACTCAACCACTTCCCTGGGCAGCCTATTCCAGTGATTAACGACCCATTCAGTAAAGAAGTTTTTACTAATATCCAACCTAAACCTCCCCTGGTGCAATTTTAACCCATTCCCCCTCGTCCTGTCACCAGGCACGTGGGAGAACAGACCAACCCCCACCTCACTACAGCCTCCCTTGAGGTACCTGTAGAGAGCGATAAGGTCGCCCCTGAGCCTCCTCTTCTCCAGGCTAAACAGTCCCAGCTCCCTCAGCCGCTCCTCGTAAGACTTGTTCTCCAGGCCCTTCACCAGCTTCGTAGCCCTTCTCTGGACTTGCTCGAGCACCTCCATGTCCTTCTTGTAGCGAGGGGCCCAAAACTGAACACAGTACTCGAGGCGCGGCCTCACCAGAGCTGAGTACAGGGGGACGATCACCTCCCTAGCCCTGGTGATGGTAGGAACTTGCCTGATGGTAGGAACCTGCTCTATACATCTGGTTCTTTTTCCCCTGAACACTGACCTGGAGCCCTTTATTGCTGTAGATTTTTTATGCTCACTTGGTAATTTCCTTCTAACCAGTCTGTGTAGTGAGGAACAAGTTCCAGTCTTGCCCCAAAGGAATTTATTCTCTTCGCTTTCAGTGATTCCTGAACATACATGCAGACACGTGCACAGGCACCACCCCCCAAGAGTGGATTCCCTGCAAATATTTAATTTCAAGTTTAAATGGTGGTAGGAAGCCACAGCTCCAGGCACAGCAAGGTCCTTCTAAGTAGCTGTGGCTAAATATTATTAAACATCTTTAATTTGGAAACAAGCCCGTGTCTTTCCCTTGTGGCTTCCTTGAAACAACCTTCTGGATTTCATGACAGTAATGTGCAGGATCTCCTAAGCTACCGCGTATCTCTGTTCTGTCTACTACAACGTACCCAGCAAGAACTAAACCTGGCAACAGCTTAGGTTAGGTTTTTACATTCAGTGCAGGATTTTCACTCACCTTTGCTTTTGGAATCCCATAAGGTGTACAGGAGAGGACCGGTTGCCAGCAGGCTGTAGGAGGTGGGGGCATGGCTCTGCAGCTGTCTGCCCACTCAGCTGTAACAGGGTTCAGAAGCAGCGCCTCGCCTTTCCTAGCCCCCAGCCACTAAGGACAGGGGTATTCTTACACTGATGTTGGGAGCGGAGCCCTTTGTCAGAGGAGCCCACGGACAGATTGCTACTGAGTAAAACCTCCAGCCGTGATACTATATTCTGAGCACTTACTCTGGCCCATCACAGGGACTACACAAATACCTACAAGCCCATGCACGCTGCTGGTTTTCTTCTTATTCGCCTACATCAAGTCCCATACTTTTTTTTAATGCGTATGAAAAATCACTTTTTCCCTTTAAAATCCAACTTACCTTGCCTAATGCAACTCACTGTAAAGGGGACCGGCTCTCCCTTAATACTTCCTGGGTCTTGGTTTTGAGAACTGCAGTAAGAAATAGCATTCGTGGTATTTTATTTTTTTAAATGGGTGCTTTACCTTCTATAGACAAGACAGCATTTTAAAATTCTTTTAATTGTTTTTGTTCCTTTTGTGTCTGACCCCCAGCAGCACTAAATGCTCTGCTGATAGGTGGGATGGCCATGGTTTTATGCCAGATGATAATCTGGCCCTTCTGCTTTTCTCCTTCCTGTTTCTACTCCAATGCCTAAAAACGAGCTCTTTCCACTCCAGTGCTGCACCTCAGTGGGTGCCAATTCCGATCACGGGGCTGGCAGATCTCTGTCCTGCCTGACGTCATGGAGCGTGGCTTTGTGCTCGGTACAGCTTGCCACCGCCGTGCTGCAGCTGGAGGTCAGCCTGCTGATCTAGAACGCGGTGCACAGGCAGCTGGGACCCTGCTTCTTAGGATGTCCACGCAGAACGGGCGTGCATCATTTCTGCGTCACACTCAGGGCGACTTCTCTGCTCCTCTGTGTTGTAGGCCCGTCCAAAGTACTTGAACTGTATTGCAATCAGCTGCTTCTTCCTTGCTGCAAAGACCATTGAGGAAGATGAGGTAACTTTTTTTGGTTGTTCTTAGTACCTTAGCAGTGTCTGAATATATGCTCTTCGAGTCCTGTCTTTGCTTGCATGTGGCAGCTGACGCTTGCCAGGGCAGGAATGAAGCATTTTCTGGGATTTTTATAGTAATAATGGGTTCTCTCTTTTCTTCTTTGTGTTGGCTTTTGCAGAGGATTCCAGTACTGAAGGTGTTGGCTCGGGATAGCTTCTGTGGTTGTTCTCCAGCTGAAATTCGCAGAATGGAGAAGATTATCCTGGATAAACTGAACTGGGATCTTCACATGGCAACGCCACTGGATTTCCTTCACATTGTAAATAAGGGGCTATTTGCACTCTCTCTGGTGTCTGTGGGTGTAAATATTGTATCAAGAGGTATCTTGAAAAAAAACCTTATCTGTAGGGTAGCGAAGACCTCAGGACGTGGTTCCAATCCCTCCATACAAGTAGTTTCTGATGTAAAAATAAAAGCCTTGCCAGAAAATTTCAGAGGAGACTTGTGCCGCTTCAGGGGCAGTTTTTGAAATGCAGGCCTGCCATCCAGGAATCTGGCCCTGCCTTGAGGCATGTCGAGCTGCACACCATGACTCACTGCTCCTGAAAACCTTGCTCCTAAATCTTTACTGCCAGTGGTTTTGCTCAAAGTGCCAGGTGGCAGGAAGAGAGAAAGGAACCGAGGAGCATGCATGGCTGCTGGGCAGTGGGTGTGCTTGGTGCTTGCTGCAGAGAGACAGGCCAGAGAATGAAATTCTTGGATGAAAGATAAAAGGAAGGAAAGTGTCCTGAGGTTCTCCGTTGATTTTCATCCTCTTGGCTTACTTGAGGAGGATTTTTGTCTGGGCCAGCTGAACTGCCAAACCTGTGTTGTCGAGAAGGGTGGAGGGGGATGGCCTTTTGCAGAGACCCCAGGCAGACGATGTGTAGGATGGCAGGCCCTGCCAGAAAGGCTGTGCCCAGCTGTTGGTGGGTTCAGCACCCTGCTGCTTTTTCCATGATCTGGAAATTGCCTTGAGGATTAATCTGCAGGATCTCCACGCATCAGGGATGCGTCAGTTGCCATTCTGGAGGCCTGACCTGACCTCGCGTGGGGGGCTGCCCCTTGGTGACCCCAGTGGCCTCACGTGTTTGTTTTCCCTCTCAGTTCCACGCAGTTGCGGTGTCCAACAGGCCTCAGCTTCTGACCAGCCTCCGCAAGCTGAGCCCCTCTCAGCACGTGGCGGTGCTCACCAAGCAGCTGCTGCACTGCATGGCCTGTTACCAGCTGCTGCAGTTCAAGGGCTCCATGCTGGCGCTGGCCATTGTCAGCCTGGAGCTGGAGAAGCTGCTCCCTGACTGGCTGGCTCTCATCATCGAGCTGCTCCAGAAGGCACAGGTGAGGGGTGCTGGCACCCGGCGTCGCAGCAGGGAGGGACCGGGTGTCCCAGAGGCTGCATCTCGCTCAGTGCTGCAGGGACACGGCCAGCCGGGGCTGGGATCCGTAGCTGCTGATCCCAGCCTGCAGTAACACGCCTGTGAGGACGGTTCTGCTCCTGGATGGGGGGACTGGTGCTGGGGCAGTTCTGCAAAAACTTTGTCTCGACTGTGGCCAGTAGGTGACAAAGGCAGCCGTGTGTCCTGACGCACGTGTTCTCTCCCTGCACCGGGGAGAAAACATCCCAGGGAGAAAGCCCTAGGTCCTGACGCACAGCCGGTCCTCTCCACGGCAGCGGTCCTGCAATGCCAACGTTTTTGCTTGTCTCATTCCAGATGGATAGCTCACAGCTGATCCACTGCCGGGAGCTTGTGGCACATCACCTTTCCACTCTGCAGTCTTCTCTGCTGCCCAATTCTGTATATGTCTACAGTCCCCTCCAGCACACCCTGGTGACCTGTAACAGAGGAGCGTTCAAATGCCAGCCCTCCTCTGTCCCAGGGCCAGGTTTCTCCAAGGACAACGGCAGGCCAGAAGTGCCAGTCACAGCTACAGCCGCGCTCTACCAGCGTCTGCCAGCTCCCAGTGGCTGCAAGCAAGCCTCTGCCAAGCGCAAAGTGGAAGAGATGGAAGTGGACGACTTCTACGACGGTATCAAACGTCTCTACAACGAAGACGCTGCTCCAGAGGTAGTTGCTCTTGAAAATATGGGCTCTGTTTGTAGCGCTGATGTCTCGAGGCAGGAGGGCAACGCTTCCCCTTGTCCACCTTTACAGCCGGTGTCTGTTATGTAGCTGCGAGCGCACACCACCCGCTGCGCCGTAGCTACTACTCTAGAAACCACACAGACCCTGGCATAGAGTTCTCAGCGGGGGGAGAAGGGGCCATACCTTGTCAGGCTGAACTGAAGGGAGCCAAAAAAAACCCAAAAAATATCCCAGCCCTTTTTTTGATCTTTTTTCTTGTGCGGCTAATTATAGTTCCACTATTTAAGCACTTAAAAACACAAAAAAGTATAAAAATTTAAAAAAGACCCAAAAACTGAACAAAAAAAGTAGCAAAAAATTGTTTCCTTCTAGTGTTGTCAGCTCCACTGTTTTTCTGCTCCTGTGTATTGTAACCCATTCTCCATGTCCGAGAGCTCACATGAGTTGTGCAGAGTTGTTCCAGGTTTCCCAGCCAACTAACACCTCTCTGATCTGATTTCCATCCGCTCCTTGCTCTTCTTTCTGCTTGCTTCTCTTTTAATTCTTTGCAAGTCTTGTGCATGACGTTCTGTATTCTCATGACAGGTTTCTTTTTTCTTTCTAAAGAAAAAGGCCTTTTTTTGTTTTGTTAGCACTTTGGTGTTTAAATGTGATAATATTTAAAAACTGGATTTAAATGAAAGGTTAGGAAAAACACAAAAACAATGCTTGCGAACTGTTCCACACTTACCACAGGAGTGTGAACGTACTCTGGAAGAACACTAGGCTGCCAGCCACCCAGCTCTGTACCTTGCAGTTAAGCAGTAACTGTTTCCAAGCACAGAAAGCAGTTAACAGATTTTGTATCACTTCAACAAAAACGGTATTTTTTCTTGTTTGCACCAGGAAATGTTGCACTCAGTGTGGATATTCACCAACACTCGATGCTCTAAATCAAGTGTAAACCTCAAATTCTGCCAAAAAAAAAGTCTGTTGTTTTCCCGTGTGTTTATAAGCTTAGCATGTGCCCAGCACCATGTGGTGAAGCGCTGGGCAGCCTGAGGTTTGAAAGGTGTGTAATTATCAGTCACAAAAAAAAAAAAAAAGAACAAAAAAAAAAACCAAGAGACCCTAACCCTGAGTTTTGTGTTCATGTAACTTCTAACCAAGAGTAAAACCTTTAAAAGCTTGTCTCTTTTAAATGTTACACCTCTGTTTCTCAGAATGACCTGTCCCAATTGTAAGCTCTCTCCACAGCCCTGAGGAAGGTATTGTATTGGAGCCATTGTACTGATGAAAGCCTTCTGGTAGCAATAAAGAAAGTTGTCCTGGATTCCGAGCCTTGTTTCATGCTTTTTACCCGGGTCCAGGATCAGTTTTACCTGGAGGCTGCAGGGGAGCAGCTCCGTGCCAGAGCCATCCTCTCTGTTGTGCTTGGGTCCACTGTGAGAAGCATGCCTTGGGTTTCAGCTCTCCTCCTGGCCACATTCTGGAAACCGCCTCCCAAGTCTGCGTTTCTGAATGGGATGTGTGTCCCTGTTCTCCCCCCACCGCTGCAGGATTTCTGCGACAACTGGGGCTCATTACGTCAAACTCACTTCAATGCACATCTTTTTCCTGTTGAATTACCCAGCCTAACAGCTCTAAAGAAAAACAGCGCCAGTTTCCAGCAGTAGATGGAACATCAGCACAGGACAGACAGAGCAGGCGATTTACACGCCGTCTGACAGCCAAGCCCAGCACCTGCAGTTCCCTCGCAGAAGGGTGTCTGTGTGCTGGTGCCTGCTGCCCACGAGCAGCAGCGGTGATCCAGCGCACCCCAAAGGAGCAGTTGCTCAGAGCTCTGGGGTCTGCATGGTACAAAACTGTGGAGAGAGTTTTGTAGCACTGCAGCTTGTTTTAGCTGGCTTCCAGCTGTACCACACATATTGGGGGAAGAAGAGATGGGGACAGCAGTGCCACAGCATT
Source organism: Oxyura jamaicensis (assembly GCF_011077185.1). NCBI lineage: Eukaryota > Metazoa > Chordata > Aves > Anseriformes > Anatidae > Oxyura > Oxyura jamaicensis. The sequence goes on along the minus strand of NC_048896.1, from coordinate 22,957,146 downwards.
GTCATCCAACAATGTGCCTCAGCTGGCTTCCCCCTCTGCAGACACTCCCCCCAGTTTGAACCATGCACTTCTCCCTCCCCCCCAAGAGCTCTTACGCTCCTGGCTCACAAACACAGCACTCTCCCAGCCCCAGTGTTTTAAAAGACTGCAGAGGGAGACACCTTTTCTTTATTGGCACCATGCATGAATTCACGCTGTCTTCTGCTCGGAGACGTGCAACTCCACTAACACAGCACAAGGTCAGAGAGAAGAAACCTGCCCCGGTCAGGGAGACCTACCTGCACAGGGTCCTGCTGGCAGGAGCATCCTGTCGCCTTTTGCTCTTCCAGATGCAAAAGAATCAAAGCAGCTTCAGCAATTGCACCCCTCAAACTCTTCTTTTCTTTGTACACACTGGTGTTCGACACAATTCAAACCAACAGCACAGGGCGCAGACACTCAGGAAGTCTGTTGTGCCAGGGGTACCTCAACACACCCAGCTTTCTGACCGCACCATCAGGATGTACGCCAGTGCAGCCACACAGAGGATTAACTTCCAAAACCACACATGATCCCTGTGCAGGTACCCGGCTCTGCTGTGACAGCCACGCTTCAGGCACCAGCTCACCTCACGCCCGGGCAGTCGTGCTCTGGGGACTGGCCAGCCTGGCTTCCCTGCAGCGTTCAGCTTTGCAGGGCTCCTGCTGCTGCTCGGCCTCCCTCTGTGCCACAGTGCTGCAGGCAGGCTGGGGCTGGTGAGGAGCCTTGGGCACGCAGGCCTGCGTTGCTGGCTGCACTGGTGCAGAGATGCATGGCATTTTGTGGCTAAAAAGGTGATGCTCAATGACACAAGCTTGCTTTGAAAATGGGGCAAGTCCCAGCAAGATCAGCTTCCCCAAGCAGCAAGATCCAGCTGATCTGGAAATAACCCAGACTGCCAGACAAAGCCACTTCCCACATTTCCTCCCCACCAAAACCCCCAGGAGATGAAGTTAGATGTGGCCCGTGCCTGTGCCATTGTCTCGCTCCCACGGCAGCAGGCTGGCAGGCGTGCTAGCCCCACTGCCTGAGCACAGGACTGTCCTGAAGCCCTGCCCGGGCTCCCTGCTGCCCACAGGAGAAAGCCTGATGCTGGTGAGTCCTGGTGTGGTTTCCTCACAAGCTTCAGGCACCCCAGTCCGTCATGCCATGGCACCTGTACAATAATCCCGGCTCGCCCTTACGTGCTGTGCAACACCTCATCCTTCCTCCATGCCCAAGAGGTGCTTGCTTGGGAGATGTGCTAACAATAACCTCCTGGCAATTTTCTCCACTATTTCAATGCTGCCTTAGGGAAGCACTGCTACACTTCCTCCACCCTGCTCAGCCAGGGATCATTCATGAAGTATTTTTGTCTCTTAAGTGAGAACTGCAGGTACCAAACATGGGGGAAATCCTCATTCTCAAGTAGCTGGTGGGTTGACATCCTGGACCCCTCCCGTAGGCATGCCGTAACCCAGCCCATGGCAGCACGACACCACAAAACACCCCTCGGTGCCATGAAGCATGTCCAACCTGGAAGCTGTTCACAGCTCTGGGTTTGGGGACTTCCTTAAAACCCATTTTTACTCTCCAGCAGTGACAGAAGGGTTAAGCCCATAAGCATTTTAAAGTTGGGCACCCGCTTGCTCTTCTGGGTGAAGAGCTTTCCAGCTCTGCTGGGGATGTTTTGTGACGCCGAGTGACAATTAATAGCTCTGGGCTGTCCAACAACACATTCCACACTGCCATCCCCTCCCCGTGCTGACACCTCCTCCCCTAACAGCTGGGTGTGCGGGAGGGAGTGAGCCAAGCAGCATGTTGTCACCGTCCCAGTGTCACCCCCCCAGGTCAGCTCCAGCCCCTCGTCCACACGCACGTCTCAGTGCAAACTCTGCCTGCAGTGCCCCTACATGTCTCCTGGTGCTCGCTCCCCTCCGTCTGCCCCAGTATCCACCACAACCAGACTGGGGATGTCAGAAATTTCATCCCGCTTCATTCCCCTAAAATTCCTTATAGATGCATTCACCTATTTATTTATTGTTTAAACTCCTGTTGATACTATCTGCCTCCTTCACCCAAGGCAACAAATTCTGGAAATCTACTCCCTGCTCTGCAAGAAAATTACTCAATGTTTTGAGCAGATTCCCTCCTCCGTGACCGAGTTTCCCCCCCAGTTCTAGTCCCGCGGGTTTGGTTACCAGCAGGTAGGAACCGCTGCCAGCACAATGGTGTGGACTTTGTAATGCAAACTCGGAAAAATTTAGGCTGGAAGAGACCTCTAGAGGACATCTGCTGCAACCTCCAGCTCACAGCGGGGCCGATCCTCTCTCATCTCAGCTCTACCCTCTCCAAACCGAGGCCTCCTAGCCTTTGTGGTCTCACCTGGCCGGCTGCTGCTCCATCCCATTTATCATTACAGTGCCCTTCTCTACCTCCACTACGTCCTTCTGGAGACACGAAGGCCAGAGCTACAGGCAGGACTCAAGGCACCAGCACAGCAAGACTCTAGGAGCTGTAAAATAAAGGCAGTTCATATAAGTGGTAGTTATTTGCTTTGTGCCTGTTTCTCTCATCATATGAAGCTTTTACATATTTTTACCTGGAGTTTAGACTACAGATAAAGTGACTGACTACATTTCAGGAGAAAGGCTGTAACACAGCAATGTGGTTTCACGGGCTAGACTCCTACCACAAGATAAACCCAGGCCACAAATCTTAAATAAGAAAAAATTGTCCAGGGACTGACGGAAAATTAAGGAGGGGATTCCCTCCTCGAAGCAGGGACCCTGAGGAGGGCATCCCTTCAGATTAGGCAGCAGTCTGCAATTCCATTTGTAGTACAAGTGAATTGTTACAGCATACACGCCAGGCCAATATTTAATAACCTTTCCCATTGTATCTAAAAAGTCACCCGACTGCAGATGTTTCCAGGACAAATAGTTTTTATATCGCGTTAGAAAAATCACCACCCCCGTGGAGGGAGCCTCAGGAGATCTAACCCTTACCACTGAGCAGTGCTGAAAAACATTGTGCTTCTGGACAAAAAGCAGCTGAGTTCAGTGAACACCCCGGCACCTTGCACTTCACGCACAAATTGGAAGAGGCAAACTTAGACAACTTAATAGTACGTTTTCCTTGGCAGATTAAAGGAGGTTAACTCTCTGATTAAGGTTTGCAAATGAGGGAAGTAAATCACTAGTATTTGGTCAGAAGAAAAGCGCACAACCCCACGCAAAGAACATCTGAAGGGGCAGGCTACCTCCTTCCATCCATCTCAGACCAGCTAGAGCTCACCACACACCAAGCTTGTAAGCTTTTTTTTTAAAATTGGACAATGCTTTGGCACTCTTCAAGCCTTTTGAGTGTATTCACTTCCAAAGTAAATGAGTACCCCACATTCAGGGTAGGAAAAAAAATCATCACTAATCAGACTTCGTAAAAATGTAAAGAAGTCAATCTAAGCACAAGTCAGTGCAGCTCAATTGCACAAGAAAAGTCACCTACTCTGCTCATACAGAGGCAGATCAACTAGAAAATAATAAAGCCTTGACCGTCCAGAACAGGTCCTTCAGTGTGGCAGGACGCAACAGCAGCCATCTCCGCTTCACGCAGCTTCATGCTAAAAACAAGTCACCCAGGTCTAAGGACGCCTTTTCACCACATGTCAGAGCAGCACGGGACGTACTTGTGATGAAATTGTGGCGTCTGAAGCAGCCAGACTCAAGCTTCAGAGGCAGAAATGAAGCCCTCTGGCTATGCACACTCACCATCATCCAGTCTGCCAGTCTCTTCGTCATCAGTAGCATGTGCATGTTATGGCAAAAGGAAAGAAAACAGCGAGGGGAGAAACCCCAGAGAAACCCCATCTCATGCTGTGGCCAAGCTCCCTCCTCCAGCCGTTACCTCTGTCATTTTTGGTAGCCTCAATTCTGCTGGCGATGCGCCGGGAGCAGACCGAGCCCGCACAGAGACACACAGCACAGTGCACCCTCAGACGCACAGGTGGAAAACAAAAAGGGAAGGAGAGGAGGGCGGACGTGATGGAAGAATGAGATGGCTCTCCTCCCGGCGGGGGCCCACGTAGCCACAGGCTCTTCCAGTGCCCTACTGTCCGCTGGGAGAGAGGGTGTGGGGGCTTTGGCAAGATGACGGTTACATAAAGAAGAAGCTACAGGAAGAGAAAAAAAAGAAAAGAAAAGAAACAGAGGTTCAGAATTGAAATGAAAAACAGAAAGTGAGAGACAGACAGAGAGAGAAAAAAAAAGGAGGAACAACATTTTAGAGCAAGTAAGCCATGAATGAAGAGTGCGCTGGGGATGTGGCATACAAACCAGCTACACGGGAGCAGCGGGGGCCCGCTCCTCTCCAAGGCACCGCACCTGATTCAGGGAACACGAGAAGGCTCGTGACAGCCACACAGAGCGACTGACAAACAGCAGCACAAGTCTACAGAGACAGCCTGATGGCACAAAACAATCTGTTGGGGAACCTCGAATGTCCTCACCCCTCCCATCACACTTAGGGAACGGCAGCAGCAAACCAGCGTCACAAAGGCAACTCAAAGACCAAAGCATTTGGGTAAAAAATATATTTCCTCTCCCCACTTCAAGTGTTGGCACTATTTGTGTACGTAGCCTAAAGAATATACAAGAAATAACTGAGCTTATGCTATGAGGTTATTATTCAACTTGTAATTCAAAAAAAAAAAAAAGAAATACTTTAACATCAAATAAAGTGACAATATCTAACAGATGCATACATGTAATTTGCATTAACACTGTAGGTTACACAATTATTTAGTTACAAACATGGGTTATTTTCAAATAGCAAGGTAATAAAGTTCTACATCTATAGTTTAAGGCAATCAGGATATTAAAAATGTATACAAATACAATATTTCTACCGCTGTTCACAGCTTTATTTTCCGTTAATTAAAAAACCCTTCATATCTGTATAGTCCCATGCTGATACGCGCTGATGAGTGTCATGATATCGGGTACTGCAAATGCAACCAGGGTCCTTGGAGAAGAGACATACACTTCTAACACCTTAGAAGGGCAAATGGTAACTGGAGTCAAATGGACACATCTGATATGATCACACACAAAAAGACATTTCCATTCTCACTCGGATGTTTTAGGAGAAGCAGAATTAGAACTACCTGGAGAAACACTGGTCATGTTCAATAAGGGCATGCTTAAAGAGACAGAGATGTCAATCTCCTTGGCACGACTTCGAGCTGCCAGAAGCACACGCAGCGAGGGTGAAACACGCATCGCAGGTTTCGGGCTGCAAAGGAGCTGGGGGCAGGTGCCATTTGCTGCTTTCCCCACTCCTCAGCGGCACCACGGGCTGCAGCGCAGCAAGGAGATGCAGTCAGTGACCCTGAGCTCGAAGGGCGCCTTCCTGCCTTCCCAGAGAGCTACTGGGTGATGTCCACCTTCTCAGCGGACTGCCAGACACGTGCATGCCTACCTCTACAGAGCAGTTGTGGCCCCTCTCAACAACCTGGATTTTGTTCCTTTTTCTCTTCTGGGGTTCGTCCCATTCCTAGGGACTGTCATTGTCCCAGAAACACACGTGCCTGTGTGCTTTCCTGCCAGTTTGTGTTACTCTCGGGTTTGAAATCCACCTTATTAGGGACATGCAGCATCATCAGCTAGTTATCATCGTTGTCTAGTGGCACATTAAAGCTTGCAGTGCTTCATGAGCAACGCAGCCGTGCAGCCGTCTAGCCCCAGTTTCACCAGCCGGTGTGCAGGATTGAGGCGTGCAGGGAAGCTATGCAGGGTAACTTTAGACAATCAACAGCAGATGGATGTCATGTTCCTATGGCTATTTTTTTTCCAAAATCTCAGCGAAAGCAGGTTATTACAGGAAGTTTTTAAATAGTTTTAACAATGCCACTTGTACATAAGTGGACTTAAAAGAAGTCCCCAGCAAAACACACCTGGTTTACTCATGTTAGTAGTGAGCAGAAAGGGTGAGTCTCTTACTGCTGTACTTACGTGCAAAAGTGAAAGCACATCCAAATAGATTTGAGAGTATCATTTACTTCATGCAGAACCAGGGACTACTGTGACAAAAAGTGTAAGTAAAGGAAAGAAGTGCAGCAATAACCAGCTAAACATGGCCCGGGGTTTTGAGGAGAAAAAAGTCATTATTAACTCCTCCTTTGGAGAAGAAAACAAAACAATACCTTTCACTTTTACAAGTTTATGGTTATTCCCAGTTTCTCTGAAACAGCTTGCTTTTTGCTGGAGGAAGAAACCCAACCAAAAATACATGAATGCACTTGGCCACGGCTTACTGTCAGAAAAGAAAAATGGCTAGACTCAGCTGATCTCCCCTGCCAAACATCCCTTGGAAAGGCTGTTAAATGAAGCAGGACAAATATACTTTAAAAATAAGTTTTTTACTTGGCACAAAATGCTGGTGATTAAAAAGAGGACGTGCACAGAGACAGCTGAAGCAAAACACATTGCCACAAGCATTCTGGCTTGAGACAGGAGCATATGATGGGATCGTAAAAGATCCATGCCAGCAAGCAGATTTCTTCCTTGATAACTCGAGGTTTTAAAGTTAGGTTTGACAGAAGAACCATAGTTTTATTTTGCTAAATGACCTTCTAGAAAACCTACTTAACCTGACAGAAGCACGTCGTGGTTGATAAGACTAGGGATAGGATCAGGAGGTATGATTGGAAGGAAAAAAAAAAAGACAACTACTACAACTACTTTATTTCCAGCTTGCTCATCTCTGATTTTTGCTGTCTATCCAAGACACTGTATTTAGATATCCTCTTCCCAAAGCCATGTTTAGGCAGTGAGGGTTAAAAAGCAGAAAGACCCAAAACCAAACCCCAAACGCATTTCCCCACCCAAAACTCCAGAAAAGTGATAATTCTGACTTAACAAAAACAAAACAAAACAAAACATTCAGAGAGCCAAGAAACTTCATCCCAGAAACAAGAAAAGAACTGCAGTGTGTGAGACTTAAGTCGAGAGCGCTATTTTTAGGAGTGCTTTAAAGAAAGAAACAGGAGACTACCTAGCTAGGAGCAGTGGAAATGCTGGCAGTACATCAGCAGAAGAGAAAGAAATCCAGCAGTCAGAGGGTAAGCATGGCTCGCCACTTCTTGGGTAGGAAGGGAAAGATTCTGTCCGAAAAGCAATGGCATAGAAAATAAAACATTAAACAGACCCATTTCCACACCGTGCTGGTCAAAGAGCGAAGCCTGGCTTACATTACATATCTCATTTGCACTTTTCAAGGGATATGTGAAAGGGACGCTGTCCCTGCGGTGGGAAGGGTGCACAGGGAGTCTGTCCAGGCACCCTCTCTCTCTCCTTGGCTGCTTTGTCCACCCCTGTGAGAAGCCCAAGTCACTTTTAGGTTTAACAAACCTCTGGCCTCTCCTCAACATGAATCTGTGTGTGGAAAAAGCACTTCTCCCAGATTTTACCCTGTTGTGCAAAGCTCCCTGGGGTTTGAGGCGTTACCTTTCTGATGCTTTTCAGGCGCTGGGGCAGTCATTCTAGGCATGCAGCACATTTTCTACCCTGGTAGCTCCGGGGATGGGGATGCTAATTTGAACCTTCCTTGTTAACCAGCGTTTGGCCAATAAAATGGGATTCCCTTGACTTGAAAACCTGGATGTTGTAAATATGCGGGTCTGTATTTACGTGTGTGCACGAATGCTCCTGAAGGCAGCAAGACGATGTTGAAGGGTACACGCCTTCCTCTGCCTGGGCATTTGATTCCCTAAGCACTGCTAAGTCTTGCCAAGACCATGCACACTGGGAACCTGGCACTATTTTAAGCGAGGTTTCAGAGGTTACGGTCAGGGAAGTAATGCATGGTGAGCAGGAACGAGAAATGGTCCCTCTTCCAGGCACCTGCAGTGCTGTTTGGTTCCCACCGCAGCACTCAGCGAGCAGACCCTACACTGTCCTGGAAGGGTGGCTGTAAAAATATGCCAGCACCTGACAACAAACCCAGGCCAAGTAATATTATCTGATCAGACAACAAAAACAGTAGCTAATAAAAAAAAAAAAATCATGCAAATGTAATGGCATGCAAGGTGAGTTAAACTTTTGTTATCTACACACACATACCCCCCTCCCTCCCTCCCCAACAGTGGGCCAAGTTTTGCTCTCACACACTCGCTCCTGAAGGTATATGGGTCGGACTAAACTTCAGGGTTTAGCGACAGCAGGAACCCAGCTGTAACCCTCAGACAGCAATAAATCCCTGAGGCTGGTTTCTGTGGACCAGGGACCTCTTCAGCACAGGGCTATGGCAGCCGGCCCTCCGAGAGCTGGGTAGGTGCAACGACACTCACCCGGAGCTGCTGACCTCCAGCCCTAACTCTCAGTTCAGATCTGATGCCAAAAATGATTTATCGCTGCTGGTTTTGCCCAGGAAAATATATGGTATCGTTGTGCTTCCACCCCCACCCACCTGGAATTTCCAGAGGCACACAGTCCTGTACCCAACCCTTCTTCCTTTTGTTCCCACTATGTTATTAGATGAGTTAATAGTTATTCATGTTAAAAAAACAAAAACAAAAAACAGATGGCAGAGACACATTACTGCAAAAGCAGGTGAATGCAGGAACATCCTTGGCTTGACAGGCTTTATGTGAAGCTTGCACTGCAAGTTAAAAAAAAAAAAAAGGACAAAAAAAAGTTAGCAATAACAGAACCCAAAATGGAAAAAAAATAATCAAGGGAAGCTGGGAGAGCCAACACCAGCAACCTGCTAGGGTGGGTGGGCATGCAGATGAATTACAGAACTAAAAAGAAATTGAACCTCCCGACTAAGCTCTACTCTAGCCTATGTGACAAGCGAAAGCTCCAAAAAAATCTAAGGAGGAAGAAGTATGGAACAACCAACCATGGAAGCATGCGGTTGGAGCCTTAATGCTTTTTTTTTTTTTTTTTCAGAAGTAGTATTGCAGGGGGACATGACTGCAGATGTCCAGTTCTCATCACGTGAGCGTGGTCTCTGTTGCAGAAAGCTGTGCCTGGCCTTTTCTGAAATGCAGATAGCTCAAAGCTGAGCACCGTGAGGTCTCCCTGCACTTCACCAAACATGGGTTTTCAAGCACAGGTCAGATCCTTCAGACATCACGAAAACCTTCTTTTAACAGGGTGTTGGGCCAGGCCCTGACATACACGTTATAGCCATGTGATAGATCAGGGATCGCTCTGGGACTAAGCGTGGCCCGTGACAGCCAGAGAGTCAACATGGCAATTGGAAATTATATTTGAATAAAGCCAGAACATAGCTTTTCCATCTGGTTTCCAGAAAAAAGAAACAGAGCCCAGGCAGATGGTCCTGGCTCCTAGGCAGGCTGAGGATGAGTGAGCAACCCAACGCCACATGTTGAGGCATGCATGTGGGGATCTACCAAACAACAGGCAAGAGACCATTTGCTGCTCCTATTTTCAAAAGATTTTGCCAGGAACCAACTCCAGATTGTTTGGGTTTGAAGCATGGTCCCATCCCTAAATTACGGCAGCATGCTCAGAGGCAGGAAAGGACTTAAGTATGTGTCTGTACTACGGTCACATGAGGGTCTGAGGCACACAGATGTGCTGCCCTGAAAACAGCACGTTTCTCTGTCATCAGGCCATATCACCAACAATTTAAGATGAAAAAAGCATAAAAGTACAGGAATCTGAGAAATGGAGTAGAAAAAAATACGGTAGAAGACAGCTTGTTCCTGCAGAGAGAGCCTGGAAGTCAACAGGGCCAAGTTCTCCCTCATGGGATCGGGCCTGCAGCAGGTTTGGCCCTGAGCCTTCTCTCCAGCTTGTACAGCACAGTGGAAAGTCTCTGTTGTCCAAGCTGGAGAAATCGGAACTCACCTTGGGAAAGAAGTGTTCCCATGAAATACTTCCTAAGGGAGGTGACAGGGACTGTGCATTGCAAGGATTTCCCGCGGCAACTGCCCGAGCACCACCACAGTGCACGTCAGCACTAAAAAGGCCTTGCCTACCCAAACCCCAGCTCAGCACTGGAGCACAGGGAGAAATTTAAAGCTGTGGGGAGGAATGGGCTAAAAGCAGAAGATTGGTGGGCTGAGGTTGGAAGATTGGCAAGGAAATCCCTGAAAGACTTTAGGGATTTTTTAGAGATCTATCAGCAAAAGAGTGGGGGAAGGCATGCTGGCGTGGGTTTTGTGAGCTTGGGATAGCAGTGCTGCACCTATCCTCTTATTTATGGGTGAAAAGGATCTGTTAAGCCCTATAGCCAGTGATGGTCTGATACAATAAGGATATGGTCGCTTACAGAATACCAGGGATCCTGACGGGCAGGATATTGCTGCACCTACATTCTATCAGTGGTCGTGTGCAGCAGTTTTAACACCATAAGCAGAACCTGCCAAATTACTATCAGCCCTCAGAAATTGGTGTACAATGGTATTAGTTTAGTGCAGCAGGTAGGGATGGCTCATGGCAATTATGGGATCCAACCCAGGCAGGGTAGCAGCAACAAAAAGTACCAAAATGCAGCTCTTGAGAGGGGCAGGGTTGCCTGCTTCACTGAAACCTGAGATTATCAGTAGCACTCCTGACTGCTGCTAGAATGTAGGCACCCTCGCAACTTCCTTGAGGGAAACTGGGGCTGTAACTTCAGGACCATCTGTGCAGGTGGTGAATAAAGGAAAGGAGGCAAAACTGAAAGGAGTTGCATCACAGGTGATGAGGAAACAAACGTGGGATGATCTTGTGCAAGCTGGTGTCCCACCATCAGAAATAAATAGGATCACTACATCAGAAATGCTTCACTGATGGTAAAAGTTAGTGTTAAAAAAAAAAAAAAAAAAAAAAAAGCCTCCTCTGCACTCCTCTGCCACCTCAAAGCAAAGAACTACCTGTCAAATGCCAAAATAGCAGAAATGAAGGTTTGGCAGGTCCCCCAGAACTGCTGCCATGGCAGCCTCTTATGGTGAAGGGGACTGGTGTCCCTGTGCTCCTTTAACTATGAGGTGTGAGTCTGGAGGGGTTTTACATGTGGTAGCTCTGGGGAATACTGGAGCTGAAGTTCCTGCATTACACAGTAATACTAACAATAAAGAAGCCACATCACACATCTGCATACTGGGGTGAAATCCCAGCCCATCCCTCTGACCTACTGCTAATTTAACAACAGGATAAGACCCATTTGCAACAACGCTGTCAACTGCCCCAATTAAAGAATGTATTTTGGGTATTGATGGGGAGGGTGGGAGAGGGAACTACTCAAACCATTCAGGGGCACTTCAACAAGTGGAAATCATTAAAGAAACCATGCCTGCTGTTAATATTCCCACATGGCCTGTTTGAAAAATCAGATGCCACTTGTAGAATGCCTGTAGGTTATAGAGAACTGAATAAAGCCACCCCTCTACGTGCAGTTACAAATCCAAATGTGGTTACTATCGTAGAAAAAATAGCAAAAAATCACAACCCTGCAAGGTGGTGATCGATTCTGCTGATGCTTTCTTTTCAATAGCCATTGCTTCAAACAGCCAAGACCAGTTTGCCTTCACCTGGCAACAAAACCAATATACTTGCTAAATACTGCCTCAGGGATATAAACACAGCCCGGCCATTTGCCACCAAAGGACAGTAGCTGACGTATGGTTGGGTACCAACACTGTTTACCAGTACATTAATGATCTATTGATGGTGGCAGAGTCACAACAAGAAGTCAAAACAGCTGCTGAATCCCTGAAAGAGCACTTAGAGGACCAAGGCTGGGCAATGAATCCAAAGAGAATAGAGAGCCCTAGAACTATGGCGCAGTTTTGGGGAACAGTTTGGCATGGACAGATTAGAGAACTACCAAACGAGGTACAGCAAACAGTCTGGAAATTTCCTGTACCAACCACAGTAAAACTACTGCAGACTTCTCTGGGACTTTTACGGCATTGGAGAATGTTTATTCTACATCTTGCAGTATTAATGCGCCCTCTGCAGCAATTGACTAGGAAGAAAGTTGTTTCTCCTATGATCCTATTATAACACCTCAAGTACAAATTGTTTACGCTGACAGGTTGTCCAAATTTTGTGTCCAAAGAAGGGCAACGAAGCTGGCAAAGGGTCTAGAGAACAAGTCTTGGAGGAGTGGCCAAGGGAGCTGGGATTGTTTAGCTTGGAGGAAAGGCAGCTCAGGGGAGACCTTACTGTTCTGTAAAATTTCCCTAAGGCAGGCTGTAGCATGGTGGGGATCTGTCTCTTCTCCCACAACCAAGTGATAAGACAAGGGGAAATGGCCTCAAGTTGCACCAGTAGAGGTTTAGGTTGGATATTAGGAGAAATTCCTTTACTGAAAGGGTTGTGAGGCATTGGAACAGGCTGCCCAGGGAAGTGGTTGAGTCACCATCCCTGGAGGTCTTCAAGAAACGTGCAGATGTGGTGTTCAGTAGCATGGTTTAGTGGTGGTCTTTAATACTAGATATTGAACTAGATGACCTTAGATTAAAGAAATATAATACTAAATATTGAACTAGATGACCTTAGAGGTCTTTTCCAACCTGAATGCCTCTATGATTGTTCAGTGGGACTGCGACCTGTTAGTCTACACGTAAAGACTCATGTAATAAACCCTGAGAATGCAGTGTGGTTCAGTACTCCAACTTCTCTCCTTATTCTACATCCTCTGTTACTATCAGATTTTTGAATTCTTTTTATTTCAGGTACCTATGACAAATATCTGTGCCTTATCTAGGGTAGACACCAATAAAACAATGTCAATGGTGTTGCAAAAAAAACCCATTGAACTGAAGTTCAAACCAATGAACTGAAAAACCATTGAACTGAAGTTCAATCTGAAAAAGTACAAGTCACAGCTCTTCAATCTGTGTGGGCAGTTACATCATTTAAAGCTACCAAGGCTAGAGGAATATTGGCTGAAGAAGCTGGAGCAACTGTGAATGCATTACTGGAAGGAGATCACACACCTATCTTCCTTTCTTACCATGGTTTGGCTCAAGATGCTTTATTGACTTGTACTACAAGCACCTACCCTGGATATATTTCCCCAAGATCAATAGGTAAATATTTGGGTTTGGTTGGCCTTTACAGTAACCAACTCCTCATTGTTATTCTTTCCAGGTAGCAAATATGGAGTGCCTGGCATCTGCCCCCACACAAGGTTTAAAATGGACAAGTCGATTGCCTTAAAATTGGAAGTACCTGCTGTATGCCAAGGAACCTCACAGCATCGATTGGTGATTTACTACCTCCTTCTTCAGCATCATTACAGCCGTCACAAGGCTGAAGGCGTGTGCCGCTTCAACATAGCCAGCTAGTGTGCAGGATGATATTCAACAGCTGCAGGACTTAATGCATCCAGAGAAACCATCTATTGGCGGTGCCTGGCTAGCTGAGTGGTTTGAGTCTCTGACAGGATGTGGTGCATCTCATTGAGAACATTGTACGTTTATACGTTAATTCCTTTTCCTTTATGTTATTACATGACTCTGTACATTACCCTGCCCCACGCTGCTAGCCCCTTCTTGAGCAAAGGGGGTGGAATGCGGTAGGAAAAGCGTTAAAAGCAGCAGATTGTTGAGAAGGATTGTGAATAGGCTCAAGTGACCTTGCAGCTGGGAATACATAAAGCCTGGAGAGCAGCAGCATAGGAAAACACCTATTGTGACTATTGCTGTTTATCCTCTACGTGTTTGACAAGTAGCACATCTGTGCATAGCTAACATAGGTGTTTGGTAGACTTGGAGGTGCTCAAGAGACACGCTTGAGCTCTCTGCATTGGTATGGAGAAGATCAAAGCACACTGAGGATGACAGCAGGGTGGTAAACCCACACCTGCATGGACTCTCAATAAGCAGGTGTAAACAGCAGGTCAGCAGTCCTCTAGGATGGACTGAGCTCACCAGTGCCTGCATCCCCACCTGCATGCCCCTGCCCAGCTGTTGCTCTGGGGATTCCCCATCTGGCCAGGTAAAGAAAATAAATGCACTCCGAGCTTCTGCCCTGGGCCTGCAGTTCCTCTGCTGCCTGAGCTGACGCACACAAAAGCCTTAGAAAAACCAGGATGTGCTACAAGGCAGAAGCATCAGCATTTCCCTTTAAAGCTTCCGTTAGTAATTCAGACACTACAGAACCATTGAAGCAGTTGCTGCACCTGGGGTGGAACAACACTGGAAGGGCACGCTGCTTACAGACGTGCATGTTCCTCATGACTGGACTTCTGTAAATGCATCAGCAAAGCAGAAACTGCGTTGTTTGTCACAGCTGCTAGAAAAGTCAATGAATCACACCCACAACATTGTGCTTGTACCACCCAACTTCACAGAAGCAAACAGTAGCTAACTGTGGCTACCAGAAGTTACAAAACTTCCCCAACCATTTCATACTACTCTCGTATCTCAGAGGTGGAGAAAGAATGATTGCAGAGTTCTTAAAAAAATATTAAAGTACTGATTCTGTTTGAGATAAGAAAATGGGTCTAGAAAATTTTCTATAGTGTTTAGAAAATGGGCCACCAGGTCTGAATTGTCAGGTGAGAGAAGACGGCATTTCAACCTATCCAATTCACAGGCACCGTCGCAGAATGGCTTGTCAGCATGCTGGGACAACAGCTACCAGACACTTACTTCCACAGTTTGGCATACCACCGGTCGGTCTGTAATGATTTCGTTAACCAAGCAGAGCATGCAGCACAAAACCACTCTACGTATCTCAGTGGGTGCCGAAGGCCAAGTTCTCAGTTCGCATAGAGCAGCATGGCTCCATAGGAGCTACATCAATTTACACCAGCTGAGGAACTAGCCCCAGGCCCACCCCTCCCTCCGCAGAGGAAGGTGGGGGTAGAAGCAATGAATGGTGGCCACCGAACCAGTAGTAGAGACAGGGGATGTACAGTAAGCATCTGTGTAACTTCCCCAACTATAAAAATATATTGGTATATATGCAATGCAGCAGAGCCTCACGGGCCCACCCCGTGAGACAGCTCATGCCTGGCTGAAGTCCTCAGGTTAGCAAGGGAGACAGAAGTGTCTGTATCACATTCCTGCCAGCGTTTCGGTTCTTTCAATGGTTACAGCTTAGTGTTACTCAAGAAGGTTACTCTGCCAGAGTTGACTTAAACACACTTGGTATTGGCTCTTAAGAGAAGCGTGGAACTGTCATTTTTGTGTGTGGGTTGAAGAAAGCAGCATTTCCCAGTAAGACTGGCTGTATTAGCATCTTTACAGCTTTCCTGATTGCAGTTATCAACTAGCGCCGTTATCACAAATAACCCAGAAAATACTTTCACAAGTATCCCCTTATTGGGTATGGAAAAAGTGGATGGAATTTACAATAGGAGGCTTCAAATCAGCCTCTGTACAGTAACCTGTTTTGCTTCACTATACAAACAAGCTGTGCAGTCTACTTCACCTCTGCAATGTTTATCTGGCTTCACTACACATACCACATGATGATGTTGTATTCTGCTTTTTAAAGGATGGTGAAGTAGCCAATATCATGTAATAAATATGAGACTTTTGCACTAATAAGCAAACTAAACATAGCCATCTCCAAGTACAGGCTGCAAGAAAGAGATTACACCAATTTGGATCAATCGAGAGGTTTTCAGCAAAGCTCTGCAGGGACTTAACTCTGAGCCCAAATCAATGGCAATGTTCCTCCAGTTTCAACGGAAGCAGAGTTAGGTCTACGCTGAGCACATCTGAAAATCCTGCCTCCCAGTGCTGACCACAGGAGGGACTGTCCACAGATACGCTTGATTTCTACTGAAGCTGCAGAAATCTCAAAGTATCAGAGGGTAGAGGGTTATACTCCTAGTATACAAATATAAAATAGTAGAAAACAGTGCTATTGTCTTTACTAAAAGGTATGGGGGGTTTCTTAGCTTATAACGTCAACTCGATACAAGTACAAATGCCATTTACCTGCAATTACGGTACCATAGTAGTAGCTTGTTTTTTTAAAAAACAAAGAAAACTTCTCATCTTTAAAGCAAGCTTCCAAGTATTCACTTTTGGCACTAAGATTTCCACGTCAAAATAACATGGCGGTTTTGGTTTCTGATCTACTTCTACTTACAACTATAACCTTAAAGAATGGGAACTGGGGACTACTGTTGGGTCAGAGGAGGAATGGGTTAAGACCCCTTTTTCATTTTGGCTCAGGCAGATAAATCTGCATTCAGAACAACCCAGAGCTATTCCAGAAGATGCTGGACAGATCATGGGTCAAACCTCCACCATCTGATTGCTCTCCCATACCAGTCAGACTTCAGTCAGACTTTGACAAAATTTGAAGGTACTCTTCTGGAAAAAAATTAAGATCATGTCCCTGGCCCACCCTTTAGAAAAAAATATTTTATTTGATCAGGCTGGTAAAAGCCCAGTTTCCAGTCTGGTAATGGGGAAAAGCAAATACAGACATGCAGCAAGAAAGAAAAAACACCCCCCCCAAACTGTAATAAGCCCTACAAAGGATGTGGGTGACATCCGCTTACTTTTTCTTGTCCTTGTCTTTCTTGGTTTGTTGAGAACCTGCCTGCTGAGCCTGTGACTGTAATAGCTGAGCTGCTGCCTTCTTCTTTTGGAAGTTGTTCAGCTCTTCCTCAAGCTCCTTCTTTTTGTCTTCCACCTTTTTCTTCTCTTCTTGGTGAGTCCTCTTTAGATGGTCAAACTTTTCATGAAGCTGCCAGGGCAGAGAAAATAAGAATTAGAGGGGAAGGAAAGAATGTTTTACCCCAATAACAGGAAACAATGCCTGAAGTGGTCCCACTAGCACCGGGGCCTCACTGAGTTGATAAGTCATTGACCTGTCCGCCAAGAAAAATCTGCCCTTGTGAAAAAATGCAATGGACACACACACAGAGCAAGGATTTAAGTTGCCATAGGAATACAACAGGTCTCCCTCTGTTTCCAAGCCCCATGTTCCATTCCTCATTGCCTTGTTCCTAGTGGACTCTCTCATGCTCATGCAATGCAACAAAAACCACAGCCAGTCAAGGTGATGCTCTTTACTGGGGCACTTCTCTGTCCCTCCATGAGGCCCAAGAAACAGCTGCCTCCCCCAGCAAGATGTCTGTGTTTTCCCTGGCCAACAGCATCAGCTCATACACACTGAGCAAATCACAGAGAGCTCTGTCACATCCCTCCAGGACTGTGCTGAGCTGGACTTACTGCCCTCTGGGGAGTCTTCACCTACGTGCTGAAAGTCTCTAGACAGGAGTGACTGCTAGTGGGCAGCACTGGTTGCAGCACAACTGGAGAGCTGCAAATCAATGTTACTTCAAGAAGCAAACATTCTCTCCTTTGGGTGGGAATGAAGAGATGAAGGAGCAGCGAGAACTCCTATGACACAGCAAGGCTGGCATTTCTGTGGAGTTACACAGCCACAGCAGTTGTTTCTGTCACTGCAGCACCTCCCACAGGCTTCAAGGTACATATCCTCCTTCAGATGCTCAAAACCAGGGAACACTCTCACCCCATTTTATGGGCACAGTGCTTGTGTGATGAGGTCACACCACAAGCCCATGGCAGAACTGGGAACCAAGTCCATATTTTCTCCCTCAAACTGTTTATGCCTGGCAAGCCCTTTTTCATTCAGGCTTGATGTTGGAATCTAGGTGCCCACATCCTCAGGGCTCTCTTGGAAAAAAATCTCAGCTCAAACTCTCACACACAACCCTCTTGAGTTACGATATACTCACATCTTTCTCAGCTTCTTTCAATTCTGCTTCCTTTTCCTTCACTCTCATGACAAACATCTGCCTCATTTCATCCTCCTTCTTCTGGAGTTCACCCAGGAACTCGTTCCTCTTTGCTTCGTAAGTCTCTTGGAGACTGTCAAAACACAGAACAAAAACAAAGAGTCAGAACTGTGTTTCATGCAGAGTCATGAGTTTCCAGCCTTTGGTGATCTTACCGCATTGTCCTTTCAGAAAACGTCACCAGAGGTCCCCGACTTGCAAGAAAGGCATGAACCCCTCCACAGAAACCAGTCCTATCTTGTTAGATAGCAGCAACAGGGGTGGCAGCAGGGGTATAAACCAGCAAGCAAAAATGAGCACACCATTAAGGATCCTGTAAATCACTCAGCAGGCAGGATGCCTGTCCTCCAAAATATACAGCCACTATATAAGCAGCCTCTGATGCCAGCACAGCTTGTTACCTGCTTGATTCACATCTTGCTTCTCATGCTGTTTGTCCTGAATCTCTTCATTTGAAGTTCAAGGTTTGTCAAGCAGAGACAGGCAAGTCTGGTTGTATGTAGTTCATTAAGCATGATGTTGACACAAAGCAAAATTAACTTTCACTATTCACTAATGGATTCAGACCAGGAGCTTTATTAAGATAAGGCCACCTTGGGAGACCTCTTTCTCCTTTAGCTCTCAAGGGAGACAGTCTTTGCAAATGACTGGCAGCATTCCTGCTCCAAATAACCACACCACTGGATTCTTTCATTCCCTTATTCCCCCCTCTACTTCTTCACATTCCTTTATTTCCCCAGCCTTGAGATATCACAGCAAATATTTGGGACACAAACACGTTGCCCATGCACCTCTGAGATTTTCAGGGCCTCGTAGGAAATCTGGATGCCAAATTCCTTTTCGTTTTATTCCTTACATGGATTTGGGTATTTCAGCCGTTATGATAGTGTGGGAATGACAACTACTTCCCCAAGAAGCTTCTCTGAAACTGCATTTTTAAAATGAAAATGCCACTGCTATCAGAGAGATGTGCTGCACGCATGCTCCTAAGGAACATGTTAAACACTGGGCCAGTGGGACATTTTAATCCCATTAAAACCAAGGGTTTGTCTTTCCTAGTCTGTGGCGATATTTTTTTTCTTTGAACTGGGGAACAAAACTGGACAAACAGACTCAAGTTCTGGGCTAACGCTTCTAACTGATGGGCACTTGGATTTCCTCTTAAGATACTCCACCGACGAGCCGCCTGGAGCTCCTCTTACATTACACAGCACCCGTCACTGTGAAGTAACCCCATGATTCCAGCTGACCACAGCAGCTTCCTAGACAACAAACCAAAAAGACTCACTGTACAAATGGCAGAAATCTTTTCATGCGAGAACAGAGCAAGAGGCATCTTCGTATTCTGAACTCAATTAAGAACCACTCTAGCCACAGCAGGTAGAGATTGGGCCACTCGAATCAAAGCCTCCCTAAAATTCAGGCTTGGACTTAATCCTCTGACTGCGGACATTACAACTTCCATTTATAAACCCTTCTGAAGGGACTGGCTGGAGCTAGGGAAGCTCTCACTGCGGATTAGTCTTTGCTGCTCAGTGCCCAGAAATGCAATCTGCAGTTATTGACATCCTGTCCTAGGGAGCAGCAGAGCCTTGCGGACTGAAAGGGAAAGCTCTGTGTGCTGCGAGTTGTATCCTGCACTGCAAACCTTTCCTTGCAAAGCTCACTTCCAACACTGCAATGCCAGGTGGTAGGCAAGCAGAAAAAGGCTTGCAGGAGCCAGGGCAGAGGCTTGCTGTTAAATTTTCCCAGGTTCAATGCTAAGCCCAGCTTCAATCAAACGTTTGCCACTAACCTAAAGCCAGAAAGCCTAAATCTCTACAGAAGTGACTCTGACTTCCAGAGAAGCTAAGTTCACAGAGAAACTGGCCCGGCAACTCCATGCTGCATATGAAAAAACACTTCCAGGCCCAGGGAATAACAGTCCAAACCTACTGGGATCCCTACAGCTTCTCACAGACACAGATGGCAAGGGAATTTGCTTTTTAAGTACACAAACATATGAACCTGGGTTACAATAGCATCTGCATTCCCCAACACACATCCCCTCATACACACTGAAGGATGTTCTTGTTAATAATTGTCTTTTAAAAAAATATTTTGAGAAAATTGACCAGAACAGAGAAACCAGCCCACAATGGATG
Source organism: Oxyura jamaicensis (assembly GCF_011077185.1). Classification (NCBI taxonomy): domain Eukaryota; kingdom Metazoa; phylum Chordata; class Aves; order Anseriformes; family Anatidae; genus Oxyura; species Oxyura jamaicensis. Next base: position 22,937,251 of record NC_048896.1, on the reverse strand, counting down.
CGGGTCAGCAGAGGGGGCTCTGTGCAGTGGAGGACCCCATTTCACACAGCAAAAACCTACGGTCCTGCTCCCCAGGGCTCCCTCTTCCCCTCCTGCAGCCAGGACAAGCTGTGCGGGGTCTCTGCCAGCAAGGTCAGTCTCGCTGCCACCACCAGCTTCCTTTCTGCACACCTCATGCAAACGCCCACACGGCACCAACAGTTTGCTGGGGTCTTTTGCCCAGCTCACCCCGAGATTTATGAAGGGCTCCCTGGTGCAAACTGGCTGAAGAGCAGTGGTCTCCCAGTACCAGGAGGAAAAGCATGTCTTTGATTGCTGGTCTCAAGAAGAACAGAGAGAACCAAACCTCCTGTTCCTCTCATTTCAGACATACATCAGCCTCAGTCAAACAGCTTGGGTTCATGGGTCCTGTTTGTTTATTGGAGGGAGGAGGCAGCCAGAGCGAACTGTTCTGAACTAGCACGTACCAGATGGAGAAATTCTGTACATTTTCATTTCCTTTCTACTTATAGCTTGGTCAAAAGAGGCCTCGTGCACAGGAAGCAATGGAAATTCCTCAGATTCCTGGAAGGGAAGGGCTGAGCCCATCTTAAGCCATTGCTCTCCAGAAAGGAAATCCAATAAAGCTTCACACTTGGGCCCAGTAACAGAACTCAGCACAGTTTCTCCACTGCAAAAGAAATGCAGCTGCATAGCCTCAGCAAGTCACAAATCAAACCCTGAACTGAAGCAAACTCTGTGTTGTGGCACAGGCCTCGCTCTGCTCTCTGTGGACTGCTGTTTTCCAGAAGCAGGAGCACGAGCCCTCCCCCCCCCCCCCCAGCTCAGCCTCCTGCTCTGGAGCCCACCTGGTTTTTCCCCATTGAACATCCAAGATGAATTGCATCTGTGGTGATCTGCACAAGCCAACTCCATGTCTGCCATCTCAGGGATTGGCACATCAATTCCTGATGTGCATGGGGGCTACAGAGATAAACCAGTGTCAATGCAAAGATACTGGAGTAATCCTGACTCCTTTCCCCTGGGGCAGAGAGGAGCGTGGGATGCTGCTAAGGCAGGGGGGACAATTGGGGAAAAGGTGGGGAGGAACAGGAAATGGAGGAAGAAAACAAACATTCACTCCCAAATTCCCACACAGCTGATGTTCCTGGCTAATGACTTGGGCTTTGGACCAACAAAGCTGTCAGAGGTGGTGTAAACTTTGTAGTTAGCAGTAAGCCAAACCTCAAGCATCAGACCATAGCACTGTCTTCACACGGCACCTCGCACCAGCTGTGGAAAACACTAGGAGACTCAACAAGAACATTTATCTCAGGGTCTCCCCTTGGGTGACCAACCTCCACACATGAGTCAGCTTCATCTCAGCACAGACACAGCTGCCCTGGATGCACTTTTTAAAAACCCAGCTGTTGTACCCGGCAGAGTGAGCTGGCAGCAAAACAGAGTTGAGTCTATGTTGGAGGAAAGGGGGCATTAACACATCACCTTATGATTTCAAAACCGGCCCTGTTCCAGGGGCAGAAAGCATCAGAAGTTCCTGGGGAATTTGCTTTCCAAAAACCAGCTTTCCAACGCCAACACAAGCTTATTCCTGATGACTTGGCATCTTCAAGCTGGAGTGTTAAATGATGGTAACTGTTCCCAGGCTAGGCATGCCCACAAGACCTGATTGCAGACCAACACACCAGCTCTTACCATGTCTTACAAAAACACGCCCACTTCCGTGATGCTGAGAACACAAAGAAACCTGGACAGAGTAGCAATCCTCCTGGCAGGCTCTGCATCACAGCAGCCTCTCTGCCCAGCAGAGCATGGACAGCTAGTTCAGTTTGCAAAGACCAATACGAAACTGCTTTCCACTCGAGGACTCTAGAAATCACTCCTTTGGACACCTTTTAGTACCAGCTGATGGAGAACAGGTAGGAGATAGACTGACAGGCCTTTCAAGTGACAGCCAGCAGCTTACATTTGATGTGACTGAGTACTGGGAGCTCAAAGGATGCAAAGAAAATTGATAAACTTAAGTAACAGGATGCGGGAAGGGTGGTGAACATGTACTTCTTCCTGAATTCCCAGGTTACAGGTTTTTCTGAAATGGGGCTTATCCTGCTCTCAAAAAACATTGCCTTCAAGTATCCTGGTGATATCTTCCAGGCTCTAGAAAGCACGTACGGCCCTCCTACGTGGTTGCAGATATTTTCAAAGCATTAAGGCAAGAATTGGCTTTGTCAACCAGCCAGACTTCTGTGTTCTTCCTTTACAAAGCATAAGCCCTGGGGGCAGGATTGCATTGCACAAAGTCTTACTCCCCAGTCACACTTCAGATCTCGGCTGCTTTAAGTGACCATGGCTATTCCCTCCGTGGTCCATGCAAATGCTGGCACCCTGAAGACCTCCCAGCTCTCTGGCTGTTCAAGGCCTAAGTTATCTTTCCCTACCTGAAAGGCTTGCTGTCTGGATCCGTGTCCTTGAATCCCATTTCTTCTAGCTTGCAGCGCCTGTACAGCTCGTAGTGTCGGGTGTGTGTCTGCTCTCTCAAATCCTCCATATTCACTCGGATCAGCATCTCCCGCAGCTTCACAAAGTCACAGTGATTTTCATTTTCGACTGCAAACAAGACAAACCATCCACTAAGAGAACAAAGAAGGGTCCCCCATTTCCCTGGACCCAGGCCCCAATTTAGCAAGCCTGAGAGGTTTTCAAGCTCGCAAGTACAGCTCCAAGACAAGCTGCACCAATACATCTTGCTGAACTGGGGGTGAAAGCACCCCATGCCAAACACAGGCATCAGTTCAAGGCCTTTCAGTGGAGTTGCAAGATCCCTGTGTTTCCCATCTGTCACAGAGCTGCTGCCTCTGTGCAGCCCTGCATCAGCAAAGGTGATGACCCATTTGGACACAGGATTGCACTTCCCACTCCAATCGATTCTAAACGTGGGCCCCACCAACAGGGGCCCAGGCAGGCAGCAGAAACTCTGCTTGTGGCCATGGTGGAAACAAAGGATATGAGAAGACCCTGGCAGAGATGCTGTAATCATGCTTTCATAACCATTTCTATGCAGAACATGGCTCGGTGTGCCCTGGTGAGCTCCTGGGAGAGCAAGCTGTTCAGCCTAGAGGGTCTGTGGCCAGAAGGCTGCACACAGTTTGGGTACGCTTAAAACTAAGGGGTGGAAATTCTCTTTTTAGGATACAACCGCAAGCAGCAGGCAGCTCTGCTGCTAGCAGATAGCTCTGCAGCTTGCCCCTGGGGACTCAGCAGAGCATTCCAGCTGCTCCCCCTCAGATCAGAGCAGCTGGGACAATTCAGGGCCAGATCTTCAAAGTCCCTCTAGTACCCAACTAAATCTCTTAGACTGTCTGGTCTTAGTTCCTGAGAACAGCAAGAACCCAGCAGGATACATGTCAAGTACAAGACTTAGCAAACATATTAACTTCTTTCCTAACCGCCAGTTATCTCCAGTATTACCCCATGGCGTACACAGCTAAAGGCAGAAAGTCTGAAGCTGCTTCAGGGTCAGATTGTGTTACTGAGATAAACTGGGTGAGTTTTGCAGAACTGTCCTGTAGATGCTCCCCTGCAGTTTGCTGGGATGTTCTCCAATTGAATAGTGCAGCTGAAACCACAAACAGACCACCACGGTCTCAATGCTTTACTTCCCATTGCTGGTTGGGAAAGCGAGGACCAGCCTGTTCTTTGGGAGCTTTGGTACAGCCTGGGCTGCAAACACAGCCCGAGCCAAACTTTGCTCTCCTAAGGTGCTTTTGGTTGACTTTATGAGGGGATTGCATACTCAAGGCACAGGTCCACATTTCAGGATGACAGGAAAAGACATACCAAGCAGTCAACATTGAATTAGTTCTGCTCCCACTTCAAGCTGGCAGGGCAGAGCACCTGCTCCCCTCCCCGGAAAAGTCCCCCCAGCTGCATGTTTGTATGCTGGCTTGTGTGTCAAGTCCAACCCACTTGGCTGCCCCAGCCTTCCCTATTGTTCACACTTTATTGCTGGCAGAAAAGCATATGGAACAGAGAAGGGTTATTATTTTTTAATTAGAGATTCAACAGCTCCTAGTGAGGTTACCCAGATCTTTCCCAAAGCAAGTGGCCACGCTGAACCCCACCCACCCCCTCCAAAACTAGCGTTAGGTTGCAAAGCCCTGTTTTCACAGAGAAGACAGAGAGGCAATCTTGCTTTTTCCAGACAGATTTTGATAAGGGGCATTCAGAGATCACTGCACCTTTCATTAGAAAGGGGGAAGATGACAAGAACTCATTCGTGATTTCAGTAACATACCCTGCACGACACCCCAGGGGTACTGCCTGGCTTTGGCCATCTTATTGCCAATCTTCACTTCTTCGGTGCTGCCAACTACAGCGAATGGAAGGTGGACCTACAGAGGAAAGGGACAACGAGGTTAGGGATTTCCTTTCTTGCCTTGCCAGGGACTGTTTCTGACGAGAGTTGTTTATGTGGCAGCTGTGCTGGATTTAAGTTGCTTAAGTGCCTTTCCAATTCAGCTGGTGTTTTAGAAAGACCAACAGGACAGCCTGGATTAAAAACCTCCGCAAAGTCCGAAATTCTGCAGTCCTAAAAATAAAAGAGACGCACATATTTTACATGTAACTACAACGCACGACTATGTTCAGCACAAAAAAAGGCTTACAAACTTGAACACTGAGGAAAAATAATTGTCAAACAGTAAAAAAAGAAAATAAAATACATGCTCCCAAGCAAGGTAGGCTAAAAAATCAGGGAGTTTCTGCTGCTAGAAATAACTGCTAATGTTTCCTCTTAAAAAGGGCAAAACTGTGTGCAAGGGGAAGAGCCGAGTCAACCCAGCCCAGGGCAGACGTGTCTGAGTCACTGAGCTCTGCTATGTCCCGGTCTCCCCGCGGGTGTGGCGGCAACAGTTTGGGATCTGCTCCCAGAACCGCGCCTGCTGCCAGGAGGGAGCTCGCCTCTCCCGCCAGCTCACCCTCCCGTGCTGTCCCCTGCCCAAATGGCACCCGAAAGGGCTGAGCTCAAACTCTGGGAGCATGTGCTTTGGCCATCAGGTTGTGGTCGCAGGCTGGGCAGGAGGGAAGAAGGCAAGCTGCAGAGAGGATGTGATTAAAACTGGCAAAGTTTCCCAGCAGCCAGGCTGCACCAGAGGAGGGCAAGGCACACACTGCACATGCAGTGCCCTGGCAGGAGCACATCCCTTCCCTGTGCCAGCTTCTCCCTGCTGAGAGCACAACACAGACGGAGGAAAGCAGGAGGCAATACAGAGGTTTGGAGAAGGTCTGATAGCCAGCTGGGTATGCAAGTTTCCTGCCTACAAGCAGCTGAGCAGGGAAACTCCCACAAGTCTTCAAGTTGCAAGGAAATGGCTTGCAATGCCTCTGCTCCGTGTAAAATGCAGATAACTCAATCTTCTGCTCATTTTACATGAACTTTCTTTGGGATCAGCACATCCTCTTGGGCTACATGACCCGCTAAAGCCACCCAAGGGCCCTGAGGGCACCGCAGTGATGCAGGTCACTGCCAGAAATGGGCTCATGCTCTTCCCCTTGCCCTGCAAGTCAGGCCCATGGCAAACTGTTGTTACCCAGGGTAAACTCTTGCTCTACCACAGCCTTATTTGCCCCTCAATTCCTGTAGCTATTGTTAGAGAAAGGGGAAGGAGGCAAAAGCCAGAGCCCATGTTGCTGATGGCCACTGGCCCTCCTGAGAGCTGGAACACCACCAACAGCACCCCCGCTCTCGCCGGAAAGCAAAACAAAGACAGAAGTGATTCACCCCCACAGGGCAACAAGTGGTCGTTTGGGACAGGAAACCCAAACCCCAGCCCCCTGCCTGACCTGCCTCCCATCCTCTTCCTTTCCTGAGATGGGACTACTGCAAGAGGGGAAGGATATGAAAAATGCCCAGAGGAGAATTGTTTGTCAGACAATGAAGTGTATCAGGCAAGGCAGCCCATGTCTTACAGGTATCTCCAGCTCCAAAAGCCTTCTGGCCAGCCTGATCTCAGTGCTCAGACTGGAGTTTGAAAGCCAAAAGACACATGGCACAATGTGCCCTGCCCTCAGGGATAGGCCCACAGAAACCAAGGAAAGCAAAGCTCAAAGGAAAACATACACTCATTGTGGCATTTATCTCGGCCACTGTCTCTTCATCCGTTGGGAACTGGTAGATCTGGACACCGTTGCTGACCAGCTCGCTCATGATTTTACTCTTGAACTTGTGCAACTCGTTTTTTGCGATGGTGTCAGCCTTGGCAATGATGGGGATGATGTTCACCTGCAAGACAAGGACAGCACCCCATGTATAGGGCCATGTTGTGTCACTAGGACAGCACATGGCATGTCCAGAAGCACCGCCAGCCACCACCCAGCCAGCGGAAGGCCTTCCCTGCGGCTGCTGCTGGCAGCACCGTTCCACAGACAGGATATTCAGGCAGCAGCAATGATGGCCTTAAAAAGAAGTCAAATGCAATTTGGCACCACGCTGTTTCCTGTCGTATTCCCCTCCTTGTCCAAATCGGCTGGACGGGAAATGCTGTCACAGACCATTACGAGCTGTTCCAAAAAAAGGAAATTACTATCTAGGCACTCCTCTGAGCTGCAGCCGGCTGGAGAGCTGCAGGCAACAAGCTCAGACAATAGCCTCCTGCGGGCGTTTGCTTGGGTGCTGTTATCAGGGATGCCGGGTTTGTCCTTACGCAGCTTGTAGATGACCAAAGAGAACGGCATGATGTGGTTAACATAAAAATTAAAGATAAGTTTCTGGTACTCTTCTGCACACGCACAGTTTGCAGTGCTGGTAGCGGGATGGCAAACAGCGGCAGCATCTAGAAGCCGGAGTGATATAGCATGGTACTCTCCACGTAGCTGAACAGATCCATGCTCAGCAAGTACCTGCCTTGCTGGGAGAAGGTAAGGACATGCTAGGAGGAAGAAACCTGACTTATTTTCTTTCCCACTCTGGACAGACAATTTCTGCCTTTGATCTTGCAGGATTTGCTTCACCCTCACTCGCTTCCCTTGCAATGGTGGGCAATACTGCTAGTGTGGGAGACGTTAATATTGACCTATACGAAGGGATTTTATCTACAGTACTTGAAAATCCCCTCACATTACATCACTTAATTCTGTTTGGAGGATGTCCTGGAGTTACTAAATCCCCTTTTGCCAAAGGACAGAAGGGGAATGCCAATTAGCTCATTTTGGGTTAATCTCCATAACTGTTTTAAGTTGCCTAGAGCAGGGATCCTTCTCCATCACTGCATAAAGCCCAATCGATAGGCTGCTCCAGGAAGTACAGAACCATTGTCATTTATCTTCTCCAGAGTCAGGATCCAGTGAGCCACAGGTGCAAAGTGGACAGACTTAAATTGCTCAGTCATGGTGCAAAGAAGCACAGACACCTAATTTGAAATACTTGTTCATTTTACATTTGTACATTGGTTATTTTTCCTGGAAAAGGAGAGGTCGAAACTTCTTAGGTTATCTACTAAGAAATCAGGCTTTAAACCGCAAGTTTGGTTCCTGGTTTTGCTAACAAGGAACAGGAAGGTAACATGTTTATTCAGATCCTTGTCGTTTATCAGATCATGGTTACAGTAACTCTACAACTGCCTAGAAGATCAAATCACTGTTTGTGTCTAGAGCGTGCAGACACAGCATTCTGATCTGTTTTTCATTGATTGGTAAGATGTCCTTAAGTGCTTTAAATGTACTTCTCCTCATCTCACACACACAAGGTTTTGTACTGAAACCTAATTAATCATTGGACAAAGTGAAATAGAGATGGCAACCATATTTTATAAGTGCTAAACTCACAGAGTTCAACTTAAACCTCTCATTTTTATTTATGGATTGAAAGAGGAAAACATCCTTTTTTTTCCTTCCAGCAGCCAATTGGTCTTTTGCTTGTGAACAAATTTGCCACTTGTGAACTTGGCCAAGTTAAACCACAGCAAAGCAGCAAGAACAGTGGGCTCCTACAGCATCTTAGCGCATAGTTTCATGCTCTCAGACTTAGTTTTACAGCATAGCTGTGGAGCAAAGCAGCCCAGTTTCCTAACCAGAGATGGGACTAGAAGAGGGTAACAGCCCACACTCTTATTAAGTCTCTGCAATGTATGAACCAGTGAATTATGACCCAACCCAGCAGCCAGCCCAAGGTAATAAAATTTTCACACATCTCTGCAATTCCCACTGCTAAAAACAGCTGGTGTTTCTCTGTGCAGGTTTAGCCAGGTCTGTGGCAAGGTCATAAACCCATAAAAACCAGTAGTGCCAAGCAACAGACACAACAAGGGCAGCAAGTACCTTACTGTCAAGCTTCTTCATGGTGACCAAGTCCAGAGACTTCAGCGAGTGTCCAGTTGGTGCAATGAAATACAGGCAGGCGTGAATTCTGGTGTCATGGTAATTGAACAGGGATCGTTTGATCTTCAGCTCTTCTTGCAAGTAGGCTTCAAACTGTGCATCGATGTATTCTACTATGGGCTTGTAGCTGATGAGAGAGAAGACACAGCACTGAGCAAACCAGGGCGTTCACTGCTGGGACCACGCAGGTCACTGACCAGGAAGCTTCACAGGTGCTCTGCACGTTAACGGGACAAGTGTTGCTCACAGGACCCTCCCTGCCCAACTTACAGTCCTTTCTGACCAGGTTTGTGTTTCTGCTTGAGGCACAGAGAGGTTATTATGGATTTATTAGCAAGGAAGAGTGGCAGAAACCCTGGAATTTAGGTGCACGGAAACCACACAAGGCTGCTATCCAGAAGAGAAATGTATTTTGCAGTCTCTGCCATTAAAGCCTGAATGGCTGCTCTGCCAATGTCATCGGAATCAAGAATCATTGGAAACAAGAAAACTTAACTATCAAGTCACCATCTGCCATAGATTGTCCAAAAGCTTATTTGTGATCTAAAAAGAGGAAAGGGAGATTTGCATAAGGGAAAAAAGGGAACTTTTCAGGAATTGAAACTTGTGAGCAATGCTCAAGAATTGCTGCATGTTTAAGACTGTTTAGGGAGGGGGAGGATCACCTTGATGGAGAAAATTTGGTCATAATTTAACATGCCCTGATTTAATTTATTGTCCTGCTGGAAAGGAAACTTTTCCATTTGTCCCTTCATACACCTCAGGACCTCCAACAAATGGATGCCCTCTAAGGAGGGCACTGAGACGAGGACAATATTCCCACTGCCTCAAGTTCTGGATTCTCAGCAGTGTTCATGCTCGCTGAAAAGCAGCTGTGAGGAAGAAGGAGGCAACCAGGTGTTTTCAGATTCTCCAGAAACAACTTTCTGACAGGCAGTCAACAAGGTTTTGGTCCCTTTGCTCCAGATGCCAGTGCAGCTGTTCGAGCAGTTGCTGAAAAGCCTGGGTAAGGTAAAAGACCCTTGCTCAATCAACCAAGCAAGAGCTACAGCAGAAGACAGCCAGTGCTGCACAATGGCCACTGACCCAGAGAACCATAAGACACTACTCAGCACTGTTTGTTAATTTGCAGGCACAAAATGCTCACAAAATCTCACTAAGCAGGTTTGCAACATCACCTTACACGGGGGGCAGATCACGTTGAGAAAGACCTGTAGCAAAACAGAGTGGAAAAGGAAGGGTAGGACTTGAGCCAGGAGCACAGAGAAACCCCAACTGCTGTGGTGTTGTGTAGGGACACAGCAAAACGAAAGCTGTCCCTAAAAGCTGCTCTGCTACCCCTCTGTCCACTGGTCCAAGAGGGAAGCTGTAGGGGCTTCACTACCAATACTGCTGGCTCCTGTCTGCTGAACAAAGCAAATGCAAAGTGACCCGGCAGTAACAAACTGCAGAGCATCCCCACTCTGAGCACCTGCTCCTCTTCTGAGCAGCTTTTGTTCTCGCCTGAGAGCATATGGCAGTGTCAGACGCACAGAGCTTCCTCCAGCACACACGCCTGTCTCTGCACTGGCTAGGAGCAGGAGCAGCAAAACAGAGGCAACAGTTGCACTTTACTGTCAGGTCAGGAACGGAGGAAGCATTCCAGAAACAAAGCACTGTAAAAATAATAATAATTTCTAAAAATTGAAGAAGTTTTCATCGTAGAACAGGAAACAGTACTTGTTCCATCAAGTACCTATTCAATTCCTGTTCTGCTAACAGGAGTCTCGGTGGAAGCTCTCATTTTAAGCTTGCATTGCCAAAGAGCCGATGTCACCTAGCTACAAAGCACCCTAACAGCTTTTGCTCAGCGCACATAGTGCCGGACAGCATGCCCTCAATTTGTTAGGTGCCGGGAAGAGGGTTGTAAACAACCCTCCAGAGGGAGCTGGGATTACTGCAGTGAGGGAGTCTACGGCTCTAAGATGTAGGAAACGCATTAATTAGCTTATTAGCCATGATCACAGAACGACTGGTTTTCACACAACAGAGAAGCCCATATGGATGCACACAAGGGATTGTGTAGGCTGCCCAGAATACAGGCTGTCCAGAGTATTTACTTCATGCGCACAACAGGAAAATCAGCACCTAGGCACAAGGTTAAAGTAAATCCCACCCAGGCTTTGAGCACTGTGGGATGGTGCGAGCCGGAGCTAGGATCTGAGTTCCAGCCCAAGAAATGGCAATGCAATTGCAATTTGAGTGCACGTTTTCAAATATTTATATATTTAAATTCAAGCAAATACTTAAACTAAACTGCACAGAGACAAGGAGGGCAGAAATGCACTATCAGTTCTGAAGCCTTCTAGGTGATTCGTTTGTTCTTCACTTCACTTTCTTGCCACTTCTACCTGTCTTGCAGGGCCAGCAATGCAGGATCAGGAAACATCCCCAGAACAGCAGGGGACCTACCCTGGTCCCCACAGAGAATCAAGCCCTTCTGATCTCAGAGCACCTTAGCACAAGGATACAAGAAATATATTTACCTGTCATCTTTGTTAATTTGATCACCAAATCCAACTGTGTCAACAATAGTCAGCTTCAGACGGACATTACTCTCCTGGAGCTCGTAACTCCTGGCTTTTAATCTCACGCCAGGCTCGTTGTGTGTTGCAGGCTCACTTTCAAACTTCGTGTTGAACAGAGTGTCCATCAACGTTGACTTGCCGATGCCAGTTTCACCTGGGCACACAAAGGCAGGGTCAGTACGATGCCACCCCTTGTCCCCAGCTCAGTCTCAGGCACATTCACCAGGTTAAGGAATTATTCTGCTTTGGTAGCGGTGGAATTAGGCTACACACCCACAGTGAAGCAAAGTAATCCCTGCAGGAACACATCTTTTGAGAAGGTCCCCATTTTTAGCAATCCCCCAGGACCGAACCAGTGACTTGGCAGACATTGGGAGCTGACAGTAGCTCAGGCTTCTGCTGGGCTCTCATCCATTTCCTGTGCAGGTCACACCACACACCCTGCAGACATCCCCAGTCAAAGCACCACGCACCGCGGCTGTGAATCCAGAATGAACCCCTGCCAGACAAATACTGCTGCTCCGACAGACACAGAGATAAACCAAATGCCGTCAGAGCTAACTAAAAGCCATCACCTGCAGGTGAAGAGCCTGGCTGCTGTGCTGGGAACAGCAAGGGGATTAAATAAAAAGACATAACAGTTTTAAGAACTCAGACATTTGCTGAGTGAGGCCCCCTGTGTGGAGAAGGGAAGGGACCCTGTCAGCAATGCACCAGCAAGTGCCTGCTGCTGCCAGAAGCTGGTTACTCGACTTGCTACGCTGGCAGTGCAGGAAAGACAAATGATCATGCCTTTCCCAAGGAGCTATTTGCTTCCAGCAGTGCTCAGCTGTTACCCGTGGTTTTTACGTTGGTATGACCTGACCGGTGCTGCAGGCTCCTTCCTGCTTGGTGGCATGAAGAACCCCAACCCCCCCGTCTTGCAAGGGACATCTGTATTGAGGTCAGCATGAAGCATTTCTACTCAAGAAATACTTAATTCTATTTTAGCACTGTTGCCAAGTCCTAGCTCTGACACAACTTTCTTTACAGAATCAAACTGTAAATTCTCCTAACCCTAAGTTTGATTCCTAAGGGGAGATCTGGCTCTCCATGCTTTTACATTTGTTTTTTTAATCCCAAACTCAATTTTTCATTTTTCAAGGGAATTACAGAAAAGCCCGTAGGGAAACTGAGGCAATGAAAACTTGAGACAAGTACGTTAAAAGTTTTTTTAAAAAAGAAATAGCACACTATGTAAATACCAACTTTTTAAACTGTAACTGGTCAGCTAATCCCCTGATGCAATTAGTAATACTGATAAAAGCATTAGCCTAAATCCCATTTTGAAGTCAGAAGTGTCTGCTGAGCAATACCCTCTCCAGCTGCTATGAGCAGGAGGGGGCTGAGGGGACATGCCGAGGTCGCTCCAGCCCGAGAGAGGTCAGGATTTGGGACAGGGCTCTGCACTGCAGCACGCAGCTCTGGCATTTGCAGGTCAGGCTTGCGAGGGGATCCTACCCCAGCCTCTCTAGTGAGTTATGCTGCCATTCATCACCTCTGACACATGATGATTAGCCAAGATTTCAGAAGAATTTTCTCTCTGCATATTATTTCATGGCAGAAATGCCAAGCTGCATCTCTTCTGGTGAACTGCAAACCACATTCGCTGTGGCACTACAGTTAGCATTGAGGCAAACCACTCGCTTGTGAACAGGACCTCCCCTCCAGAAAATCTTAAATTCAACTGGTTGATTAATCAGTGCAAAAACTAAGGTGGTAGAAGGGACCCTGCACTTGGGATGGTCTCCAAGCAGCTCTCTGGGTTGTATGCAGCTTTCCTAGGATGAAAATCTCTCTCTCAAAACGTGCAACCCCCCCACTTAGAAGGCCTCAGCAGTATTTGCATCCACAGAAATGAACTCTGCTATTCAGCAACTTTGCAATACTCGACGGTTCACTTTGCTGGCTTTGACTTTGACCACTTCTGTGCTAGGCTCAGGAAGGTAAGGGATTCTTTACAGACCAATAAAACAAAATCAGCTGCACACATGCCTGTCACAGCTTTCCTGACCTGGGAAGCCACAGGATATAAAACAAACTTCAAAAGAACAACCAAATGAAAGAAGAGAGGGGGAAGACAGCACCTATGCACAAGATGTTAGCTCCAAATCCAGACCCACAAAGCGCAAGCCACTTGAAAAGATCAGCCCTAAGCTGATGGCACAGGCTGTTAAACAGGCAGCTACACATTTTAGCGAGCTCCTGATGCAAATGCAACGCTGCTGCATGCTGTGCCAGATGGACTTCACAGCATTTCAGCCATTCACCCTACAATTAAAAGCTTTGCATTACCATGGCAAAGTTAATTGTGTCCTTTCTCAAAACACCATTTCTAAAGTTTCTTTTTTAAGAGGGAGGTTTCTCCTCTTTGGAGGACTGCAGCAATTTGTATGAAATCTTAATTTGGGGCTAAAAATGGTTGATCAGCACATTTTATAAGAGAAAGGAGTCAGACCAAATTGCTATGTTAATGGAGACATATCAAGTCACACTAAGAGAGGAATATTTACTGCCAGAGAAAAAGGCAATTAATTTATGCCATTTTGATCAAAGAGCTGCCTGCTAATCGGGATGTTCCCTGCTGAATTTTAAATGGTTTCATGCTGCTAGAAGCATCACGTGGTGGCTGATAGCCTGAGCGTGCACAAGTATACTACTCTCTTATCTCTTTCTTCAACATGCAAAGCTACGGAGAAGAGTCAAGTTTGTTCACCAGATCTTTTCAGATGGCTTATCTGGCACTGCAGACAAAGCCTCAGCTTGCCACAGAAAAATCAGAGGGCTGTATTTTTTTTCCTAGCTAATTAACGTAACTTGTTAGACGGGACAATATTGCCTTCTTAAGGGCTTAAGCGAACAATGCATGAACAGATGTTGTTTGTGGACTGCTCTGTCAGATTAGTAGTAATTGCCAGCTTTTTTGTCTATTTTGTCTCATCACAGGGGACACCTTGAAGATGTCCACCACCAGGTCAATGCTGATTTGGCACACAGCTCCCTAGGGTTGAGCGATGGATTCCTATCTGTGCAGAGGGCAGAGACAGACTGTACCTTCCTATATTCTCAAGAATCAGGTACCTTCCCATATTTCACCTCTGAAAAATTGAGGTAAAGTAAGACAATAGCTCAGGCTATAAAACCAACTTGCAGCACCCCGATTAAATGCAGCAGAGAACAGGTGACAGGCTTTATTCTCAAGTACATCATTTGGAGACTAAAAATGGCATCGTTTCCAACTGGAAAAACTAAAAATATAACAAGACAGGCAGACAAAGCCTGGAAGGGAAGGAATGCAATTTATTGAGAAACAGCCTCTGCACCTAACTCCAGGAGAGACAGATTTAAGTTAACATTCTTTTAAAAATTCATTTAGTTCCCAGATCAACTTATTTTCCTTATGGCAGCCTTTGGGAAAAGCAAGATTGCAGAATCATCAACAGGGCAGATTAACACCTAGAAACTCCAATATTTTAAGTCAAGGGCCAGGAGGGGGGAAGGGAAAGAAGAGCAGATTTTACCCTGAAGTAGCTCTGCAAAGGAACAGTAACTTTCTTGCTGCTATGGTCACAAATTGCTGAGGTCTTACCCCTTGGACAAGGGACAAGGGGCTAGTTTAGGGACGCACATGCACCCCTTGGTGTGAGACGGCTGCCCAGCAGTGCAGGACGACTTACCCACGCAGAGGATGTTGAAGCAGAAGCCCTGGGACGTCGACTTGTTGACCAGCTGATCGGGGAGGCTGTCGAAGCCCACGTGGCCGGAGAGGGACAGGTTCCTAAGGTCATCGCTCTGTAAAGCCAAGAAGAAAGGCAAGTAATGGGGACACTGAGCAGTACACTGCACCCAGCACCTGTCAGGGTGGCACAGGAGTTTGTCAACACATGTGTACTGCAACGCTTCAGTACGGCCATGGCAGGACACAGCTGACACTGCAACAACACCTCTGAGTCCAGCTACATCTCTTCCCAGCTTTCACAGGCCTTCACAGGAAGGGGAAAAAAGCACACACAATGATCTGCAGATGCCTTGGTTTACAAATAGCCTCGTCTGACACGAGGTGGGAAAGCAGGGCACCGTTCCCAGCGCTTCCCACGCGATTTATGAAGCCCTGCCGCTGCTCAGCGCCTCCAGCAGCATGGCACCAGGCCAGGCACCCCAGGAACCCCAGCTGCAAGGTGCCCCCAGGACCCGTGGGGACCTGACTGCTCATGCCAAAGAGCCAGGGCTCCTTCATGGGCAGTAAGGTGGTGGCAGAGCAGGGAGATGTGGAGCAGCTCCAAGATTATATTTAGGACTTCTCCACAACAGTTGTACAGTAATTCACAGACGGGCTTGGAAAAAGCAGCCAGCTGGGTTATCTCTTTCACCAGCAAACCGCAGTTATGCCAACATCCTGAGCACAAACAAACTCGGCAGCCCTGGAGCAGCTCTGCTGTTATTCCAGACCATCTTTCTCCACACGTTTGTCCCTAAGTTAAGGCCTTAACTCCCTAACTTGAGGCCTTTTTCCAGTCCCAAACACCTCCAGCAGTCACTCCACCTAAGCTCTGCTGCTCAGCTAAATTCCAGCCTCAGCCTGGCTTAAAGGTGCTGGCAGCACCAGCTCCTTTTCCCCCAAATTAGTGTGCTTTAGAGCAGACAAAGACACCCTCTGGTTGCTAAAATAAGAATCCAAAGCAGAGGATGACTTGCCGCTTTCCGCATGATGGCTGAGCGTCCCCGCTTCCCTCCTCAAAACACACAGACCGGCCACTGGTTGCAGTTACAACAGGGCTGGGTGCTGCTGAAAATAACACTCAGACTAAAAAAAAAAAAAAAAGAAAAAAAAAAAGAAAAAAAAATCTTTAAGAAAGAACGCATAGAACAAGAAAAATCTTAGGTCTGTGCTGTTGCCATGTTGAAGATGGATGCAGCAGGGGCATAGGGCTCCTGTTTGCCTTCACCTGCAATGGACGCCTGAGCCCTCCCTTCTCTGGCACCCGAACCAGGCTCGTCTGAAGGTTTATGGCCAATGTCCTGAGTGTTCACCTCCATCCCTCCCTGCACGGGAGGCTACCCAGCAGCATGGAACCACAAGAGCTTAAAATGATTAAGAGATGCCACCCCCTTGCTATGGCTGGGAAAAAACCAACACAAAACCACCCTCACCTCATTTACCCACAACAGAGATTTTCTGGGAAAAGCCCCAGACAATGGAAGGACACCCAGGGATTTAGCATGCTGTGAACGGGTTAAACTGAGTATTTGTAACATGAGTATTTTTAAAACACCAGTGGGCTTGGGTTTATGGTTAAGTGAAGGGAGTCGGAGCAGATCCCAGAAAGCAATAGGTGCCCATGACTCACACGCTTCACAGAAAGCGGTGGGTGTTAAACACCCCTCAGCGCAGCACCAGTATCTCCTTCCCCGGTATATTTTGGGAAAGCAAGTACCGAAGCACTGCCTCATCATCAGTTACTCAGCAGGAACAGGAGTTAGACTCATCTCCTGCATCTGTGTCAGTTATTTTTTGCTCCACGTTTTTATTACCGTTTGTTCCCCATCCCCCTTTCTTTTTCTGCAAGTGGCAAACATCAACAGTGGGAAAACCAAAAGCCAGTATCTGCATGCTTTTCAATGCCGGGTATTTTCCCAAGCTGTGCCACGTAACGGGAGGCAGAGGAGTAGTCTGATATCTGCCTGGAACAGCAAAACCCCAGGAAAAGCTCAGGAGCCCAAGGCATGGGAGATGAAACACAAGCCCACGTCTCCATCTCCCCGCAGCGGTCTCCAGTCTGCAGCACATCTCCCTCAGTAGCGAGGATACGGAAAATACCTCAATTTCTGCTGGAGTGTTGCAGATCTGCATTTTGAACTAGGCAGGAGGACCACAAGGTGATGGCATTTATAAATATGCTACTCCAAACACAAAAAGAGGCACCGTGCAGCATGGCAGCCAGCTCCAGCACACACACTTCCAGCACTTTGGGGTGAAAGCTGAGCAAAAGCCTGCCCCTTTCTTGCCGCCCTCCCCGCAGCAGGGCTTTGCCAGCAGGCTGGAAGCTGCAGGACAACCCCGTGGGGCTCCAGAAAAATCCCAGCACTCAAGTTCTGTCTTTCACCCTAACACCATGATTAGCAGAGAGGGACCCTGAAACTCCCTTTGCAATGAACAGCGTGGAGCTGCCTGCGTGGCCAAAACCGCTCTGCAGTCACCGCTTTTCCCTTCGCCACTGCCAACGAGCCTGGAGGCACTGGGCTGCGCTAACAAAGCTGAACCGCGCGGCAGGCCCCAGCCCTGCAGCTGCCTGGGGCAGCTGGAAGGGAAAGCAGTGAAAGCCAGGGCGGCACACGAGCCCAGGCTGTAGCACCACGGAAAGGAAACTGCTGGAGAGCCACTGTGACTGCTCAGCATATAGTTAGCAGGATGGGAGAGTGCTTCACGCGTTCAGGCCGGCAAGGCAGAAGTGTTTTGAAACACAAGGGCCGGTAAGTCAGATGGTCACGCTGCTCTGGCTGCGAGCTGCTGCGACAGGCTCCCAGGAGGAGGGTCAGCAGGCTGCGTTTTGGCCCCAAGCAAGGCATCCCGATGCAAACGGGGTGCCTCTTGTCAATGGGCAGTCCGAGGTCGCCCAAGGCAAAGGATCTTTCAGGATCTTTTCCCCACAGATGGGCCCAGAGCCCCCATGTGCACCCAGCAAGCCCGGGCACAGAGCTCAAAGCCCCAAGTTACTCCTCCTGCCGCAGGAAGGCAGCGGTGGCACCTCCCCAGGGGGAAGGCATGCCAGCACCCTGCCCACCCACCTCTTCCCAAGGGATTTCCTCACTTCCCTTCAGAGATACGGGATCAGCATGCCTTTGAGTTCAGCCCAACACCTCTCTTTCCTCCACGCTGCACCTAAACATACTTGTGGGTTAAACCAACTCATCAGCTGCCCCTCTGCCAGTAACACTGCCCTAGGAGACACCTCACAGATGCCCAGACACGTTGCTGAATCCAGAAGCACTGGCCTCTTGCAAGCACACCGAGAGGATAACTTTGATGACTGGGCACCTCTCCCTGCCTGCAGCTTCAAGAGCTGTGGACGAGATCAGCCTGGAGAAAATGGCAGCTCCCCAGGCCTCCACAGAGGGCAGCCAGTTTGCACCAGGGACGCTGCTGCGCTCGGGTATCTGGCTATTCTCAGAGGGTGGATATTCTCAGACGTCACCAACTTTAAGGCTTTCCAAGAGCAGGCTTTATTTTTAAACTCTTTCTTAGGACATGGTCATGCCTCTTCTACTGAAGAGCCCTGCAAGCTGTACTTCAGATCTGGTTTTCTTCACACGTGGCTCCTGGTGGTAACGTTTTTATAGGTCAGGCAGCGCTATAAGGGATGCTCTGCAGCAACCGGGGGCCTGCCTGGATGTAATTCAGCAGAGCTTTATAAAACAATTTGGCTGACGAGGCACGTGCAAGGAGAGAATCAGCTCATTCCTTCTAAGCCACGGCGGCTTGGCAGAGCTAGCAGGAATAAAGGGAAACAAACTTATTTTTCCCCTCGCTGGAAACAGCAGCAGCACGTCTGTGTGAGAAGGGGAGATGGGTGTTTCTCAAGTAGTCTCAGATGCTGCATCCAGAGTCAGGGACCTCAGAGATACTTTAATCAGCTCAGACAGGGTGGCTCAGGAGACAGCAGCGAGCACGGAAGCAAAGAGCAGTGAGGACGAGGCAGATCTATCATTCCCTCTCCCCACGTTAAAGCTGAGTGCCAGGGGGGCACAAAGAATTCCCAGTGATGGTTGAACCTCTAATTCTTGGGCGAGGTAACTCAAGTATAATAAAATAGGGGAAAACAAAAGGAAAGAGCCACCCCCTCCCTGCTGCAGCTAGTGCCTTCATGCCACGAGCAAACAGCCCGTAGCAATCACTCAGTTAATCAGCAGAGGTAGGACTTGTGTTGTTTCAGGCTAGGATAACCATCAGTGTCACCAGCAGAGGAGGGGGAGTTCCTGTCTCCGTGCTTTGGCTGCTGGCTGGCTGCAGACTCGGGCAGACACATCTGCAAGCTACTGAAGTCTGGGAGGTCTTTTTTTTTTTCCCACAAGGGAACGCAGACCCTTTGGAAGGCACAGCCTTGTTCTGCAGATTACTAGGTCGAGTAAGCCATGCAGATCCATGGGAGAGGTAGGCCGGCTGGGTGGCTAACACCTCCCACCGTCCTGCCGGGTGACTCACTGCTGCAGCTCCCTGCCGACTGCCCGGAGGGCCAGACCTCGGAAAACCATCCTCTTCTTCCTAGATAAGAGCTGGCACAGGCTGCAGCTGCTTAGCAGTGTACAGCTTCTTAACACAGTGTGCTTAATTCATCAAGCCCCTGCCCCAGCCCTCCAGCAGTGTCCAAAACGACAGCAAGGATCCAGGTCTTCTGACTGCCAGTAAAAAGAAATACTGTCAACAAAATGTTGTGCCATAGTTGGCTCCCTCTCTTGGTACCCATGGGGGTCACAGGGAATATAGAAAGGCTCTCTCTGTGTGGGCTAGTTTTCCTTTTAATCCTGGAGAATCAGGAGAAAAGGTTGCTCCGGGGGAGCAAGGCAGGAAGCAGCACCCCGAGCAGGGCAGGGGAGGTGTGGGTCTCATGCTGACCCCTCACACAAGACTGCTGCCCATAGGACAAAGCTAGAGGCCCCCAGAGCAGATGCCCTCAGGCCGGCTGATGCTGGACGAGCCAGCGTTAGCACAGGCAAGAACTAGGGAGGGAAAGGAAGACCCCACTTGCCAAGGCTGGCTTACAATCCCCTGCTCAAGGAGACTCCAGTTTCCTTCTTAGCCCATCAAAGCCCCTAAATACGCCCCGGCAAATTCCCTGGCCGCTGGAGGGAAATCCACATGGGCAAACCGACTGCCCCCAGCACAGACAGCTCCCTAAGGCCCAACACCAAACCACCCAGGGGCTGGGGGCTTGCAGCCCCCGCCACATGGCAGGGAATTGTGTCCTGTGGCCAGTGGCACTGCCGCTGCTCCCGCGCCTCCGAGCACGCCGGCGGGGAGCTGCTTACATTGGCAGGCTGCAGCAGCGCAGCAGGAGGATGGAGAAAAAGGATACAGTCGCATTCTTCTGGGAAGAGGGAAGTCAGCAAAATCTGACAATTCCAAAGTGGCTGCAGAGAGTGGGAACGAACATTTATCTTCCAGGCAAAATGCTTGGCTAAAGGTCAGCGCAAGCTCGCAGCAGTAACGGCTGCGCTTCTGCCAAGAACTGACATAAAAGACATTTTCCTCCATAGGTTTCCAAAAGCCACGAACCTTTCTATTTGGAGTAAAAGTGACTAATGCCTCTAACGGCCCCTGATGTCACAAATTGCTAACCAGGAAAAAAAAAGCTGGACTTTGGGGATGATAAGGACCATATGTGCATTCCAGCAAGACTTGTAAACTCACTGAGGGGAGAAAAAAGGGCTGAGGAAGGAAGGGAAGGAGGAAGGGAGGGGGAAGAGAGACAATGTGACAAACAAGAATGAAGACCATCCAAAGGCAGAGCCCAACGAGAACCAGATGCTCGTTGCTCCTCTGGCCAATCTCTCCCAACAGCAGGATAACATACAGCCGCCTTTTTGATCTCTTACATGAAGCAAAATGCCAGTTGTTAGCCAGCACCAGGCTCCCCAGGCTGAAATGCCCCACGATTTATTGCAATTTCCCTGCCTTTTTGTCTTCTGAGATGCTGCATGGAGAAAGGCAAGTAAATCCCTTTTGGTGTCCCCAGCCACCCTCCCTGTGCCAGGCACAGATGAAGTCGCAGCAAAGTGCTTCTGAGGGGGGCCTCAGCCCAGCAGCCCGCCAGCTGCCGCACGGTGTGTGAGCGGCACTAGGCTGCTCCGTACTGGCACCAGAAAAGGTCGAGCTTTTGTTAGACCTGAGAACATTTAGGCTTAGGAATTAAAACTGACTTGGAGCAGCCCGGCAGAAGCTAAGTGCAGATGGCAAGAAGGCATGGCACTCTATGGACAGAGACTTTTTTTTAGTTCTTTTCACACCCCTGTGGCTACAGAATCCCGCAGCACCACAGATGTAGCTCAGCAAGACAGCAGAGAGGAAAAAAACCAGCCATTTCCTTCTGCGTTCCGCTGTCACACACTTAAAATAGCCCTGAAACAGCTGCTGTTAAATAAGTGGATTTAGACTTGACTAAAAGCCTTTAGCTGGAGGCACCGCGCAATATGGGACTTGACACAGGAAAGCGTGATGCATGAACCCGGCAAGACTCGCGCTAACGCGGGGCCTGCTCGCAGGGATCTCTCTGGGACATGAGCCTTGGGCACGGCAGGGCAGAGCTAACAAACCTGGGAGCACAGCACCCGATCCCATCGCCAGGTTTTCCTCAAGCCCTCCCCAGGTTTCCACCAGCCCCAGCCCAGCTCGTGGCGGGAACACAACCAGGGCGAAATACAGAGCTTTTTAGAAAGGAGAGCAGCCCACAGGGCTTTCTTACAGAGCTGTAACAAGGCAGCACTGTTCCTATACCTGAATCAAATTAAGGCCCGCTCCAAACACAAAAAGCAGCAGTTCTCCTCGCGACGTGGTGCGGGCACAGGCGAGCGGGGCTGCTTTAGCCATTCCTTAACCTCATGTTTTCTTTCCTGAAAAACCGCAGCCGCACATCAAGGGCACGCTTTGTCAGCTCCCATTCAGCAAGCTCCAGAACTGAAAGGTGCCCCATATCGTGCTCGGGATAATTAATTAGCTCTGGGACCTATTAGCAGGATCGGCATTAATACCATGCCCTGCCGGCTTGCTCGGAGGCGGGGGGGGTGTCACAGCACAGCGCTGCCCTGCAGACACCAAAAGTTGTGCTACAGTTCTCTGCACAGACCCAATTTCCAAGTGAGCCTTGCAGAGCGGGGTATATAAAGGCATATAGCTTCAGAATCTTTATTTAGCCGAGGCCCAAGACCACTAGTAAAGAGTTCTACCTTAGCACAGTAATTCTCCTCAGGTTAAAATCTTACAACAATACGACATTCATACGTGCTGCACGCTTTGTTCATCGCACAGGTACCACAGCGGTGAGCACCGATGGTCCTGGCTTCAAAGAAATAATCATTCAGCTGCATGAATTCACACAAGTGCACTGACAACTTGTCTTGGGCTTGGACGTAAAGGAAGCAGGCAAATGAACTCTTTAAAAAATCCCTACCAGGACTTCCAGGGTCATGGCAAATGCTAGATAGAGGCTGGGATTCCGCGGTGAAACTTCACTGGCCCAGCACTACCAAAATCCAGCATCATCTGGGTTGAAAGAGAAGAAACTAAACACTTGAGTTTTACACAAGGTCAGCTTTTGACACTTATAGACGATGAGTGTACTTGTACGTGGTTCTAACCAAGCAATGAAGATGACAACAAAGCAGCAAAACCAGATTTGAACCTGTTCATTCAAATCTAGAGGAGGGTGATTTTGGGGTGTGAAGCCACAGCCCTTGCACCTGCTTTGGAAGAGGAAAACAAGAATGTGCAGCCCTTTAGGGCAAATCAAGCTATTTTAGGGCACCACACAGTCTTTCACCATTAATAACAGGTTAGCAATCAAGGAATATGGGAGGCTACAAATATTGCAGTTCACCTTAGCATGCACTTTTCTTTTTTCACCAGGAGCAAGAGTGAAATTAGGTTGAACCAAATCTGCGTGCAGAGAAAAAGGTCAAGGCTTACTGAATTATTTAGCTGACAGTTTTGAAACATTAGTTGTCAAGCTCTCAGCTGACTCAACAGCAACGTTCCCCACTTGCCTTCAGTGAGTCTTTGCTTTCCTGTCTTTAGCAGGGAAAGCCTACACAAAGCATTTTATAAATAGGCCGCAGCTTCGAGGAGCGGTTCCCCATTTTGGCTGAAGTACTTCCTTCCCTTCACTTCATTAATTCTGAATTTTTGTGGTTGCCTTGAAAGACTGTATTTTGTCTTTCCAGAAGCATTAATTGGACAGAGTTCTTCCCCAGGAAAGCAGATCCCATCCAGGCCTGCAGCACAGCCACAACACTGGTATCGTTCGGAGGAGATAGGACGCAAGGACACATCACAGGCTTCTTATCCCCCTCGCGTCTGGCTGCGCTGACAGACTGCTGCAGAGCCCCCACATTTCTGGGCTCGATGGGAAGCACAACACAAAACATTTTTCTCGCATGCGGACTGCAGACAGGAATGTTCCCACAGCCGTCTCCACATTCATCACTCGCTAAGGGGCAGGATCACAAAGGCGCTGGATGACCACTGCAGTCCTGGTGATCCTCCAAGTCGTAAAGAATCCCCAGACAGGACACCGGCAGTTGCCCAACACACACTTGAACTGTTTGAGCCCCATAAATGCATTGTAAGAGAGAAGGCTAAACAAACATTCACAGCACCAGAAGAAAGGATTAACTCGCTAGTCACAAGGAATCCAAACACGAGCTTTACAGCCCCAGGATTGGGCTGTGGCTGAGAGAGGGTTTTTGTTCCGGAGATGGACACCGACTCCCATCCACGTGGAGGGCCCTGCTCTGCCCCACCTCTATCCTCCGCAATGGATTTTATGCTGAACTCCCCTGCCAGCTCCCAGTAAACGGGAAAAAAAATCTCTTTGCATTCTAGCCGATCACAGATGCTGAACACAGCGTGAAAGATGCTACAGAACTGCAAGTCCCCACCACAGCATAGGCCACCAAAGCCTCTTACCCAGCACAGCCAAACTCTCAACCGAAGCTGAATGTTTCTGCCCTCTCTGTAACGCATCCTCAGTCTTCACTGCAAACAGATCAGCAATGAAAGCTGGCTCCTGGGACAAAGTATGGCCCACGTGCTTCTTTTTTGCCTGGGCCAGAGGAGCCAGCTACAAAACCATGGAGATGCTCCAGCACATGAATGTCTCCAAGAAAGAAGAGACTTGAAATTGCATCTCCCACGGGAGTCAGCCCAGGGAGCCCCTGCTAGCACTGAAACAGAGAAACATCATGTTTCTCTCCATCCCTCCCCAACCCCTGCATCAGCCCTCCAGGACTGCAGACAGCAAAGCCTGGGCACCATCGATTTCATCCACAAATTAGCTCAGGAGGAGCCCGTGTCAGCAAGCCTGTGAAGACAGCCCAAATTAAAGCGTCTACCTACCATCTGGAACAAGTCAGCCACAACGAGGCTGTGCAGATGCTGTAGCCGAGGCAGAGAAATGTCGTGCTGCCACCGCACAGGAATTCAAGGGGATCCCCACAGTGTCACTGACCCACGTCAGCAGGAGGCTCCTGCAGCCCTGGCCGGTCCCACATTGTGGGTTGCAGCCTGATGGTCGTCCACTGACAGGGGTAAAAAGGAGAGGGTTGCTGGCAAGGCTGATCCCCTCTACAGGAGCTAGAGAAGCAGAGGCTTGTTTTGTGTCCCCCCACAGAAACCTCTCATCCCTTTCACAGAATACAGACAGCAATCTCCTCCCTCCTCTGCACCCTCCGAATGCCCTCACCTCACCTCCAAAGGAGGCTCGGGCAGATGCCATCATCCCAAAGGGAGATTGGGGTTTTCCCCACAGGAGACGAGCCTGGGAACGCAGCCCAGCAAGGAGGGATCCTCCCCCAGTTATAGCAACAACACCAGTGTTAGGCTCGTCAGACAAGTTTCTTCTGCAGGGACCTATTTTCCAAACACCTCTACTACGGCCACTGGAATTCCTGGGGAATAAAATAAATAGTGTCACCGGTGTGGGTGGGAATATATTATAAAGGCAATGAGGCCGCACCGCAGCTCCCGAGCCATTCAAGCACAGCTTCATCCCCAGCACTGGATGCAGGGGGTTTGAGGCACATCCCTGGCACACCTCTGGTCCCTCACCTCCAGGGCCCCTGGATACCCCCTTCACAAGGGGCCTCAGCATTTGCACAGCTCCCACCTGTATGTGAGCTTGCCGTGCCAGCTGTGCCACCAGGCCAAGCTCGGGGCACATCAGCAGCTTCAGTTTCTGTAGCTACCTCACCTGTCCTTGCTCTTTTAAACAACCTGTGATGATTTCCTTAAATATTTAATAACTTAATGTGGCTTGCTTAGCAGCAAGGTGCTCCTTGGCAGGAAAATCCATGTTTTAGGGCAGCCGCAGAACTTCTGAGAGCTACAATTGCATAACCTTGAGTAAAAGCAACAACCTCGCCTTTTAAGACATGTCTAGGAGGTAAAAGCTGCAAAGGAGAAAGGACCTGGGAAAGCAGATAAGTCCGAGGTGCTCAGGATAAACAGCCACACAATTTGCCTTCATTTTCCTGCGCCTTTACCTGCAGTCAGACAGGAACAGCTATTGAGGCAACCGAAACGACGAAGCCTACCAGAGCTGGGAGGAAATTCAGGCCTTACCTTGTCAGCAGAACACACGAGCACAGACAAAGCTGTCATTTTAAACTGCTGTGGCCATGCACCCACCTGCCTTGAGCGCTAAAAACAGGCCTGGCAATAGTTACGAGATGGCTTGGTACCATGAACTTGTACCATGTACCAAGTAACCTGGTTTGGTACCATGAACTGATAGATACATGACTTGTGGCCTTTGAGCTAAAACTCATATAACTTTTATCCTTCTCCTTGCTTCTATACCCTTTCCCCCTTCCTCGCCAGAGCCCAAAACTTGCTGCCAGGCTTCCCCTCAAGACACTACATTTGTAAGCACAGGCTCAGAACAGAGCTCACCGCCTCCTCCACTCCAGGCTCCAGCATATTCCCGCACCGCACTGCGGAGATCCCTAGGGCCTGTAACGAAGGCAGATGTCAGCTAACATAAAAGGCCATCATGGATGATAATTCACTAAGAAAGAACAGCAGCACGCGAGCGTGCAGCACGAGCTTCGCAATCTGCCGTGCGGCCCATGCACCCGGACTGGAGGAAGCCTTTGCTTGGCAATACAGCGCTGGCAAATATCAATTCCCCAGTATCTAGAATTTCAAGCAGATTAATCTTAATAACACAAATAAAGCCAGATGCAGAACTGGCAGAAGTCACTACACATGGAAAACCTGCCTGTGCCCCCTGCTGAATGTCTCTCAAAGCACAAGCCTGCAGTCACCCTTTTCCTCCTTCCTCATCATCTCGCAGTTGAGCACAGCCAGGCTGGGCATGCAAGGGGGACAAGGCTGACAGAGGTGGCATTTCAGACACTGGTTTCTCTCCTTTAAAGGAGGGAACCTGCTCACAAAGCGGATGAAAGGACAACAGCTAGTGTTAGCTAAAGGATTCGGGGGGCTGGCATATGAAAGGAGAGAGCTTGCACAAATCTCAAGCTCAGCAGCACTGCTGAACATCTACAGCATTTTTCAGAAGTGCATCTGGATTTCAGGGGAGGAAGCTCATTCTTTCAGAGATGAGGCTGATCCCACGTTGAACTTCCCACCAACACCAGCCATGCTTCGGAAGCCCTTGAAAGGGAAAAAGCCACATGGAAGTCCCAGGGGAGGGAAGAGGAAAGTCTCTTCAAGACTGTCCAATGTGAAATGAAAAATAAGTAAGTAAAACCTCAAGGTCCCACACTTCCCCTCGTGCAAGTTGCTTCAGATGCTACCAGCCCCTGAATCTTCAGCCAACTGTATGTTTTCTTAAGCTCATTTTTTTTTCTTCTCCTCTTGTAGGCCAACAATTTTAATTTTTGGTGTAGAAAAAGCCACATATATCCCAAGACACCAAATCAGCACCCCAGAACAGGAGAGCCCAGTGCGAACAGCATATAAAGCATGAGGAAATAACAGTTACAAGAAATACTGTTCTCTCACTTAAGTTTTATGAACACTAGGTATTATTTTGAACTACCTGTAAAAAAAAAAAAGAAAAAAAAAGCTCATAAACAAAAATACTAACAGTATTTCTATAAACAAACTCCCATGAGTGGCTAGATTCCAGGCGCTAATTAAATGTCCTGTAACCATTAAAGCCTATTCTCATTTATAAATAATTCTGAGACCTTGATCCCAAGCTAACTAGCAACTTGAAAGGGCCTGATGCTCCAACAGCAAAGTTTAGTACATAAGGAAAAAAGAACAAGAGGCGATCCCTTAAACCTCAGAAAACATATTGAACACTAAGCTGAAGGTGGGGGGAGGAAAGAAAAGGAAAACAAAAACCAACACAAAAGTCCTCCAGGAAGGACTAAGAGCCCACGGTCAGCGTGTCTGCTCTCAGAAGACAGCCGCAGCCTCCAAGGGCAGGAAAGGAAAAGGCTGTGTCTTGGGGACTTATTCTCAAGTTCCCCCTCACATTGAGGCAGGGAATCAGCCCCAGCACCAGTCCACCATCACCCACAGAGTGAGGTGACAATACGCCGCAGTCACATAACGGCACAGAAGGGCAAACTGATTTATAAACCTCGGGGGGAAGACAGGCAGCCCTGTATCACCACCACCATACAGACAAATTAATTCATGTGACAAATGAATTACCCCTCTGGTGCCTGTACCTAACTCATCAACAGGATCGTTATTATGGCCTATAACCCAATGGACTAGGTCAGAGATTTGGAGCCATTTTCCAGGTGCCTTAGCAGGAAGGGGTGGTGATGGCCTTGGGCAGTGTAAATCAGCAGGCACAGCTCTGGTTCAGTAGCTCTCCACACTCTGGAAGTCTGCTGGAAGTCCCCTTAAAATCACTTACGTAATGCTGCATACAGCTCTAAGCCTTGGATCAAATTACAGGGACTTCCATTTCTAAAGAAGAGGAAATGTACTTTCGAACTCAATGGATATTTTCCCATACCTCTTGCCATCAGTCAGGTGGGTTTTTTCCCCTCCCACACAACAGCTCCAAAATGAGCCTTGCTACAGGGATCTTTTCTAAAGCTCTGTCCCAGCATGTTCCCTAGCAGAGCTGTGTTCACAGCCTTGCTGATCGAGCGAGATCACAAACCCCAGAGCATCTGAGCATTACGCGCATTGCATCCTGCCCCCCAGGAAGCACCGGTGCTCACAGCAGGAGAGGCAGCGAGCAGCCACACACAGGAGCAACACGCCTGGAAGCCAGCAGGGGAGGATGCTCTTGTGCCAGGTGGAGGCATAAGCTCCAGCTAGTGCTCCGAGGCTGCTGAAAGCACCAGCCAGCCAGCTCTGTGCAGCCCCTGGGAGGTGTAGTGCTCTCTGTTGAGCATGCCAGCTGTGGACCTGGCTTATTTTGCCAAAACTCAGGGGGAAGCTACAAAGACAGCTCTGCTCTGCACCCCCTAAGCTCTGCTGGCCATTGGCACTTCATCGTGAGTCCCAGCAACACAGCTCTGCTGGGAAAAGGACCCCAGCAAGCCTGTTTTGCCTATCAGTGCTGTTCAGAAGGACAAGACGACCTCGTGCATTAGGACCAACACTTATTTAAAAAAAAAGATATCTTGTGGGAACATGGGGTCTTTAACCAGAGGACAGTGCCCTCTGGTTTGGGGCTGGTCACTGACCCTTGTGTGAGCACACAGACGTCCCCGCTGCTCTAGCTGCCAGCTCACGGCTCCGCAGAGTACCCACAGCCCCCAGGGTTGGGCAGGCAGTGGCCTGGGCACTTCCTCCAGGTGACAGCTCCAGACCGAGCTGCAGAACTGCTGTGCGCCTGCCCCCAGGGAATCTCCCAGGGAATTCAGAGGAGTTTCTGCTTGGTAGTTTCCCACAGCTGAGCACTCCAACACGCAAGGACAAGGCTGACACAGAGGAGTTTCACCCTCCCACTCGGAGGCCACCACCCCTCCATCCAGTAGCTCTGGCAGCGCACCACAGAGCGGTCCCATGCTCTGACACCACAGAAAACACCCCTGCAGGAGGCAGCCACTCCAGCTGCTTGGGTGTCTGTTGCGTGGCCATGTCTGGACCAGGCACCAAAGGCAAGTCGCCTTGTAGCCTTCTCTAATGATTGCCTAAAAGACAACAATTTTCAGAGCTGCACAAAGCTGTGCGAAGAACCAGAGCGTCCAGCAAAGGAGCTCCTATCATCTCTGCTGCTCCCTGGGAGCGAGGATGCGCTTTGTTATTAAAAGCGGTATGAGGGGAAACCACCAGACTTCAATGGTGTGCTCAGCCCTGTCACGGAGCAAACAACCCACAATTAGTGGGAGGTAGGTGCTGACCCTGCCCTACGCCTTGCCCAAGGCTTCCCAGCCGCATACCAGGGCTCCCAAAGGCCTTTGTGAGCTGGACCTTTGGCCACCTGGCTCCTGCTCTGCCTGTGGTGTCGCGACATTTTAATTAAAAGCAGGAGGCTCGAGAGCTGGAAACAGACAGGAGAACACTGCTGGTTCACATCTGGCTCTCGAGCACAGTGCCATGGTAAGGCTTCAGTTCCTTCAGCCACAGGAAAGGCGCCCAGCACCTCGCTCTGAGCCAGAGAGCAGCTCTGAGGTGCTACCAGGACGCCTCGGAGCTGTGCTGTGAAGGAACCTGGCATTCGCTCAGACAGCCCGAGTACCTGAAGTGAAGGGATTGCCTTCCCAAGCGGCAGAGGGACTGCAAAGGCTGCTCGGGAAAAGCCTGTAGCTCAAGATCTCTCCTTGTGCTGCTTCCCACATCTTGTCTGATGCATGAAGAACACTTCCAGTTAGTACACTTTTCTAGGTAGTACAGTCTTTAGGAGCTAAGTGCAATGCTTCCATGCGTCACCCCGAGCTAACCCAATGCTGTTTCTCCTGCAGCACTCTCACTGCTCATAAGACCACTGGCATTCACCCATGCGCTCGCTGGAATCGTGTTCTCCCAAAGCCATAAATTATTCCACGCACAGGCTGCTGCAACTTACATTAGCTGTCAGTGGAGCCCTGCTAAAAGGTTAAACTAGAGCCTGCACCCACCTCTGCAGATGAATTAACATTGGCCACCTTCTCCGCCGACTGTCCACCCCAGTTGTGTTTGTGCTTCAAAAGAAGGCAGAAGTGGTCAGATCTACGCTTGTAATCTCTACCCTCCTGTCAGGACTTGTGCTGTAACAACCAAGGCCTGCTTGTAACAGACCAGTGTTAGAATATGTACTTATAATGCTTTTTCCTTGATATACCCCAAAAGAGAAGTTGTGTCCAGCTGCTCACTCTTTCCCCAGACAGTCAAACTAAACACAAACCTGCTAGATTTCAAAGTCCTGGAACCTTACAGAAACAGGCAACACATATTCCACTCCATCTCATTGAAATACATTGCTCAAGGACAGCTTTTGGAAGGGAAGAACAGGTATTTTGTAAGGCTGTTGCTCAGAATGACAGTAATAATAAGCAAGAGGATTTGCCATTACCACGCATCTCCTGCAGTTACTTTATGCTGTAGCTTTGCATTCCCACATAACTCAAATATATCTCAAGACTTTATTTTCCTCTCAAAGGTGGGGGGAGCACAGGTCCCACACAGGTCACAGGCTGCCCATTCTAGATCCCAGTTTCCAGGCTGGATCTCCATTCCCTTTTCTTCCCCTAAATCACAGGGACACACAGCAGGCCACATCAGGTATCCCTGTTTGGCTGCGAGCTGCTCAGCTCGGCCAGCTAACTGCCAGCACATACCATGTAACAGCTGAGCACGAGCCGTGAGGAGCAGCGACAGATGAGCAGGGGTGCTGCAGAGCAAGCAGCCTCCACCACCCTGAGCTTCGTCTCGCTGCAGCAGCCAGGATTTAGAGAGCTGACGGAGCAGGTAAATCCGGCCACAACTCCACGGAGCCGAAGCTCAGGATTTGGGAAGACAAACATACCCAAAGGCAAATCGAGCCTGCTCCCAGCAAGCGTTTCCTGCGGAAGACTCGGCAGGAGCAGTTCACACGAAGGGGCTCCCTGCTCTGACAAGCTCAACAACTCCAAGTGCCCGAGAGCTGCTTGTCCCAAAACGGGGGCACAATTCCCATGTGGAGCCATGCCAAGATTTGCATGGGTTGCTTATGCCCCAGACCAGAGCAGCTGGGGTTTGACAGGTCAATAACAGCCCTGGGGGTTTGGCAGGACTTCAGAGAGGCAGACTAATGCCCAGATCTTTCTCCTATCCTCTCAGGACTGCCCAGGAGAAAGAGCTGGGTTTGTACTTGTAGCTCCTGGGCTCCTACCCTGTTTGGGCATGCCATGCAAGCCTGGCCCTGTGGCAGGCCCCAGGAGAGGCAGCGCAGGCTGGAGAGCACCCTTCCATGGGTGGGTGCACGATGCTCATGCCTCCTTGGGCCGCTCAGTGTCTCCCAGAGGTGCAAAACAGCAGAAGCCTCAAGAGCAAGGTTCCAGTCGTCCTACTCACACAAAATCCAGAAGGACAGCAGCCATTCTCCCTGCTACCCGCCCAGCACCACTGAACCCAGGACTCATTTACCACATGTAGCTTGGGATGGGACAGCACCAGCCACCCACTTCACTCCACAAACACTGACTGTTTTTTAGCCAGCATGAACTTGGTGCTTCCTTTCATCGCATGTAAGCTCTAGGACAGCTAGCATGCCTCGATCCATACTCCCAGCTTTCTGGCTCATTTCACTGGAAGAAGTCATCAGGTTGCTTGGTTAGGCTATAAAAAATACTGCTTTCCTTAGGTCACATCGAAACCAAGTAAGCACATCCCATGGAAAATCTGCTCTTCTGAGCTCCGTTCCTGGCAAGGCCAAGACCTGGGGGGAAGTGTGGCTGCCTTAAATAACAGACAGTAGTCACGCATCAGGCTACAGTTTCAAATAATGTTTTTGTTTAAGCAACAAAACCAAAACACTTCCAGCTTTGATGCTTAAATGGTTCTAGCCTGCAACACAGAAACTCACTGTATCTTAGGAATGCTCTATGTGAAAACTGCCCTCTGCTGCATTTACATAAACCCATAAAAACAAGGTCAGCGGAGTTACTCATATTGCTCACTTTTAATCCCCTCTTCCTTATTGAAATTAGTTGTTAAATCTCCCCGAAAACATAACTTTCATATTACCTCATTTGAATAGTTGTTTTCTTGAAAGCGTTTTTAATTAAAAGCATTTAGTCTGGTAATGCCTCTGTGCCACAAGATCTCACTAGATTTGGTGCTAGGTCTATGAAGCAGCTGTGCTATTAATCCATTCATTATAGCCATGCACCTTAAAAAAAGAGGAAGGGAATTATCATCTGCCTTACACATGGAGAAAACAAGGGCACAGCAAATTGAAGTCCTTTGCCCAAGACTGCCCAGCAAATCAGGGGCCAAAGCACTTGCAGCGTGCCAGCCATACAAGCCCTAATCCCCAGTGCCTCTTGTAATTAAGGATCTAATGATGAATAGCTGCATAACTCCAAATGCAGAACAGCAAGGGTGATTTCCAGCAGGATGAATATTCAACTACCTGCAAACACAAAACCCAAGGCCCCCTTCCACTACTACTTTCTGGCAATTACATACCAGAACCCAAGCTAAGTTACTCCTTCTTTGTCCCAGCAACCATCAGCTGGGCATCCCAGAAGGCAGCCCACTTCAAGTTTGGTTTCAACCTCCAGTCCTGCTTCTTTGTGATTTGGAGCATCAGGAAGGGTTTACAGCTGCTCTGCTGAAGGGCTGAGATTTACAGGCAGGTCTTCCCCAAGTGTAATGCAGCTCCCAGATCCAGCACCCCTTGCCACCTCTGCTGGACACCAGGGACTTGTGCTGCAGTCACCAAACCTCCCCATGCCACAAAACTGAGCCAGGCCTCAACATTTATAAACCCTACAAGAAAAACAGCAGCACTCAGCAAGAGCTCGCTCAAAGCCATGAAGGAGAGCGCGCTGCATCCAGACCTTGACTTGGGATTCACTTTGTTACTTCTGAAACGGGTCCAGCCCACTGGATGCACATCTTCCATCTGCAGGAGCAGCACCCTGACCCTTCTCGTGCCTGGCCTCCTCGTCATCAGGAACCCCTTGCACACAAGCCTTGACCTCCATCGGGGAGCACCTTCTCAAAAGCAGGCTGACAGCTCTGAAGTCCTGATGACTAACCAACCTCTGAGAGCAGATTTGAGGGGGCAGCAGGAGAAAGAACCACAAATTAGGTCAAATGGAAAATGCCAATTATTTATATATAGCAGATTGCACTCGCATGTCACTTAATCTCAGCTTGCTGTTGTCAGATATTAGCTGAAATTCCGTGCTCTGCTTCAGCTGCTATATTAGAGCACCATGTATTCAATATTAATGAGACAGATGAAACAGAATGAGACTAGGTTGGCATTTTCCAAGATAAAAGAGACTTTGTGACAGGAAAGCATTCCTTTAAAAGCAATAAGGATTTTTCTTGGCTTGGATACTGCATAAAATATACAGGAAGTAAAAAAACATTTTCTAAAGTAATTAAAAATCTTAATCTCTGATTCTATAAACTAACACAAGAGTATTCATTGACTCATTGTTTCTTATGTTAAAGATAGGAAAAAACAGCAAGTAGACTTACTTTGCCACAGCCAGGGATAAGTTTGCCACTTTAGAGATAAGTTGCTGACGGGGGATTTGAGAAGTGACTTGGTTTTTAAGAGTCTACATCCTTGTGCTTGCACAAAGGAAAAAAAAAAAAAAAGTTCAGAGCTCAAATCTCTGAGACTGACCAGGAAAGAAGAGACACAGTGAGACCTACCACTGCTTAACCTGGATGTGAAATAGTTTTGAGGGAGAAGAAGGAAGAAACAAATGAATGTGGTGGGTAGGAGGTGTGATTTACTACCAGAACAAGCCACCAGAGGATCTGGCAAAATCTCTGCTCTTCTTGGGGGCTTGACACAGATCTGAAGACGGTGTGCACACAGTTCCAGACAGCTGCGTTAAGCCTTGATCGCTGCTGGTATTTACAGCTAGCAACATACCTGCTCACAGCATGGCAACCTCATCTTTTAGCCATAGAGGCTGCAATAAACAAGAATTGTTTCCAGTGACTTAATTCAGCAATTTCTTAAAAAAAAAAAAAAAAACAAAAAACAGTCTTGACAACATCTCAACTTATGAGCAAAACAAAACCAGAAGAGACCACTGAAATCTCATCAGTCGTGCTGTTTCTAAGTACACTCGTTGCACAGACGTTGCACAGAGATTTACTTCTACTGATTAACACAAGAGGAGGCAATGATGAACAGAGAAACCTTCAGTCAAATGTAGAAGCAAGAAAAGGACAAGTAGCTACGCTGATACACAACCTCCCGATTTGTAATTCCATACATTTGCTACACAGCTCGGGAGGATCCGGGGTGATGCACGTCATTAAGGACACGTGCCAAGAACCAGTGTCAATGATAACCAGACACCTTCACCTTTCCAGGCTGCTGATTCCTTATTTCCAAGCCAGGCTGTTGCCTGCTAGCCTTTGTCCTGGAAAAATCAAGCCAGGACTGTCACCCTGGCATTCTCCACTCATCTGAAAGCTGCCAGAAGCTCCCAGGCTGACTCAGATTGGAGGAGATAGGCTTTCACAGGGGTTAAAGGAGATGATCTGCATGCCTTGAAACGCAAAGATTTGGCTGCGGCTACAGATGGGACCCTCTAGCTGAAAGCACAGAAGCAGGCTTGCAGTTTGACCTCTGGGGCAGCCTGGGCTCTTGCACTTCACTGCAAGTCACTCGCTGTGCTTCCTTGCGGGAGGGGGAAATGCAGCCTGCACCGTCACTGGGCAAGCCAAGCTAGCCCTCCACCAAACCCAGCCCTCTCCCACCATCTCAGTCTGTGCTTACAGACAGAAACAGAGGCTGCCACCACCAGCCTGCCACAAACTTCATTCAAGCCATGCTAACGTGCTGAGGTAAAGCATTTGGCATACCCGCTGCATTTAGCGCACGGCTGGCAGACAGATCCTGTCGAGTCCCTCACGTGCAAAGGGCGACCCAATTAGTGCTGCACTCCGTTCACCCCGGCACAGCGCCCACAGACTGCACAACACCGCCAGATCCCAGACGGCCCCAAACAGGGGAGCCCTGTAAATTACTTACAAAGATGCCCCTCAGGATTACAAGCACTGCTTCTCCCCTTCCACTGCCATCATGCCAGAGAGGTTACTACAGTTTCTCGATGCAATTGATGAGATGCACGCAGCTCTCCAGAAACAATTCTCTTTACAGCTACCGCTGTTCATAGCGATCAGTTCGCAGGAGCCGCTGGCAAAACCAAAACATCCCTAAGATGAGCCTTTTTCGGTTAGCTTGTGCCAAGTATTCATGACCAGATCTGCTAAGAAATAACCTGCAATTAGGGCATTTCAATAAGCTAGACCCCATTTGAAAATAAAGCTCAAATGCAGAAACAGTAGCAGAAGATTCACTTATATAATAAAAAGATCTAAAGCAGCTATAAGCTGACATTAAAGTACAAAAAAACAGGTGATGGCTTCTTTTACATGGAGCAATACTAAGGAAAACAAAAAGCCTAAGCCTGCGAGAAAAGATTCCCTCCTCCAGTTTTTCAGCAACTTCAGAAGCACTCAGCGCAAGATCAGTCCTAGGGCTATCTATCCAGCCGCTTTTCAAGAGATGAGAACAGCGCGTTGTTCCATCAGTCCCGTGCTATCTCTGCGGCTCCTTATCAACTGCAGAACTCGAAAATAATTGTGCTGCTCCAGAAGTGGCAGTGATAGCCTTTGGACTATGGGTTCCGTGCCAGCAGCGGGTATAACTTCTTTCAGAGAAGCAGGGAGCGCAGACACAGGGAGAAGCTTACAGAAGGGCTGGGCACTGCTAACAGGAAACCACAGGGAGTTCTCCTTGCCGTGGCTCTTCCTCCATTCACAAGAGGCCATGTGGGCCTTGCCTGCTCTTGTGTTAAGTCACACCAGCCTGACCTGTGGATGCAGATGGCAGCTCCTGGCCCACCCACCTCTGCACCAGGCCCCAGAGCACAGAGGAAGGTGCCCAGACATAACCAAGCAGCCAAGGGACAGCATCTCTTACGGCTTCCTGCTGAGCACGACACATAGCAGCACTCAAACTAGCACTTACTGGGAAAAAGGAGGAACATTTGGAGCAATAGTTGGTTACCACTGTTCTTCATTAAGACAGCAGGACCCCAGCTTCATTTTCTTTTTTTGCCTCTGCTCTGGAGCACTCTCCAGCAGTATTAACGCTGGCTGCTAACAGCACCGTGGCGTTTGTCTGAACCATTATCACGCATCACTTATTACAGCAGGCTGGAGAGCTGCTCACAGAGCTGGAAACGAATGGAGCTGGATAGCGTACCTAAAAAAAGCTCGAGGAACTGCTGTGTTTTTGGTTTGTTTTTAAATCACCTGGTTGGGCCAACTGTTCTGAGCTCAAACTGCTTCACTGCCTCTTCCTACAAGAGCTGCTGCAGCTTACAGGGCCTGAAGCCTAGAGCCAACAACGAGGTCAGACAAGGCAGAAGCACTCAAAGGCAGCAGAAGACCCCCTTGTCCTTTGCATCTCTCCTACAAGGTGAGCCACAAACTGCATAATCGTCGTTTCAGGGCCTCACTCAGGCACTAAAATTGATTCCCTGTGATCCCATCTGCCCAAGACAAGGATTTTCTGAGGACCTCCATCAGACCCTGCCTCCAGGTCAGCTCAAGTCATGCTGGAAGAGCTGGAGGCCCCGAGCTCATGGTGGGCTGGACACAGCCTACCCAAAATCTGAGGCTGTATTAAAAACAAGGCAAGGAGGAGCCAGGTTCCCACCATTGTTAACATCAACAGAAGCGATGCAAATTGTCTGAAAGCATTTCCTACTGCAGACAAGGCACCGAGGTGAATAAAGAAAACAAAGGGTTCACAAACTAAAATATCACCACGTGTGCCACACAGCCCTGCTTCCCTGGCACAGGCAATGAGCCAGGCCAGTCCCCAAAAAGCCATGCTTCACAGCAGGCAAGGAAGCCTTCCGTGCTAACAAGCACAGAAACACCCTCAGAGATGTACCCCCTTTCGAAGGGCTCATCTCAGCATCAAAAACAAGTGGTCCTGGTGGCTCTGCTCCACCCACCAACACACGCAGAAGTGGCTCTCTGAAGATGCTGCCCCCAACTCTTGCTGATTTCAGGGGGTGCTGCTAGATCTGTTGTTCAGAGGAAGCCAAAAAAATGCCAATTCCTCAGCTCCGCTAGCCCGGCTCTACCTTCTTTCTGCTCTTCCACTCCCTCCCCTCCATGGAAACTGGCAGTCTCTCGTTATGAAGTATTTTTAAAACAGATTGAAGAATACACTGTGCTGGTCTTGTCTCTCAGATAACATATTTCAAGGCCCCCGTGTAAGAGTCAGCATTCCAGCTTCATTTTCCATCAGTTTCTGTTTGACTGGCAGGGGAGAAGGCACAGTATTTGTGTGTGTGTTAGTGTTGCCTTTAACTAGGCCGAGCTGTGATCCTGTAGCCCTTTAGGATAAACAAATAAAGAGAAGGGTAGGGAAGCCAGAGCCCCCTTCCACGCTCTGACCTCCTGAGGCACCATCCAGCGTTGGTCAAGATGCTGTGGAATTAGCCCAGCGGGAGGTGGGATCCCCGTCCAGGGCAC
The DNA here is from genome assembly GCF_011077185.1 of Oxyura jamaicensis. Lineage (NCBI taxonomy): Eukaryota > Metazoa > Chordata > Aves > Anseriformes > Anatidae > Oxyura > Oxyura jamaicensis. The sequence continues at coordinate 22,899,904 of NC_048896.1, read as the reverse complement.
CGCAAGCTTCCAGGCTGCAAGTGGCTTATCTCAGAGCGAGCCCAAATAGCATCCGCATGCTTCCACCCAGACGCATGTTTAAGCATATGCATGGCTTTCATCAGCTGAGAGGTCCCATGGCAGCTCCCAGCACCACTGCTGCGAAAGCTTTGCTTATGCATGCCTTTGCATTTACATGCTGAGATCAGCCTCCATTAAGTCAAATGAAATTACAGGCGGTGCATTACACATGTGCCTTCACATCTGTGGGATCGGGGCCTTAAAATGAAAGCCACCCATCCTACCAAAACACGCCCTGCTCAGCTACAATTAAACACAGACACTTCAGAGCAGCTCGCTGAAGTTCGTTTTTTATGCATGCTTTTACAATTAGCATAATGTTGTATCCTGCCAGGACGTAAAAGGTTGTGACTCAGGAATGTTATCTTGGTTTTCAGAAATCAAACTCACTCATTTCTAGTTTCATTCCTTCCCTTAATTCTACCCCCCTCGCTCCTTCCAATGACACACGCCACTCAGCACCCTTACAGAATCTGGTGATTAGGCTGAGAGAAGCACTCACCACTTTTGCCTCGCTCTCCCATGTAATTAACTGTTTCTCCAGGTTCCCTGCCACCTCCCCAACTCCACAGCAGCAGCAGAGAGGCAGCAGAGAGGACTAGATAAGGTAAAGGAGATGATATGCTCAGCACCTACCGAATGCCAGCCCACTGTCCTTTATTTTGCCATCATCCCAGGGTAAAACAACTCTTTGAGAAGTATGCATTCGGTGCCTGGTCTGCCCACCGGCTGCTCACGAGGAAGCTGCGTCCCCTCGCCCTTCCCTCTCCCACACACATGCTTCCCACCCCGAGGGATGCTTTATTCTGCAGCCGGCCTCACTGGGCCAGACTCAACAGCACATGGTCTGAATTTAGCTGAACCACTCTGCAGATGCTGCTCTGGGATTGCGAGGGGACTGCCATTCACCCAAACCAGGAGAGGCTCAGTTTAATATAACGAAGGAAGAAAAGCAGCGCACACACGAACAAACAGCAACCACATCTTGCAATAAATGGGCAATAAACCACTCCCAAGCCCATTCACATGCTGAGGTCGCTGCTCCACACAAAGCCAAACGGCTCCGCTTCACAGTACCCTTCAGCCTGCCCTAAACACCAGCCAAAGCAGTGATTTCAAGGCATCTTTTTTCCACCGAAACAAAAACTTCAGCTTCCAAGCGTATTTTAGACCTTACAATCAAGGAATAATTTCAGAAGCAGCTTTATAAACAGCTGGGATAATTTATAGGTATTCCGCTCACCAACATCAGCTCTCGTTTTGTTTTGTAGCCTAACTTCCCCACCTACAGCCTCACCATTACCACCACCTTCACACATTCCCCGTGCCACATCAGAGGAGCCATACAGCCTGGCAGCTCCGTAAGCACATCATAAACCCTACAAGAAACCGTCTCGTCCCGGTCCCACCTTGAAGGCAGACCATTTGCTCACTGCGAGAAGGAGCCACATTCAAGTCCGCGGCTCACGGGCAACATCTGCTTTACTCCCAAGCACTGCAAAAGTTACAAGTCGGTCAAGTCTGTCTCCCTCCCCCGGCCGCCCAGGCACAGGAGCGCGCTCGCTCCGGAGCTCCATCCCCGTTTCTGCACGCAAGATACAGGACACAGACTTTCCCCCACCCGCACCAGCATCTGTTAGCTTTTGCGGGTATGGGGGTGTCTTCCATTTTTTATCCCTCTCTGCAAAGGAGAAACCCTTTGTCCCTCTCGGCAGGGATGTAGAACAGCGAACCTCCCCTCCCGGCCGCGCCGGAGGACGCGAGCCACGCGTGTCCGCACAGGCGCCCACGCCGGGGGGTCCCCAAGCCTCCTCTCCCCCTTCCCGGGGAGCCCCCGAGCGCAGCCCCGTTGGGAGCAGCCCAGGACCCCCCAGCGACGAGCCGCGGCCCCAAAAAGTTCCGCGGCGAGCGCGGGACAGGGGCACAAGCGGGAAGGGGGGACCCCGCGGCCAGCCCGCCCGGCTCCCGCCCGCCCCCCGACCCCATCCCGCACCCACCGCCGGTCTGCCCACGGCCACGGCCATCGCTGCGCTCCCCGGCCCTCCTCCTGGCTGCCTGCTAGGGCTGCAACATGGCCACCCGGCGGGGAGGGCCCATGCGCAATGCGAAGGGGCCGGGCGGCGAGGCGGGCTCCCCCCGGCCCTCCCCCGGGGCCGCCCCGGCCGGCTGCAGCTGGGGGCCTGCCGCTGTCACCCCCCCGAGGGGCTGCTGCTGCCACCTCCGGGTGGGGACCCCGGCCTCTTTGCCCTGTTCCCCCCCCCCAGCTCGGCTGGGAGGTGCTGGGGGCAGAGACCCCCTGCTCCGGGGACCCCTGCGAGGAGGTGGCCGAGCCTGGGACCGGCCAGGTCCTCCCGCTGCCCTTTGGGGCTAAGAGGATGGGGACGTTTATGGAGGTGAGGCTGTTTGCTAGCAGGAGCCCCCAACACCGTAAAGACCCGGAGGGTGAAGCCAGGCACCCCACACCTCTTGTTTCTCCTTGATCTCACCACAACACACCTCTACTTGGTTTTTCAACACCCCGGGTACACCAGTAACAGGCTCTTGTTCTGCAGGAAGGGATTCCTGAGCACGACACGAAGCACAGCCATCCCTTTGCTGCTCCTGTGGGCACATAGCTTAGCATCCTCAGCCCACGTTGCTGCATGGTGCCCTCCTACCTGCACAAGTGGGAGCAGCAGGGCTAAACGCAACACCTACATTCATAGGTCTTACACCAAACCATCAACAAACAGCGGGCCCTGGGTCAGGTCCTAGGGTGTTTTGCAAAGGCATAAAACCCCGAAAGGCACAGGCCTGATTCTCTGCACACACAAAGGGCGCTACAGCTCTACCCGCTTAAGGGAGCATCTGAAGAGCAGAGGCAAAAAGACAAAAGGGTAAAAGCTAAAAGCAGCTCCTGCGAGTAAATCAGCAGTCAGTAAACAGACCTTAATGGCGTGCTTGGTATTCATACACCCTCTAACCTAAAGGTTTTACCTTGTCACTCCAAAAGTCATCCTTGGATTGCTACAAAGAAGCACAAGGCTGTTTGCAGAGGCTATGAAGTCCAAGAGTTTCCATTCCTCAGTTCTTCTGACCATGTTTTGAAGAATGCAGGGAAGTGATTGCCCCCCTGTACTCGGCTCTGGTGAGGCCGCACCTCGAGTGCTGCATTCAGTTTTGGGCCCCTCACTACAAGAAGGTCATGGAGGTGCTTGAGCGAGTCCAGAGAAGGGCATTGAGGCTGGTGAGGGGTCTGGAGAACAAGTCTTACGAGGAGCAGCTGAAGGAGCTGGGACTGTTTAGCCTGGAGAAGAGGAGGCTCAGGGGTGACCTTATTGCACTCTACAGGTACCTGAAGGGAGGCTGTAGCGAGGTGGGGGTTGGTCTGTTCTCCCACATGCCTGGTGACAGGACGAGGGAGAATGGGCTAAAGTTGCACCAGGGGAAGTTTAGGTTGGATCTTAGGAAGAACTTCTTTACTGAACGGGTTGTTAGTCACTGGAATAGGCTGCCCAGGGAAGTGGTGGAGTCACCATCCCTGGAGGTCTTTAAAAGACGTTTAGATGTAGAGCTTAGGGATATGGTTTAGTGGAGGACTTGTTAGCGTTAGGTCAGTGGTTGGACTAGGTGATCTCAGAGGTCTGTTCCAACCTAGATGATTCTGTCATTCTGTGGCATTTGAGCATGGTCCTGCTGCCTCAAACTGCCCAGCAGAGCAAGGGGATGCAGTACTGCCACCCAGCTCCTCTTCCTCCCTCCTTCCCAGCAGGGGTTTGAGGATCTGCACCTGGGCACAGGTGTGCAGCCTTCATTAGCAAACGTGCTGCACAAAAAGCTAGGGGGCTTTCTCCCAGTAACATGGGGTTGGGGAGCACAGCTGAATAATATTTATACACTCATATCCTTAGGAGGCTGCTCTATTCATCTCATCATCTCGCTCTTGTAGCAAGTTCCTCCTCCTGCGTGCACGGCTCCAGGAGAGGTGCTGAGCACACCTGTGCTGGGACCAGTGCAGCCTCTAGTGGAAACCTGGTGGTGATTTCCAAAGAGCTGCCCTCGTTGCACCTGTGAGTGAGGCGGATGGCTTCCCCTCCTGTGAGTCAGTGTCTTGCACGATACTCCTCCATCAGCACAACGTAACTAACGCAAAGATCTCCACATGTGTGCAGAGCCCCGATGTGACTCACCACCAAGGCCAGGAGAGCTGCGGCCGAGTTTTCTCCCCAGCACCCATGTGTACAGACCTTCCTGAGCTGTTCCTGCTGAACGGGTAGGAATCCCATCAAGTCGAGGAAATGTGCTGCAATCTCTCTAGACCTCAGCTAGCGTAGTTCCTCGCATTCCTCGTGGTCAGTGGGAAGAAGCAGGCCCCTTGCTCCTACAGGTTTTGTGGCTGCTGCTGACAAACGCATCCCCGTGCAAAGGGAAACACCAGCCTTTCATTCTGGAGACCCTGTGGGAACTGATTGAATTTTTCCAAAGCTCTTTTGCATCATTTTGCTGCAGCAGCATGTCATTGCTTTACCGACCTTTTATGTCAGCTGCGGGGCAATTTGTCAGATTACAGGGGATGAGAAAATACACAAGCAGACACAGAACTCAGGTTAACTTTCCTCCTGTTTAAAATCAACCGCAGGTACATAGCTCCCTAACACCATCTTGTACAGCAGCAGGAGGCTACAAGACGGAGTGGTGAGCTTATAATTTTGAAATACTGCTTGAGCCTGCCGCCACTTTGTGATTAGCACTACTCAAAACTTACTCAAATGTCACCTGAAGAGACCTGTTGTGTTCAGAGCTCCCAAAGAGGGCAAGAATGGGGTAAACTATGTCTTTTTGAAGGCTCTTACCCACAACCAAAAGTGACCCATTTACAGACAGCATAAACTGCCAGAGGATAAGGGAGCCAAGAGTCCCTTTAAACCTCTCAGTGTGAAGCAGACAAAGAGACTGCAGGTAGCAGAGCTGCACATCTTCTTGCCAGCATGCAGCACTACACTCCCTTAATTCCCAAATGGGATTTGCAGCCGAGGCTGTATGGGGAGAGACCTGCCCCAGCCTCTGAATCAACATGAGCTACTCATTCAATGCTTTTTTGCGGGTGCCTCTCAAGGGTATCAGAGCCACCCAGGAAGCGCGGCGCTCCCAGCCAGTAGGACTGTCAGGTGAGATCTGTTAGCGTAACCCACGTCACGCGAATAAGCTCAGCGAGGTTTTTCCATCCATACCAGCATTCAGCGTCAGCCCCACAGATACTCCAGCAGTCGCTTTGCGTTGCCTGAGCGTGTTCCTGTGCCTTCAAGATCATGGCTTGCAGGGCGAGAGCTGGCGTTTCTCAGGAGAAAAACCTTCCAGTCTGCAGTCAGCGCTGGGCTTATGGTAAGTGAGGTAATACTTCCCAGTGGTGCTTAAGTGGAAATGCAGCATCAGGGAAAGCTGTAAAATGCCTCCTGCTTGCATCTGAGTTCATTAAACCCAAACAACATTTTCATAGTAATGCTGTTGTTTGCCACTGTTATTTACTTGGATTTTTTATCTTCACAATCTCTCCTCCTCTCTTGTTTGTGATCACAATTATATCATTATGCTCCACGCACTGCATCCCAACCACTTCCGCTGAGGGTGTGCTGCCATCAAACACAGAGTTGTGAATGCAATTTAGAGCTCAGGAGGAGGAGAAAGGTGTTTATGCCTTCAAAAGCTGTACCAAAGGCATGTGCAGGATGTTAAAATATTAACTTTTCAGATATGGCATCCCCCTTCTCCCAGCACCTGCGCCCTCCTCAGATGAATGCTTCCGAAGGGACGTAACCACACTCTCCTGCTCCACACCGCAGTAAAAACCCAAAGCAAGATGTGGTGTAGCACAGAAGTGCAGTTCCTCTTGCTGCTGCCACCTAAGCAACCCACAGCTTGGCACACTGCAAAACTCTCCTGACACACTGCCGAAACTGTAACTTCTGCCCTGGAAACTTAAAAGTTTCTTTTGGGGCTGCCCCCACCATTCCAGAGGTTACATTTTAGCAGTCCTGCAACTTCACAGTGCAATTTATCATGCAAACCAGCATGGTAATGTACTGTGGCAGAAACTAATCGTCCAGAATCAGCAACTCAGAAGCGCAGACCTGTGCAGCTTACTTTCTGGAGAGCAAAACCACCGCACACATCCGCTCTCGCAACCTCAAATATTATCCTAAGGTTTTGTGTTACCAAAGCACAGCTCGCAAACCCACGCACAACATCTACTGTAATCCCTGCCTCGGGTTTGTGAAGGTTGTGCACGCGCACTTCTGGGTTTGCAGTGGCTGTCCAGTGGACAGGCAGCTAAAAATATTTCTGGTCACCTGAGAGCCTGCCGTAGACTTCTGGAGCGTGACTGAGGGCCTGATCCAGACTTCTTTAAAGCCAGAGAGCCTGTACTGAGCTCAGTCCCTCTGTGCCTCTACTCCCTGACTGCAAGACAGAAAATAAATAAATAAATAAACAAATAGGGAAAAAAAAAAAAAAAAAAAAAAAAAACAAAAAAAAAACCTCTCTCATCTCTCTCACACACTTTCCTCCCACTGTCCATGCCCCAAACTCCTTGGGTCAGGGCTGTCATTTGTCTGGTACGTAAGGGGCACATTGCCCACCAGGGCACTGACCTTATCCGTGCTTCTCAGCTGTGACGTACACACAAGCGGTAATAGTAGAGACACATAACCAAAATCAGCTCCCCGGGATCTAGTGAAACCCTGCCTGACCTCCCTCAGCCCCACAGTGAACGTGGAGATGATATGAGACGCAACCTGACTCGAGGCACTCGTGGGGCTTGTGTGCAGCTGTCATATGGGGGCGCGATGCCCGGCAGGTGTGACAACAGCCACCCTGACCATCGCTGCATCCCGTTCGTCTCCGTTCATTGCCAGCTCTCACGAGCCTCAGAGTCCCCCAACAGATACAAGGTCCTCTGGCGGTGGCCGGGCCCGGCCCTGCTCAGGGGGGCTCCCACGGAGCTCTGAGGACACCAGAGGGTGGAGGCCACCACCAGCTCACCACCGGATGGTTTTTTCCCCGTGCCTCAGTGGCACAGCCAGCTCAGAGTCCGGCTGAAACGACCCGTCTCCCCAGCGCACGCCAGCAAATCGGGGTGGCGTGTCCTCGGCGCCCCGCCGAGCCTGCTCCTGCCCCTCGCCTCCTCTTCCTCGCCACCCCGGGCGAGGGCGAGCGAGGGCGGAGAGGCCCGGCGGGGCGGGAGGCGGGTTCCCCGGCCGGCCTCGGCTGCGGCAGCGGCAGCGCCCCGCCGTGCAGCGCCGAGCCCCGGGAGCTCGGACGATGGCTCGGGAGCTGAGCCAGGAGGCCGTGCTGGACTTCTTGTGGAGGGCCGGCGGCCGAGCCCCCAACGCGGCGCTGCTCCGCCACTTCCAGGCTTTCCTCCGCGACCCGGCGCTGACGGACGAGCAGCGGGGGGAGCGCCGGGAGCGCTTCAAGCGCCTCGTCAACTCCGTGGCCACCGTGCACCCCGCCGCCCCCGGCGCCTCCAAGGACATCGTCCTCCGCCGCAGGTACCGCGACCTCCTCGACGAGGAGCTGCCGCCGCCACAGGAGCACCGGCCGGAGGAAGAGGAGGAAGAGGAGGAGGAGGAGGAGGAGAAGCAACCCCCGCCGCCCCCATGCCAGCCCGGCCCGTCGGGGAAGGCGGTGGAGAAGGGGCTACGGGGCGGGGAGCAGCGCCCCCCGGTAGCCGTGGTGGGTGGCTGCGCCTCCCGGGGCCGCGGGGGGCTGTGCTGCGAGTGTCGCCGGGCGCTCCGCGATGCTGCCGCCCGGCTGCCCCCCTACCGGAGCCGGCCGCTGGCTTTGGGGCCCGGGGGGGCGCTCTTCGTGTCCCCGCCGCCCTACCGGCCCCCGCAGCCGACCCCCGCCGGCCCGGCCCCCTCCCCGGCCCTTCCTGGGGGGCTGCCGCCTTCTGGGGCAGCCCCCGCGGGGCCCCTGACACCACCGGACCCCAGGGGGCCACCCCCCGCTCGGTCCCTGCCGCTGCCCCCGGGCCCCAGGCTGTCCCCATCCCAGTCCCCACCACTGCCTGCTGTCCGCCTGCCCCTACCCAAAGCCTGGCCACCCTCGGCAGGCTCAGGGCTACAACCCCCCACCATGCCATCCCAGCCCCTGCCACCGGGCCCCAGGCTGCCCCCGTCCCAGTCCCCAACGCTGCCCGCTGCCTGCCTGCCCCTAGCCAAAGCCCCGCCACCCTCAGCAGGCTCAGGGGTACGACCATCCCAGCCTTCCCAGCCCCTGCTGCTGTCACCCAGCCCCAGGGTGCCACCCCCCAGCAGGCCACCCCAAGCCTGGACCCCACAGCCAACCCGCCGGCAGCCACCCCTTTCACAGTCTCCACTGTGTCGGTCAGCTCCGGGGACGCTGCCCCTGTCCCAGTCCCAGTCCCTGCAGACACTTACAGCTGAGCACTCCCCATCCCAGACCCCACTGCTTTCATCATGCCCAGATGTGTTACCCTCCACCCGGCTGCCCCTGTCCCAGTCCACATCCCTGCAGCACCTCCCCACCACGCTGTCCCCATCCCCACCGCGGCCAGAGGGGTCCAAGGTGCTGGCCCCCAGTGGACCAGCACGGTCCCGAGCCCCGCTGCTGCACACTCCCGGACTGCCCTCACCCCTCTCCCCGCCACCACCAGCCAGCCCCACAGTGCTGCCCCCCTGCTCCCAATCTCCCCCGCTGACCCCCACGGGGCCACCCCCATCCCAGGCCCTGCTGCCGGCCCCAGGACCAAAAGCCCTGGAGAGCAGCCCCGCAGCCCCGCTGCCTGTCTTCAGGAGCATCAGGTGCCAGCTTGCGTTGCTAGAGGTGCAGGGCATCCCCCCATCGCTGCTGGACGACAGAGGGGGGCTGCCCCGCACCCTGCCCTTCAAGAGCTCCCCCGTGCATGCCCCGAACCGGGGGCTGGTGGTGCCACTGGGGCGGCGGGAGCACGCCTGGCTCGTGGCGGTGTCGGCGGGGCGCTGGACCCAGGTGCGGGGGCTTTTTCTGGAGGAGCCAGAGCTGGCCCTGCAGCGGGACTTCGTGTCAGGCTTCACGGTGCTGCACTGGCTGGCCAAGCACGGTGATGGGCCAGGCCTGCAGGAGCTGGCGGAAGCGGCGCGCCGGGCCGGGCTGTCCCTGGACGTGGACGTGCGGTCGGGCTGCGGGTACACTCCACTGCACCTGGCTGCCATACACGGCCACCAGCTTGTCATCAAGGTGCTGGTGCTGCAGCTGGGGTGCCAGGTGCAGGTGAGGGATGGCAGCGGGCGCCGGCCCTGGGAGTACCTGGGCAGCAACACCTCTGGCGAGATCTGGCAGCTCCTGCAGGCGCCCCGGGGCACGATTATGTTCCCCACGCAGCCCCTGGCCCGCAGCGTGTCCTCCGTCAGCAAGGCCTCGCTGCCCGCTGGCAGGGCGACGCTGGCCGCCTGCCTCAAGCCGCAGCGCAGCCGCGGGGCAGCGTCCCACCGAACCGGCAGCGAGAGTGACTGAGAACCAGCCCCCCAGCACCCTCTGCTACTGGAGATGCACCAAGGGGAAGCCAGGTGGGCACAAAGAGCTGCGAAGCAGGCTGGACCTCTTGAAGAATGTACTCTTAAATTATTGCAATGAAATGTTATTCGAGTCTCTCTGTTCTCCTTCCAATTTCTTGCTTTTCTGTGAGTGAGAGGATGTGACTCCTCGCCTGGAAATGTGTCTGAACCTGGGGAGGCAACCTACGGGGTGCACCAACAACCGCCAGCTTTTGTGGGACTGTGGGTTTGGGGTCTCCAGCTCTGCTGTGATGCTCACAGCCTCCCAGCCAGGTCAGAGTGTTCCAGGGACAGCTCGCTGTTAGTCCTGGGGCTTGCAAAACGCTTGCTTACACCACTGTAATTCTGGGGAGTAGCTCTGGCTTCCTTTCTAATCCCAGCAGATTAAGGATGAGCCCCACCATTAAAAATGTGGTTGGTCTAGGTCCGGCCTTCCAGCAAGAGCCCTCAGAAAGTGACTGTAGCAGAGGGCGGCAGCCAGAGAGCCGCGAGGGGAGGAGGGTGTTAACACACCCGCCCTGTTCCTCAGCCCTTCTCGCCCACCAGTCCCCACAGAAAGGAATGCAGGGAAGCCCCGCTCCTCCCCACAACTGCCCCAGGCTGCCCGGCAGCACCGATACTGCCCCCTCTCTCTGTGTGCTGTTCCTCACCCCACAGGATGAGGAAGTGGTACCCGTGTTGTGGCTCCCGAGGCCCGTTCCCACACCTCGGGGACACAGGGCAACACCGCACCGATCCGGGTTGGATGGACAAGGAGCTGTGCCACAGCACGGGCCCCAGGCTCGTGGGGGGAAGGCAGCGTTGCAACCAGAGCTGTGTTTCCCCAGAGACCCCAGTACTAAATTGCCTCAGAGGTGTTTTGGAGTTGAATGGGGGTCCAGGTGCAAGGAAGTGATATACAGCATGGTCATTCTTGAGGGCTTTCAAACCACAAATGGGCTTTAGGAATCCCACTGGATTAAGAGAATGACATGCAGGAAGTGGGACTGCTGATGTATTTGAGGTATGTGTCTAAATGTCTGCAGTTTCAGGGAGGAACAGGACCCAGGGCAGCAGAACCTGACCATTGCATAACATGCATGCCTGGGAATACCTCGAGTCCGCGTTCAAGCCATAATTGAAGTCTCCACTCTGCTTGGGGTTTATTTGAGAGAGGAACTCTTCCCTTGCAGAAGGGAAGCTCGTCTGTCTCTCTCTGTGGCCACGAAAGGTAGTGGCCTTTTTCCAGCCCAGTTTTCTCCTTTTTGCAAGGGAAAGAGGGAACTCAGCAAACCAAGGCAGCATCATGTGAACAATCACTCCTTGCTTTGAGAAGTGTTCAATGCAAACTTGAACTCATAAGAAAGTCAGCTCTGACATGACCGCTGAGCCATTGGCATGGGCACCTGGAGGGCTCCCCAGGACTCCAGCACTGTCTCCCTTCCTCTTACTTCCAGCCGGGGGCTGGAGCCTGCATTAACACAAACGTGCAAAGCAGCTGTTGCTTGTTGAAGTCTGTTCCGCCACATTCAGAGACACTGCCACAATTCACATCACACACCAGGCTCCCTTTGGAAAGTGCTCTCTAAAGGCTTCCGTGAGCCTCAGCTAGAAGCCCTGGCAAGCAACCTGCTGATGGGGGGATTCCAGGAATGCTACCAGAGGCCTGGCATACAGAGAGCTTCAGGGAAGAAATACAAAAAGAAAGACATTTGTGAAGAGACTAGAGCTAGCTGAGGGCACAGGACACATACATTGTGAGATCAGAAGCAAGGCTCCTTCCCTGGAGTGGCCATTACCCCTCCTCTGTCTGGTGGAGAGCATACGTTTGCTCACAGACACCTAAACCTTCTGAAGCAGATGGTTTTGCCCGCTAATATCTCTGGCATTACTAAGACAAAGACTGAGAAGGACAGTGTTACCTTGGGATTCTCGTTTTACAGTCTTTCCATGCCCTTTCTCCATGACGCAAATCTAAGTAACGCTTTTTTTTTTTTTTTTTTTTTTTTTTTTTTTTTTTTTTTCCCCCGCACACTGTTGCAGACCTTGTCTGTCATCCTTTTAAGAGCAACTTTATCTCCCTCGCACTATTTCAGTTCAGCAGCGAAACAGAAACCTGGGAAGGCACTTTGTGAACACTGTTTACTCACCTGTAGGGATGACACAGACAAGCTGCATTCCCCAGATTTTACATTATAAGGCAACCCGTAGGAAGCCTGGAACTGCAGAAACCTTTCCCAGTGCACATTCACTCTTTTTCATCCTAGAATTACTTAGTCCTTAGACCGCTGACATTGGTCATATTGCACACTGCACTGTTTTTCAAAGCACTCAGTCAGTGCTTGTGGGAATAACCATTTGTTTACCCCTCAGAAAGCCTCACCCTCCAGGTTTGCTTTCACAGAAAGGGTGAAATTGATCTCCAGCCTGTTACGGTCAGCAGGCAGTGTGATGCAGGCATCCTAGGCTCAGTCCCCCAGGAATAACCCACCTATGGACACACACACATGCAGCCTGAGCACCTCCACTTCAGAGTGCTCCTGACCTCCTTGCTACTTACTCGTCAGCCTGTCTGGCCCCTTCCACTTGTGTGCATGCAGCTGTTTCCTCATTACAGGTGGACGTGGCTCCTCTGCTCACACCCAATCCAGGCATCTGATTTTGCACCACCCTGAAACACAGGACGGTGTGGATTAATGCGCAGCAGGACTCTGCCCTCTCCTCACATCATGTTTGGAAACACACCTCCCACTTTACAGCCGATGATGATAAAGTCCACCCCGCTGCTCTCCAGTGCTTATCTCTACTCATCTGCTTTGAACTCTGAGAGCCTTGTCCTTCATGGGGAGGGGGGGCATTCACTCAGTAGCCTTTGCCCACCCCATACTTGTAAAACCCTGGGTCTTACAAAGTTAGCAAGCAGGTAACCCTGAAAGTGCAATACCCCCTCTTCTTGTCACCTCCCTGCTGCAGGGCTGCGTGCTGCCATACCCGCTCCTGGGATTGCTAAAAGCAGACAGCACAGCAAAGCTGGACATTGACCTGATTCATGGAGCTTCTGGTAAGATCCCACTTATGTTTCCAGAGTGTGACTCTGATTAGATTCATGCTGCAGCCTTTACTAACACAAGTTGCACAGGTGAGCTGGCAGTCCGACGTGACTGCTCAGCTATCAAGCCTTTGTTAGTCACAAACTGTCCTTTGCTCACAGGGTCTTCATCATTTTAGCTTGGTGGAATGACTTCTCAAGCCCCAAGAGTGTGCAAGGCTAGCATTTAAACCAGTAATCATTTATGCTGAGTGGGGTAAACCTCAAGTTGAGTCACATTTTATGGCAGAGCCATTCCTTGAAGATATGAAGCTCCTCCCAGCCAGAAAATGAAAGCTCTCCAGCTCTGAGGGAGCTTCCCATCTACAAACACACCAAACACATGTGAAGCTTTCCAATCAAAGAGCAGCAAGCTGGTAACAAGCTACCATGCTTCAGGGTGGTTGATTTTTTGCTTTTAAACAAGCCCCCGGACAAGGGCTGAATACAAGAGCAGTTGTTGCACCTCAGCTCATGCACCCCAGAAGACTTTTATGCAATTAAAAGGCATTCTTTGGCAAAGCAGATAAGCAGCACAGCAGAATGCCGGTAACTTAAATTAATGGCCAGGACACGCTTTGTACCACAGCACCTTTCTGAAGCAGCAAGGAAGGGAATTTGCAGTTAAAAATGCACACATCCAGGAATCCATCTCACAAGATCTACTTTGTTCTACTGTGACAAATGCCAATGGGTTTAAATTTTTTATATGCAACACCAGAGTGAGATGAACGTCTTGCAGATTTTAAACAAGTAATGAGACAAGCCCGATTGCTATTAAATCTTGTTAAAGTTAGCATTTCTGATAACAACATGTACTGCAAGTAGAACCAGGTGGTGGGTTAGCAGGGTGGGCTTTGCAAGAAGGAAAAAACAATTAACTGTGGAATTTTCTGCAGTAAATACCCCCATTAAAATCAGAGTTGTTAGCCCTTCAGAGGAAAAAATAGTGTCTCTGGAAGCTAAGTTGCACTTGCAAAGCATTGGAAGTTGAATTCTCAGTTTAGTCAAAACAGTACCCTTTATCCCCAACGTAAGCTATGTAAGCAGACAAACAAGTAGATTTGTTTTACAGTCAGCAGGGAAATACTTAGAGATATCAGCCTAAACGGATGTAGCGGAAACATTTCATAATGATACGTTCAGGAAAACTATCCAAAGAACTTATCTGAACTAAAAAAGAGAAATAATTTTTTAAAAAATTAGCTCAAAATAAACATCTTTAACAATAAAAACAAAACAAAACAAAAAACACAAAGCAGAGTAAACAACAACATTTCCACCTCAAAAGTGTCTAAGACTATCTAAGGATATTCTTCTCTGATCTGCATGTCCCCAGTCACATGTATAAGCCCCAAACCTGAACAAAATAATAGTACCTATCCCCTTGTATAGCCTCAGCAGTGGGTATAGTCTGCTTAAAAGGAGGCTGGGAAGGCTTCATTCCTACCCTTTGCAGGGTTTGCTTTCCGAGGTCTTGTAGTTTGCCTAGAGAGCAGCAGCAGGAAGGGGAATTAGCAAGAAAGGAGAGGAAAAAAAAAAAAAAAAAAAAAAGATTTCATTGGCATCATTTTGCAGTTAGGTAAGCATGGTTGTGTCTTAGTTATGCAGATTTTAAAATAAAAGGGACTTTATCTTTTTGTAGGGAGAGTGTAAAATGGATATGGGGGAGAGGTAGGAAACTGTTGGAACAGAGAATGTTATTGCTGACTACAAGAAAAGGGTTGTAAAAAGCAGAAGAGTATCTTAGTCCTCAGAGGGAGGGAAAGGGAAAAGAAAGCACAGGAAAAAGATACAAAAAAGCAACCTGTTTTAGGAGGTGTTGGATAGGAAAAATAATGCACTTGCACAACTTCAGTGTTAGCCAGATCTGGTAGAGAGGTCAGAGCCTTATGTAGCTGAGTGTCTGGGTGCACTGGGTGCTACCAGGTGCTGAGGCACCAGTTACCTGCCTCACCCACCGCAGCAAGTGCCAAGGCAATAGCCTGTCTTTAAAGATGGAATATCTTGTGAAGGCTGCGCTCCCTTCACCAGAGCAGACAGCCTGACCTGGTGGGGCAAACCTGGTTCTGGAGAGTTTAAATAATTCAAAGGGCAGGGTACTTAAAAATCTGTATTGGAGCTATGCAAAGCTAGGGCACCTATGATCCTAATGTGTGCCAGGGCTCATAACTGCCCTCCTGTACAGCCTGCTCATAAAGAGCAAGCAAAGCAAGAAAAGGTGTATTTATTTATGTAATATACCTTTATTGGGATTGTTAGCATCTCTTCAGCCCTGATGGCATTGAAGGGGAACACAAAACAACACGTACCATACTGTTCTGATACAGACTTCCCATGCTCTTGCCTCTGGTGTTTGCTGGGCAGGTGCACCGTGTTGGTTCACGTGGATGTAAGCTGGCTACTTAAAACCATGGCTTTCTTAGTGTCACGGTTGCTGCTGTGAAGGAAGCAACCATCAAACCCATCACAAGTTCCTCCACACAAACACGTCAGTCTGTGGTGGCTGGTCCTTAGTTCGTGTCTGTAATGCCGATGTGGGAAGCAGTGACCATGGTCGCTCAAGATGTGGCACCGCAGCTGCCGCTTGCTGCTAGGCCTCTGTCAAGTTGGGTATGGGTTGAAGTCTTTTCTTTCAGTTCTCCTAGGCACAGCTACGGCCTTGAGGAATAAACTAATGGATGTGATAACAGCAAAGGTGTTTTGTTGTACCAGAGGTAGCCCAGAGTATTTTAGTAGAAGTGGGAGCCAGAAGAATTTGCAGCAGTGCCCCACACCCAGGTTCCTGTAACTCAGCGGGTGACAAATAGCTTTGCACAGCCAAGCACAGAGTGGATGTTATCACAGGTTGTCCAAAGTCCGCATGGCAGTTGCATGCCAATGGGTAAACAGAAAGCATTGCTTAGGGGAAAGGGGAAGGTCTTGACGCTCGCTTGCAGCAAGCACAGAAAACACTTATTGGGGAGTGTGGTGTTGTCACAGGGATGCGGAGCTGGGCTCCCTCCACCAACAAGCACTTCACCCTCCTTATCTCCCCTGTTTCTCACTGCACTGGGACAGTATCTGCAGTGCGAGGATTCGGGCTATTCATTCATCAGAGGTAGATGTGTGCGTGGGGCTGCAGCCATTGTCTGGGGGGCCGATGGCACCCTTGCTGTTCTGGCATCCTGCCCTTGCCCACCAGCAGCCAGCACGGGTCCTTGGGTTTGAGTCTTTTGCTGGCCCTCGAACAAAATGGGGAGCTGATAAGGAGGAGGGCAGGGCTTGTCCTCGGAGCCAGGTGGGGCAGGGGAGGGGAGAGGGGCCTTCAGAGCACAACATGCCTCAGTGAACCCAAGTATGAAGGCTGCTGCTCCCCCCTGCAGGGGCTGTGCAGGGGCTGTGCAGAGCTCAGGGGCAGCAGTGTTGCCCGCCTTGTACTCCACCACTAGCTTCCCTTTTGTAGCTTTGGCCTCCTTGGGGCTTTTCTCTTTTTTTGTAGGGGCTTTTTACTCTTTCCCTACCTGGATAGTCTCTTGCATTAAAATACTTCAGCTGGGTTTCAGCTCTGTGCATGAGTCACAAAATTAGTGACAGCAAAGGTGAAGCTTAAATCTTGATTTAACTTTTTTTTTTTTTTTTTTTTTTTTTTTTTTTTTTTTCTGGAGGTTCATATGGCACAAACATGATATCTTGTATTTGCTCTCCCATCTCAGTTCTGCTCACTCCACTACAAAGGCAAAGACAAGACCTGTGCCAGGCAGGAGACACCAGTTTGCCGCAAGCACAAGAAGCTGACAAAACTCTCAGAAATTCCTATGTATAAAGCCTCTTCCAGGAAGGGGGGGATGAGAAACTTTGTTTCATAACACATAGTATGTATATGTTAAAACACATCTGTTTCCAGAAAAAGACGAGCAACTGCATGGCACTGTACAAAGTTATATATCTCTACCAGTAGATGCGGCTTAAATGATTATTTTAAAAAAAAAAAAAAAAGGCAGGGAAATGCTCTTCCCAAGGCAGGGCAGCTCCTGGGTAAGTGGCTTTAATAAAGACCGACCATCCAGAGGAGGTCAGCAAGCCTGGCAGCACTGCCTTCAGGTAGAGACACGGCTGGGCACAGACAAGGGAACGTACCCATTTTGCTTTGCATAAACCATGGAGCTGGTTTAGTCATCAGCTGAATGGCATGCTGGAGGAAAACCTTCATCTTTCTGTTCAGGCATTGCATTGCATTTGTGTTTTTTTTCTTTTGCTTTACAAACACTGAGTAGGTGAGTTAAGGAAACAGTTTGCAGTTTCTCGTTGGTTTCTCCCTTGGTTTCTGGTTGCTTCCTCACGCCAAGCCCACTCTTCCTGACAGCGCTCACCTACTGATTTCAGGTTGGATGGCTTTGTAGCTGCTGGGGCCCTTCCTGGCACGGGGGTGACAAAACACCCCTGCACACAGATGCAGCATCTAGACGGGCCCCCTTCCTCCTGCTGGTGGCCAAGGGGAAGGGTGGATGTAGTTAATGGTGCTTGCCCTGGGTTCTGCTATCACCTGAATTTTCACAGGTGTGATGCTTTTTTATCCTTGGCCTGATGCTTCTGGAGCTGCTGGGGGGTTATGTGCTGGCAACCTCTTTCAGACAGCTGGCTGCTCCTCCAGTGGGTAGCACAGGGTGCTGCCAGCTCCTACATGCCAGCGAGGGCAGTGTCTCAGAGCATGCCTTGGTGGAGTCTGCCACCTCTTGCTGACTAATGTGGTGGTGGCTGCATTAAGTTGTTCTGCTCTCACACTCGGGGGCATGGTGCAACCCATGCCATGAGTCACGGCTGAGGCTCTCGCACAACTCGCCCTCTCCCAATTTCCTATTTCCTGTTGGTGTGAGAAATCCTGTCTGCCCTCCTTTTTCCTTGCATCCTACAGAGCTCAGGGATCTCCACTGCTTCATCTCATCATGCTGTGGCCAGTTTCTTTAGGGACCCACCCAAAAGCTCCAAGCAACATCACAGCAGCCCAAGGGGGATTTAGGAGCAGGGTTTCTGATCTGCTCACGGTGCTCAGTAATGACATTCTTGCTACCAGAGTTTGTTGAACTACCACTTGCAAGTACATTTCTCAAGGTCTTTTTGTGCATATGTATTTCTAACTGCCTTTATTCTTCAGCTGTCACCCGAGAAATGGCCTGTCATCAATAATGGAAGACAACCAAATGATCTGCCTGCCTTTGATACTGATTTACAGCCTGAGCCAACTTGGTGCCTTTCCATAAAAAGGTCCAGCAGCTACCTGGGCTGATGACAGCTGTGGAATGGCTGAAGACGTGTGCTGCATGTTAAGTTACCCAACCTGGCATTCTCTAACCCTAACCCTAACACCACCCCCAACCCAGCACAGTGTCCTTAGGCCTGTGCTGCTGCAGCTGTCCAGCTCTGTGTTGGTGGTTCTGCCTCTCACCTGGGTCCAAGCCTAGCTTTGCAATGAGATTCCTGGGCTCAGGCACCAAAGCAGTAGCCCAAAATATCTGCTAGCTCTGGTGCTTGTGTTCACTGCAAGGAGTATTAGTAGCCCTTACTGTTAGTCCTGTGCAGAGGAGGGTGATGTGCTGTCTTAATGTTTCTCTGTTCCTCTTCCCACATGGCCCCTGGCACCCACTGCAACTCATCAAGTGCTGATGCGCTGGTGCTCGCTCTGCTGGGAGAAGCTGCCTGGAGAACAACAACCCACAGACACCAGTGAGGGGCTGGCATCCACCACAGACCTCATAACCACACGGCAGCTGGAACAGCCAGTCTTCCTGCTCTTGCTTCTGGAGAGATGCTTGCTGGCCACGGAGCACCCTGGCATGGACACTTTGTGTTTCGAGGGTGCTTCCCAGGCATTTTATCTGGGTGTCACTGTCTTGTCTTCTGCCTACTGTATCAGCACTGCTGCCTCCAGCCTCATACAAATGGCAGGAGCAGCCGCCAGCTTAGAACAGCTGTGAGGGGATGTTGGCCGAGGTGCCTGGGTGACACGTGTCACTGCCAGAAAGCCATATGGGATTCACTCTGGTACGGGTCAGGGGAGGGTTGCTCTTCCATGAAGAAGTCCCCATGTTGCCTTGGTGGTTTTAATCACTGCTTTCAGATGACCTCCAAATAAAACTTATAGTCAGCCTTTTTTATGACCTCCTGAGTGTCATGGCTTCTTGCCAGAATCCCCAAATCATTCCTGTTTAAACATCTTGTTTCTTGGGGCAGTGCCCTGTGTGACAGCCACCCCCAGCAGCTCTCTGTTCTCAGGGAGCTGCAGTGTGGCTGCAGAGGGTTCGTGCTCCCAAACTGTAAGCCATTATGTAGCAAAATATCGACAGTATTTTATAACGTCAATCGTAGGTTTTATAGCTCTTCTTAGAATGCTTCCCTGCATTAATTTGATTTAGCAATCAGCTGATAAAACCATTGTACTAAAGGGATCCAATAACGTTGGTCTTATACCTGAGTATATCTTTGGTTGTTGCACTTCAATACACAGAGAAGGTCAAAGCTTGTTTTTGAAGCACGGGAGGCCCTCGTGACACAAGATTTATTTCAGGTAAACTCTAAATCTGCTTGGAAAACATGTAGCAATGGAGAAGAGGGCAGGAAAGGAAGAAGCTTCACCCCAGGGAGGCTTCACCCCATTTTGAAGGCATTTTAGTATCTTGGGGATAATGGAGAGGGTTAGTGCTTATTCAAAGTTTGTTGCTACATTTTGTAATCAACTTGTTCTTTCCAAGGCATTTTTCAAATACTGATTGACATATTTTTTTTCTGCCTAAAACTTGAATTTGAAAAATTTGAGCCAGCTTTAATAAAATCCTTTCTCACTGTGTGGGTGGCTCAAAGAAGACCAGTTCTGGCACAGAAATGCCTTTGTGGGGAAAGAACTCCAGATGGTTTCAGTTTCTAAACCATCCTGGCATGTTGTACGTGCTATGTGACAGGCTAGAGAGCTCTGCTAAATGAGTCCAGCTTAAGGTTGCTGACATGCTTTAGTGGACAGAGGACCAATGCAGAAGGCCAAGTCCCACTCTATCCCAAGTCAGTGTGAGGTATTTTTCTCCTCTGATTTGAGCTAAGTTCCAAACAAAACTATTTCAGGGTCCTTCAGTACTAGGGACACTTCTGCCTTGCAGGTTTTGTGTAGATGGACACAAAGAAAACTAAGCTTTAGAAAACAGTAGAAAGGAGAAATAAAAGCACCAACAGACATCACTTTTCTGAGCTGCTGAGGGAAAGCAAAGACAGTTTGTACTGCCTTAATCATATATATTGGGAAGCTGGGGAGGTTGATTTTGCCATTGCTTTTTTACCAACAATCCATGTTACACTTGCCCAGGTTCCCCTGCACCTCTCCAGACAACTTGAGGACAAGAAGGCCTGGCAGTGTCTGTACCATGGACCTGTCACCTGCCACATGAGTTGATACAGACAGTTCTTCAACTCTTAGCTGGTACAGATCTAGTCCTTTGGCCTGGAATCAAGCAGATCTACAATAAGCTTTAAGAAAAGCAGCCCAGGTTTACTGCTAAAGCCCAGGAACTTCAGCTTTATGGATGGCACTGAGCAGTGGAAGTTAACTTGTGAATGAGGCTAGCCCCCAACCTGTGTGCAGCCACCAGAGCTGCACAAGATGAAAGCTGCCCAGAAGGCATGCTCCCATGGTGATCCCTCTCCACCAAGACACCCTTCTTTTAGCTTTAACTGGGACAGGTTTTGTTGCTTGTAATCTTCTTCCAGTCCTATAGGGTCCAGACCCAGCTAACAAGCTCTGCTGCCCGAGCACCTCAGGGAGGGGAATGCCGGTGCACTCCTTCCAGCTGTCCTCACATCTCGCGTGTTTGTAAACAAGTTCAAGGCCTGTACACATTTAATTCAGCTGCCTAAGGACAGGGGAGGCCTGTCTCCCCTCACCAAGCCACCTTGCAGGTGATCATGAGTTACAAATTAAAGCCATCTTGTCTGGAGCTAGACCACACGAATATATCATGTCAGGGAAGCGCTGCTGAAGTATCCCAGGGAAAAGTGTTTCAGAGTGTGTGCTCCCTGTTGCAGAAGTTTGCGATGTGATCGTAGCTGTCATACATGTGAAGGTAATGTTGTAAATAAGTACCACAAATTGCCAGAGTTGTCAGACCTCTAGAAAATACACAGTTGGAGAGGGGCTGGCAGATCTGTCCCAGGTGGTGTGCACCTCAGACACTAAAGTGGTAAGAAAGGGGGAGGAGGGGTGGTCTAACTGTGCTGCTTTCATAAGTAAGTTGAGAGTAGTGGGGATATCAAATAGGCAAGCCTAAACAGCTCCTTAGAGATGCAGAAATAGACGATGAGGAGGTGTTTGCCACCTGCAAATTTATGGAGTATGGGGATATGCAAGAGTGAGAGAAACTCAAAATAACGAAGCCCCAGTTCTCCTGGGCAGCTAGCAATTTGCTCCCATTGAACCTGCTCCCCAGAGAGAAGAAACACGGGCATTGTCGGCTTGGGTCAGTGTTAATGAGGGATATAAAAATGATGAGGCTTACTTTAAATCCCACTGAGGGGATCAGCAAACTCCTTTCATTGCTCAGTGAGATGGTGCAAGAAGTTCTTTATAATTAACTTTCTAATTAACTTAGAATAGAGGTGCTTCCTTTTTAATAAAGGGGAAGCTGAAATCAGGAAATGCTCTGGGATAAAAATGCTGTAGTGGTATGTGGCCATGCAACCCCAGCGAGCATCCCAAATGACCTGGGCCTGCAGACCCTCTTTGTGGCACAAATTTCCCTCTGAAACGGTGCCTGGGGAGGCTCAGTGCCCACAGGAGCTGGGAGGGTCTCCCAGCCTCCTGCTAGATTGGGCTCTGGCTCCCAAGTCATGCTTGGTCTTTTCCAGAGCAGCCTAAAGGATTTCCCTTGTGGGGTGTGGGGAGGGGTCCATTTCCTTTCTGGTCTCCAGGCCAGCCTCGAAGCTCTCCCTGTGGATAGCACAGAGCCGGGGACACCATGGTGGTGTCAGTGTTGTAGCCAGCTGTGTAAGGGGTCTTTGGTGCAATAGGTCCAGAGAAACTGCGCATTAAAACTCTTCAGGGTTTAGGAGCACTTAACCGGCAAAAAGGCACAAACTTCTGCGAGGAGATCCAAACTAACTTGCTAAAGGAAAACCAGGAAGAATCAGACCAACAGCAGTAGCAGATGATTACATGGAAGTGCCCAGGTAGCCTTAAAGTAGGTAACAGCCTTGTAGAAACAGTTTTCATTCTAGCAAAATGATGTAGGTTGCAAGAGAAACCAGGGGTTGTTGCTGAGGCCAAGATCCCATCCAGACACTGACACAGATCTTCGCTAAGGAAAGCACAAGAGGCAGGAGCTGTCTGTACTCAATGAACTGGGCCACGGAGCAATGTAGGCTTTGGCTCACTAGAAAAGCGAGGAGTGCTTCTTGTTTCCCTGGTCTAATCCTTGCCCTAGTGAAAATGTACTGGGGCAGTTTCTTGTCCTGCCCTGGCCAGCAGAAGTGACCCTAGTGTGAGTATTTCTGCTGGTAGGAGCAGCTTTCCCTGTGCTGGCTCTGCAGGCCCTGCCAGCGAGTAGAACTGCTCCTCCTGGTACCTACTATGCCCTACTATGGAAAAGCGGGGGTCCCTTCCCTGCTCTGGGCCAGGCTCCCCTCTACGTGCTGCCTGGAAAATGAGGCAGCAGGTTCTGAACGATGAGAATGGCCACAGCATTCATGAGAGAGCCAGCAGCAGAGGTGTGTGCTCAGCCCTCCCCAAATCAGAGCTCTCCTGTAGCATGTCATTTCTAGTGACAGGAGTCATTACCAGAGATAAGACTTGCCAAGGGCTAGGGTGTACCTTCTCTTGCAGAAGATTAAAAAGAGCAATGATCAGCACATTACATCTGCTTGGCATTTATATTTTTAAAAGCAAATCTGGGGCATTTCTGGGGACTGTTATGAGAAAATCAGACTGGCTGGTTGTCTTCCTCCAGTTTGTGCAAATTGAGAGAGAAACTAAGTGTTTGGGCTGGGGACCTGGTGCTGGGCAGGCCTCCTCAAGAGTGAGCCCTCAGAGCCAGGTGCTGCAAGAGCACCCTTAACTAACCCCTGGGGAAAATTCCCCTGGGCATCACCCTCTGGAAGAGCAAGATAAGACTCTCCCTGCCTCTGCCAGAGCTGCCTGGCAGGTGCACGACCTCCTGGAAAGCACGTCAGGCTGCAGGTCCTCAGAGTTACTACTTGTGTTGGGAGCCAGACAGAACGAGCACCGACTGTCCTCCGCATCCCAGCTCCTGCCCTTCGTGGGATGAGGCTGGGCAGTGTGGTCTTGCTTTGCAGCCTGTCGCCCTCTACAAACTCCCTGGAAGGGAAGGAGACACACTGGGGAAGCTTCTCCCACTTTTTCCTGCTGGAGGCTGCAAAAGGGAAGACGTCCCTTCTTCTGCCTCCCCTCTGTTGCCTTTTCCCTTGGAATAAAGGAAGGCGGTTTGGCATCTTGGCACTGCTGCCTGAGACTAAACACTGCTGATTTTACAGGACCTAAGACCGGGAGTGCTGTAAATCAAGGGCAAGACCAGAGGGTTTGCTGCTAATGCAGCTTGGCTGCCAGTGCGGAGCACTCAAGGAAAACAAACAGTGTGGTCTCCTGTGTGTTATTAGACAGATAGCTCTCTGTCTGAACAAAAGGGTGGGAGGAGGAGAAAGCAGGCAAAAAAAGCAGCCCATGAGAAATGTGCGTTTTGGAAAGGGAGTTGGGGTGCACAACACTATGGCACTGTGTGGCCCCAACACTACAACCCAACTTGGCAGCAGCTCTGCCGCCAGAAAAAATACTGCAGCACTGACAGAAGGAGAAATCTCCAGGGGTTTTGCAGAGCTGAATGGAAAACAAACACAAAAACCCAACCGACCAAACAGAATTTGCTCAACCCCTCACACGTGGCAGCAAACAGGGGAACAACTGCGACTAAAGCCTCTAACACATGATCCCCATTAACATCGTGCCAGAGACAGGGGCAAACTTAAGGTGGAATTTCTTGGGGTTTCTCCATGCTGCCCGTGCTGGGGGCTGCTCCTGGTGGCATTTGCTATGGGCACTGGGTCTGCTCCTGCAGCTGATTCCTGGCTTCAGCGTGGCCCTCGTGTACACGTGTCATGGCCAGGGAGTGAGTTGGATGCCAAAGGACATGTGGGATTTTCCCACCAGTACTTTTAGTCAGCATTTTGCCTTTTTTCATACACCCCAGTCACAGGGCTCCAATTCAGACCTGTGACTTTCTAGTTCAAATGCAGCTCGGCTTTGATTCGCCCGGAAGCACATGGGATGCAGAAATGCCTCGGGAATGTTCAGAAATGGGTGTTGGGGGGAGCTGGAGTGAAGGATGGTGTCAGGAGTCAGGATGCTGTTCATGTAAAAGCAAGCATGGTCTGCTGCAGCATCAGCAGCCTCCTGCGTGGCAGCATGTCTCCTTCTGCTACCTAGCCATAAATTCCTGTACTCGGTGTCATAAACCGCCCCACACAGCCCACCCTAATGTTATCTGCAGATTTGTATCTCACAGGCCAGTCAAGGCTTAACCAACAAGTACCGTGCTGCATTTACACAGCAGCTCCGACCCAAGCTGTGGAGCTGTGAAGCTGCAAGTAATTAGTGTCCCTCCATGCGTGAGGGAAACTGAGGCACAGAGGCCTGAGGACCCTGCTAAGGCTAATCCAAAGCTACACGTGGCACTCAGCTGACCTGGCCACGCAGACCCGCATAGCACCACTGCTGCTCCCAGCTTCCCCTCCCTGCTCTGCAAAGCCCCTCGGGGCAGGGACAGTGTGCTTGTAAGGGATGCAGCAAAGGTGAACAGCAGGAGTTAGGGACCAGCTGGGAAAACAGCCTCCTTTCTCGCTGCTTGCAGTCAACCCTGCCCAACTTCTTTGTCCGCCAAAAAAGCATTTCTCTTTTCCCTTTGGAGTCTGAGACTGGAATCGATCCAGCGAGATCATGCTACTTTTCAAAAGCTGCAGCCTGAATTCTCACATCTGGTAGTGCCTCACACCAACAGCCTTAACTTTCAGGCACTTTTTAAGCACTGGCACTGAACACCACAAACCACTGGGTTTTATTGTACTGTAAGCAGTAATGTTTCATACCCTGGGGCTCCCAACAGCCCGGTCTCTTTGCAAGCACGAGGCCAGGCTGAGAGGGTGAGTACACACATATTCCGAGAGGCAGTCGCTTTGCAGCAGCAACATGAGGACTCCAGCCCTGATTTTAGGCAGGGATCACTTAACAAAAAGCAGCCACCTCGCTGTAGGCACAGAGCCACACTCGGGCTGCGAGCCAACATACACTGCCTAGCAGCTAGAAGAGCTTACAGTAAGGATTTCTAGGATCACGCAGAAGCAAACAATCGCTAGCTTTAAAAAATCACACACATCCTGCCCACAAAGAACAATATCAATAGAGATCTCCCGCTGCCCACTTTAAATGGCTGGGAAAGCTCCAGCTTCCAAACAGCTGCAACTGATCCCCTTCTTCGCCCCCCCTCCATCATGTGATGGTCCTGCCCGAGTGATTTAAGCTGCTGGAGCCGAGTGCTGAGTCACGCTGGGCTGTGGAGCAGGGGCTCGGGGGTGTCCTGCCTGGTGGGGCTGGGATCTGCAGCATGGAGCAAGTGAGTGCCCTCTTCAAGTCGGACTGGTGCGCCAAGCAGGACTAGGGTTTGCCTGCCTGCGGGTTTTGGGCTTGGTGCCAAAGGTAGGAGAGGAAAAGGGTTAGCAGAGAGGAAATGCTCGACTGATATGTGGCTGTGGGAGGAACAGTTAGGGTTGACCAGACGTTTTTCTTTTCCTCCTCTTCTCTGGCATGCTATTGAAGTGGGAAAGCTGTTTTAATGCATGCTTATATCTTTGAGTGCTCTAAAGTTTTGGGACCAGTTTGAATGCCCTTTCTCCGTTAAACTCCTTATTTTCCTTCTGAAAAAAAATACAGGATGGGGCTAACAACATAGCGGAAGCAGAGGAAAGAAGGACAGCAGTATGTGCTGACTGTGCCCTGAGCTCCCTTTTCCTCCAAAGGTCTGTTCCCTGCTCTGCACTGAGGCTGTGTGCCTGTAGGGCCCTAGAAACAGAGCCAGAAGGCAGTGTTAGTGCCACAGCAATAAGCAGCTTAGCGGCTGCAGGGATCTGACCTCAGCAGGGACTGAACAGGGAGCAGACATGAGGCTGAGCACCGTTAGGGCTGGGTGGCTGTCTGAGGGGGCTCTGGGTACTGGAGCAGTAGCCCAGGTGAGCAATGGGACCAGCCTGAAGTTGTCTCCCTGCCTTATCTGCCATGTCGCTAAGTGCAGCTCAGCGTTATTGCACCTAGGCCTGGAAGCACAGGTACCAAAGCATAGCTTGAGTTATGTCGAACCTCACCAAACAGCTTCTTCCTCTTAGGTGAGGGAGGCTGGGGGATGTTGAGCCCTACTTGTGAGGTGTGAGGCTTGGGGACTGAATAATGTGGCTCTGAGGATAGGAACAAGCCCTTCTCTGCCCCATGAGAGCTTCCCTGGGGGTGTTCCACTTTAGTGGGCGGCAGCTACAAGTGGCTCCACCGCCCCCTCTCTTTCAGCATGCAGCTCTAAGTCAAGTGCCCAAACTGTTTTTGGTAGCCCCTGTAGGCTGGAGACATGCCTAGGGAGAGGTAAACATGTCGTGTTATAAAAGCTGTGTAACTGCTGTTAAACATGTGCTAGTGCCTGCTGCTGACTTCAAGGCGCAAGCTTGCTTGCGGGGATATCTTTTGTAGCAGTCGCAAAACAACTGCTAAATCACCCCCTGACCTTGCTGCTCTGGGATGAGCACCTCACTGTCAGCTTGTGGTGCTCAGAGGGGTGGTGGACGCATCAGGTGGATGTGAGCCTGGACTCCCTGGTGAAGGTGGCTGGGCTGACTCAATCTCTGCCCTAGCACTAAACTGCAGATGCCCTTGGGTCTGCCAGACCTGGCTTGTGCCTTGGCCCAGGCAGGGCTGGAAGGCTTGCTTTAGGACAGACTAACTCCTGCCATTTGGCCCCCCAGGGACTGGTTGTTACTCAGCTGGATGTCGAGCCTGGAGAGTGCATCAAGGTCAAAGGGAAGATCCTGTCTGATGCCAAAGGGTGAGTGAGGAGACAGCAGGTGGCTTGATGAGGCACTGCAGGGGGGCTGCAGTCCAGGAGGCTCCTACCCTTGCTGGGGGTAATGGAGCTCCTGCTGGGTTCAGCTTGTTGACACAGGGTGGCTGGAGCATCGCCTTGGCGCTGCCTCTGTCTCCCCAGGTTTGCTGTGAATGTAGGGAAGGACAGCAGCACCCTCATGCTGCACTTCAACCCTCGCTTCGACTGCCATGGGGATGTCAACACTATTGTGTGCAATTCAAAGGAGGATGGCACGTGGGGTGAGGAGGACAGGAAGACTGACTTCCCCTTCCAGCATGGTGACAAGATTGAGGTGAGGCTCCTGGGGTCTGTGCAAGGCCCTGGCACGGGGCACTGATGGGCTTAGGGCGCTTAATGCTGCCAGGTTCCCCCAGTGGTGGAGAATGGGCAGGTGTGGAAAGGGAATTAGGCAGCAGGGGAAGAGTCTTGCTGCTGAAGCTGACCAACTGGACCTGCCCCAAGTCAATGCCCAACAGCTTGGCTATGTAAAGTGTCCCACTCTGGCCCTGTTTTGCAAGGTACATGAGCAAGGGCAATTAAAACACTGACCTGATTGAGACTGGGCTTATCTTATTCCTCTGTTGCAGAAGCTTAGACCTGACCTCAGGCAGAGCAAACTAGCTTCTTCTCCACAGCTCTGCTGGGCAGGGAGGGGGCTGAGCTGCTGGGCATGGCCTTGACCACCAGTGGCCACCTCAACTGTCCTGCACCCAGCCCGGAGGGAGTGGGGAGCCTGGCTTGTGACCAGTGATGCATTAGCCTTCCTTTTTGTGGTTCTCTACAGATCTGTATCTCCTTCGATGCAACAGAGGTAAAGGTGAAGCTGCCTGAAGTGGAGTTTGAGTTTCCCAATCGGCTGGGCATGGAGAAAATTCAATACCTGGCTGTGGAGGGTGACTTTAAAGTCAAAGCCATTAAGTTTAGCTAACTGCTATAGCTTGTCTGGTTTTCTTTCCCCCTGCATAGTGAAATAAACCCAAACTTGCCATGGCTGCTTTCTCTGCTGTTTCCTGCTCTAATTTGCTTGCTCCTGTGTGTGCTACAGGGGTGGACTGGGGGAAAGGTTATGTATCCACTTACGTGCTTATTTACACTGCTGCCTTGCAGCTGGTACAGGGCTGGACCACATGGCTGGCAAAGCATGACCTACTGTGACTCAAGCTACCTTAGCAGTAGATGCTCCCTTAACCCTGTTTGCTGCAGTAAATGGTTTCCAAACTCGGGCTGGTCCCAGCCAGGCTGCTGTGACAGGGAAGTTCAAATAAGTGTGTATCAGGCATGCCTTGTGCCACCTCTGCCCCATTCTTCCCCCCAGGGACAGGGCAGTAGAGAGGGGTATGGGGCATGGCTTGTGCTCTTATGGAAGGCTTGGCTCTCCACAAGCATGCTCCATGGCTGGGCACGTTGCAGGCTGGCACTGGTGTACCCGAGCAGCAGAGAAGAGCAGGCAAGTCAGGCTAAATACACATGGGGAAAAGACACGGAGTGAAAGGTGAGACCTGATAGAAAGCTTAGGAGCAGGTCTTGGATAGAGCATCCAGGCTATTTGTGCTGCTTCACAAACTGCAGCCTCCACACTGCAGGAGACCAGCTCCTTGCTATACCATGAGGTTGGTGGCTCAGCCAGGTGACAGGGATGGGTAACAAGGCACGTACCATGGGTTCTAGAGCTGTTGGATCCTGAGTGCACCAAATACAAGTAGTTTGAGTTAGGCACATAAAAATAAGATTAGTGAACTGTCTCTTCTGCTTAAAACCTCTTTGCTCTGCTCATGCAATGCCTTGGAGTGTGTCTGCTACTGCTATTCCTGAGCTGCCTGCTAGCCATGCCAAAACAGGGACTGAGTTGGGATTGCTGCAGTGTTTGAGGACCTGATGAAAGGTAATGGAGCCCTGCCTGCTGAGTGAAGTGGGAGCCTGGGCAGGCTGCTTGGCTGTGAGGCAGGCCCTGTGGCTGTCACAGCTGTGATGTTCCTGACCCCAACTGTGCTGGTGCAAGGTGCTACCTTAGCCAAATGCTGCTGAAGTGGTGGAATTTGAGTCCTGTTGGCTAATCTCTGACAGCAGGGCTGCTATGGACCAGGGCTGTAGCTGCTTTGAACAGCTGAACAGCTGGGCCAGCTGCTGGGATAGGGGAGTAATCCTATGTGGAGTATTTCAGCCACTTGAGTACTTTCTATGGGGAGGCTGACAGGCTGCAGTTGTGCTGCCATTGTGCCAGCACATGTGCTGTGTGGCAATAGCACGGTCCTGACCCGTACTGCAGCAGCTGCTGTAGAGTTAAGGAATCTGTGAGGTGACTTGATCTGGAGGCAGCTTATGGACACCCTTTTGTCTCTGCTGTCTGGCAGCCCTGCTATGGAGGCCTTCTTGGAGCTCTGCAAGAAGGGCACAGGCTACAGCTGTGTCTTGCCACTCACCTTGTGGGCACAGATGTGGAGATGGGGCTATGTTGGTTTCACCTCAGAGCTGATGCAGCTAATGACAGTGATGGACTTGTGGAGTGCCCATGAGCTGGAGGCTTTCTGGGTGCTCGTCTCTCCGGGGGTATGTGGGTATGGGGAATGCCAAAGGGCTCAGAGGCTCAGCAGAAGTTTCAACTGTGCATGTGTTGGGAAGGGGTTGCTGTAACACACCTCCTGTGTGGGTAGAGATGGCACATGCCTCCCTGCATTGCAGGGAGCCTGCCTATGCTGCAGGACCACCTCATCTGAACTGGACATAGGCACAGATAATGGTGCTTATAACTCCTATCCTGTGTATGCTGCATTACACAGAACCACAGAAAGGCTCATGCTTTGCCTTGTCAAGTAAGTCTTGAGGTTTTTTTTTTTTTTTGAAGGCTATTGAAACTTTGTGGTAGGAGGGAAGAAGATGGCTTTTGGCTTGTTCCCCTCTCCGTGTTTTAACGTCTGAAGGTACACTAAATTATAAGGTGTTCTCCTTATTAGAAAGGATTAGAAAGCCCTTATGTTGCAGTGGGATATGGAGGTTAGTTCAGGTGCCTGTGCCAGCTACTCAGGTTAGATGAAGTATGTGTCTGTCAGCACTGATAACAGAAAAGTTGATCTCATTTTTGCCTGCTAAGCTGGCAGTCCTCACTTCTAGGCAGGCTAGCCACATGTGGTCCTGACCACTATGCTCAGAGTACCAAACAGTGCCTTCATGGGGACTACCCCTCCCCTTGTACTTTCCACAACAGTTAATTAGGCTTATCCTGCTTTCTAACACTGGCAGCTACCACTAAGGAGACCTCAAAATGGGAGAAAGGGGAGGAAGGAAGCATGCCTTTGCCAGCACTTCCTGCCTCTTGAGTCTTGTTCTCCCATGTCTCAGACTTAGGAATACTCCTGTTTCTGTAAGTGACACTGTTAAACAGGCAGAGTAAACATGAAGTGCTCTAGCTGGCTCCTAGAGTAATGATGAGACTTCTCTGTGAGAGAGAACAGGAAAGCAAGAATGCTAAGCCCTGCTGCAGACAGAGGGTCACAGTGAATGTAAAAACAGAGCTTGTTCCCTGCCAAGTATGTCCTCCTTGAAACGCATGGTGAACTTTTGCTTTTCAGTATCCTTTGGAGGAACCTGAGCTCTGCTTGCTTTGGGTGGAGCACAAAAGCTCAGACAGCATGGCCTAAAGGCGTGGGTTTCCTCTATTTAAATCTTGTCACATCTGTGGAGAGTCTTTCAGTCCAGTAACACTTCCCAGAAGAAATCAAGATCCTACAGGTTGCCTGATCACTGAGACCAGGAGAGGGAGGAAAACAGCACTGATCCCCATTAAAGGGGTTGCATGTACTGAATCCTCTAAGTTTGCTACATGCAAGTTGGCCTTGATTCTTGGTTATTCACCAGGAACCAAAGCTGCAGCACTTTCTTGCCTTATAGCATCATGGGGAGGCATAATGGAAAGACCCTGGAAAGCAGCTGTAAGGCTATGACAATATGAACACAAACTGTGTTGTATATTATCAACTCACACTTAAGAAAAGGAGAACAAATGCACAACTGCAGAAGAGGTTAGTATGGAGACAGTAAAGGTGACAGAGGAATTAAAATCTTATGCAGGACCTGAAAGAGTAGTAATAGGCCAGACAGACTGGCAGCTTTGTCTTCTCAAAAATAACTTCTCCTTGAGCAGTTCACATTAACTTCACCTGACAGAAATAGGCCAGCTGAGTGACTCTAGCTACATAAGTGTGCATATACCACTCTACCACACAACCTCAGAAGACAGTTGCAGGACACTACATCCAGAAACAGGGAATAGTGTAAGTATGAACACTGTGTGGAGGGGAAAGCTGGGGAAGCCAACGGGCAATCAAAGTTATGGTGGGGAAGGGGGTGACAGCTGGGTCACCTCCCACTTAAATTACATGTTCACCAGCTAAAAAAAAAGATGCAAGAGTATTTCTTTCAAACGAGAGACTTATAAGAAGAGAATTAGCATGTGTTGTACAAAGTGAAAAGGTGACCTCTGGTCAGCTTTCTCCAAGAGCACTGGATGTGCTTACAGCCATGTTCTTTCTTTGCCTGTTCACCTTCTGCTCCCTTGATCTTGGTCTCACTCTTTACAAGGCAATGGGCAATTCTGTCACCCACTCACTTTCCAAAATCCACCCTCAATCTGTAAGCTGCATTACCTGATAAACTGCCCCCACTTTCTGGGGCTGTGCACTGGAAACTTACTACACCATTTCCCTTGTAGCACAATGGTAGCCCAAGCACAAACCTGGCTGCAGCTGTGGGACACTGGGTCCTCAGGGTCAGGTGGGTACAGACCATGGGAAGCTGTCTGGTGACAGGAGCCAAGGGATAAGACAAGCACCTGGCTACCACCACTGTGCCTGCACACCGTGCTAAGAAAAACCCTAGACATGCACCATCATGTCTCCACACGCTGTGTCCCTCCCTCTGAGGAAACACTCATGGAAACCAAACCCCCAGCACACACAGTGGGTGCAAGCAGAGAGGTTCAGGCTTCAAAGCTTTCTTATGTGGAGAAAAAAAAATATAAAAATTTATATATACTCACCCTTTTTCAGGAGGCTCCCGGCAGCATGCTGTATGTGGACTCCTGACTGACCATCCTGAGCCTTGCTGTCCCTCACTGCCCCGGATTACTCCCAGGTTCTAATGGTAAAAAACACCTGGGGGGGCAGGTGGCAAGCCCTGCTAACATTCTAACATTTTTTGGAGATTTTGGTGCTGGGGGGGGGGCATAAGGTTGTCTGTGGCATTACCTGGCTGTGCACTGCTCCCTCCAGTTAGGCAGTGACAGATGAGAGGCAGCTGGGGAGGCCCTGCCCAGCCCCATCGTGAGGTAAAATGGCACCCACCTGGCACCGCTGAGGTAAAATGGCGCCTGCCCACCACCTCCTCTGGCTCAGTGCCTCACCATACGAAACTGGCTTGCATGACAAATTGGTATTTGCAGAAAAGCCATTTTCTCGTTTGAAATCTTCCACAATGGTTTTTCATTCTCAAATCCTATCCTTTTTAAGTTTTTTAAATCATGGTCTTACTTTAGCTCAACCAAATAGCTACACTGTGGTGACTTTTATTAGAAATCTTGGGCAACCCTGACAGAAATACATGGTCCCAAGTTGTGAATCACAAAGGGAAAAGAAAAGAAAAGAAAAAAGAAAAGAAAAGAAAAGCTGTCTGGCTCACTTTTACCAACTCTTCCTTATGGGGTACAGGAAACACATCCTTATTCCTAACCCCCAGAGAAATAGAGCAGATGTGCTGACAGCAGTCAGCCATTCTCCACAAATAGCTCCAGCTCCCAACTCTACAAGGGGACAAGAAAAAGTGGATTTCTGTTATGATTTTAGTGCTAACGCACAATGTGTTGCATGAAAACTGGACCTGCAGCTGAGGAGGCTGTGCTACTGTATGCACATAAGCTGTATACATGTAAGCATCTGGCAAAAGCCCCAGGCTACTTGTCTTTGCCATCCTGAATCCAGCCTATTTCTATAATTTGTATTGCAGAGTGACAATGGGGTTTGGCCAAATGGGGCGGAAAGGTACCAACTCCTAGTCAGAGACCACTACGGCCACATACGCATCTTCAGTCACCTAACAAACAATGTTCAGTAACTTATTGCCAGAAAAGCCCTGTAATTTACAAGCATACGATACTGAATTTATGTGCCCTGTGGGCTGCAGGGACAAGTGAAAGTCCTGTAGGAACACAGCCAAACCATAAAGCCATGGCACGGTCAACAAAAATCCCCTCCAGAGGGGACATAAAGGAAAAAACAACTCTTAGGTGAATCAAGCCCAGCTAAACCTGAGGAGCAGGTCCCTAGATATGCCCCTAATCTGCTCACACTGATTTGAAGCATGGGCTCTCTGATGAAAAGCTGTTTCCCATCTTGCAAACAATGAGTCACTGCTCATGTTAATATTCAGGATTTGTGTGGAGTCTCTGAAATGTCATCCAGGTTTATTTGCATGTTCCTCTTGACCAGTCTAAATGAGTGTGCCAGAAGCTGAGCAGTGGAGATGATGGATCAGTCCCGATGCATGGTTTTGGTGCTCTGTGTTTGATGGATTTTATAGGTAACCTTCACAGATCTTGTGTATGAACTTATAACCAACAGTCCCTAGTGTCTAAGCACCCCTTACTAGATTTAGTCTCGAGGAAAGCATCTGACATGAATTCTTTGTGACCATCAATGGCCCAAGGGCTCAGTTAAAAAAAAAAGAAAATTGAAAATTCAGATGACTAGATTTTCACAGTGTTTTACATCATGTGGAACAGCACAGCCAAGCAGACTGCAGGGGCAGCATGTTGCTGAAAGCATGTGAGGACATACTGAAAGGTTGGCTGAAGAGATTTGCTTCAATGTCCTGTACTACACAGACAGCATTGAAATGTGAGTGTATGCATCCATCTTTTTCCTTTTCCCTGTGCTGGGTCTGGGTGCAATGACAGCAATGCAGTTTGATTGCTTTCAAAGGCCAGGAAAATTGCTGTGGGGCAATTGACTTATACCTGCCTTTTTTTTTTTTTTTTTCTGACAGGTCCCTCAGAAATTGGCTGGAAATTGAAGGTAACAATTTAAGGAATGTTAACTCAGAAAAAATGATCCCCCCTCTATTTTCTGTGACTTTTCTGATTGTCCTCAAAAGCAAAGCCAGTTAGCACTGGGTAAATTGGAAGTTTCCCCTGCAACTGAGATGTTTACTGTGAGTGAGAATGTAGGGAAGGCAGATCACACAGTTTCATCCCTTTTGTACAGCTAGCTTTTACCTTGAACTGACCAACTGTATCAAAAAAGCTACTGCTTTGTCCTTACTCGGATTTGCCTCAAGCTAGAGAAGCCAGGCATCAATTGCAGCCAGCTGAATGGGCCAGGTAGCTGTTGCAGGATCCTTTGACTGCCAATATTCTAAAGAGAAAGAGACTTCTCCAGAGACCAATTTGGAGAAGGCACCTGACCCAGGTATTCTGAACTGACTTTGGGAAGAATCTCTTCCACCTTCATCTACAGAGGGCTGGCTGGCAAACTCACACAGCACCACCATCCCCACAGCAGGCTAGGAGGTGGAGTATTCCATTCCAGTATCCCAAATTTATGTTTCATTTATAAAAATAATGCTCCTTTTTAGCTAAAATGCTACCTGTTGAGAACCACTGTTTGTTGCAATATGTGTTCTGAATAATTTGCTTTGAACATGCTATAACGTTCAGCCTGTGCTGCAACTGAAAGGGGAAATACCCCAGATCTGAGATAAGTGAGACACTGCATTTCAGGGAAGGGCTAGCAATGAAAATCACGCTCTCTGTATCTAGCTGGCAGGTTTTTGCTACTGCAGCCACATAGTTACGGGTTCAGACGTGGAAATCTCACATAGCTAGACCCCAAATTCAGATGTTTCAGTAAGCATATAAGGACTAGATGATAACTGTAAAATTCTACCCATGGTACTCCTGTCCCATGAAATTATGCCATCATTCTGTGAAATGAGTTTCCATTATGCTCCAGTTTTAAGAACACAAGAGAAAAACAAAGTGGGATAAGGAACAATGAATAGATCTTCCTTTTTTTGCTAAAGGCACTGAGAAATAAATCTACTAGGAAATAAATCTACTGGCTTGGCCAATGATTGGTTACCTTCAAATACATGTCAAGATGTGCTTCTGCCAAACTCAGCAAATCCTGCAGTTTGAGGAGCATTTTTTGAAAAAAAGTTGTGCAAAGACTGTTTCCCTAATGATAAAGAAATATGGGCTTTAATTCATTTTTCACCTGAAGATCTCAGCTATTACAAAAACATAAATTACTATCACATCCCTCATTAACTGATGCTTGTGTGTACAGTGGGAATCTTAGCAGGAATCCCCAAACTTGGCAGACTGCAGAGCCATGCCAAACATCTGAATTTCTTGCAAACCACCATGAACCCTTAACCTCAAACTTTTTAGCTGGAAACCCTACAAAAGAAACAGTTTTACACACTATTTAGTAAAGCCTTATATACCACCACCGCAAGGCTGGCCGACTGCCCACCACTTGGAAACGCTTGACTTGCAGCATAATGCCAGCACACTGAGTGAAAATTGGTGTCGCTGCTTGCAGTACACATGGGCGAGGGTGGCTGGACTTTGCAGCCCATGCAGCCTCGCATGCTGCCTCTGAAATGGGTGCTGGTTTCTGCAGCACACAGGCAGGCCCTGCTTAGCTGGGAGGCTCTTCCTAGCTGAGGGCAGACTGCAAGGCTTTCTTTCTCAGGAAACAGTAAGTGGAAAAGGCAATGTTGGCCAGTTCTAAACGATTCACAAAAGCCTGCCACATCTGCCAGGTTTTTTTATTGGTTTCAGTATGTCTAAGATGAAAGGGTGGCTTAAAAAAAAATCTAAATGAGCACAACTTTCAAATATGCTAAACTAAAAGAACTGTGGACGGTGTTTTTTTTTTTTTTTTTTTTCTTTTTCTTTTTAGAATAAATTAAATGTTTTGTTTGGCTGGAAATAGCTCCCCCCACTGTTTTCCTGAAAATATCCCAAAGAATAATTCTTGAATTACCTCCAAAATACTTTTTCTTCCAATTTTTTGATTCAGCTATTAAGGCATAAAAATGAGCTCTCCTGCTTAGGGTTCTCATGAAATGCTGTATAAACCTGAACAGCATTTCAAGTTCAGTAGTAGTGAAAAAAATGTTTGCTGTCACGTCATTTGCTGCTTCAAAAAGCATTAAAACATCAAGTAGGTTTTACTTTGAGTATTGGAGAATTGATGCTTGATATGACAAAAGGGCACTGGTATTTTTTTTCAGACTGCCAAGCTGCGTGTGGAAGAGCTACGTGAGCTATTCAGAAAAACAAGTAGGGATTTAAAACTAGCACTGAAAGCACTAACTGTTGTAATTTTCAGCCATGTGCTGGGCATGAAATTCAAAATGAATTATCTTTTTATCACATGACTAAAATCTCTTCTGTGGTCCTGGTGGCAAGATAGTATGCAATTAACAATGCAACCCCCTGGAGAAAGGTTGAAACTTGAATTGCTTCCACAGCTGGAAGTCTCTGCAAGGTTAGAAGAGAGATGACCCCAGTCTGTCTCATCAATTGCAGTGGTGATCTGTTCAGGCAGCTCCTAGCCATTTCGTTTAAATGGCAATGCAGCTCAGTAGAGAGGACAGCAATGTCCCTGACAGAAAGAGGGTGTTTGCCCCAATCTGCTTTGCTGTGTGCAAACTGGCAACAACCATCCAGCACCTGGTAAATTGATACAGCAAAGTTCAGTTGGGCACATTTAGTTATTTCAGGTTGGACTGACCAGGAAATATAGACCTTATGGTAGGATTTCAAGTTAATGCCTCTTCTGGCTTGTAAATTGATTTCTGATGAAGTAGGTTCAGTATCTCAAATAAGATACTACTCTATGAAAAAAGTCCAACTGCACATCATCCCTTCATAAAAACAGGCCTATAAATAATGTCATTAGAGATCCCTTTCTCATCTCACAGAAATACAAACAGGCTGCAACAGTAACACAGATCATGAGTTTGATTATTTAAAACAAAGACAGACTCCTCCCAAACTTCCACAGTGAGTAAAGAGCAAGATTCATTACTTCATGCTAATTTGGACTCCTGTGATGCAAGCTTTCTTAAAAGCATGTTTAAACTCCAGAATCATTGGATCAAAAGATCCTGAAGAGGAACGATTGTATTTTCCTGGTCAAAATGTCTTTCATAAGGACACTTACTGGTATATTCAGCATGTGTTGAAACAGGTTGAAGCTTCTTCTGGTAGCCCTTTATTATATTAAAAAACAACAACAAAACCACGAAGAGATGTTCCAAGCTAATGTATGACTATCTTTGGGGTTCCCTCTTTTTGTTAATGTTTTCACAAAATACAAAATTAAATGTCTTTTCTACATACAGAACAAAGTAGAATCAAGAAACTGATTAGAGTATGTACAAAAACTTACACGTTGTCTTGTTCTTTAAAAAATATAAATATCATTAATGTTCAGTAGAATGGGCTGGTTTTATTTTTAAGGCTTCATTCTTTTAGATCCTTCATTATTTAATGAGGTGCCAGGTAGGCAGGAAAGGGAGGAAAGAAAGGAGGTGATGTTTTTTATTAAAGGTAACGTTTATTTCTCATGAGAATTCCTCTTCTCTGGCAGGAGGAGATATAGTTTAGGAGGAGATACAGTTTAGTTCCCTCCAGACTGATTTAAGTTTCCAGGAAGCAGTGGTGGAAGGAAAGGAAAATAAAACCTTTATTATTGCTATTTTTTCCTTCATTGAAATCCTGTTTAAACCTGTCTCTGTTCATTGTCACTGTAGAGAACCATCTCCAAAGTACTTGGATTAAATAGACTCAAGCAGAAAGACTTTGCCCAGGGCCACATGGGAAAGGTTAGAGTGAGGATGAGACCACTGGAAGCGTTTTACCACCGACCCCGGCGGAGGTAGCAAGTGCTGCAGCTAGGGCAGCTGCTGCTGTTGCATCCCTGGGTGTGAAGTCTGTGGGGAGGCTTTCCATCAGGCACTTGAGCTGTTCCTGTCCCAGTTTGATTTTATCGTCTAGCTCTCGCTGCTCTATGAGGAGTGCAGACTTCATCTTTACAAAGTGCTGGTAGTCCTGGAGCTGTTCCTCAGAGAGGTAGTTGCCCAGGATCTCCAAGACCACCCGTTCTCGACGGTCAAGATTTTCCTTCAGTTCCCGGGCGTCTTCATGCTGGCCAGCCAGCAGTTTCCTCTTCTCGTTCAGAGAACTCTGCACATACCAGAGAGAGCACTTCAGTATCAGCAGTACCAAACTCACTTATCTCCCCTCTCCTTCCCCCCAGTACAGTGTTTGCCCCCTTCAGGGGAGGAACGATGGCTGCTAAGCTCCTGGACACAGGGTCAGGAGCCTCTGGAAGGAGGATGGATGAATGGGAATCCCACTGAACAGGACTGCAACTGCTCTAGTCAATGTGGGGCAGAAAGGACCCCAAGAACATAAACAGAACTTGTTCAAAAGCAGCAACTACTAGGAAAATCTGGCTTCATCTTTTACAGCCACGCAAAGAATGATAAAATGTGGCTGCAACTGAGGTAAAAGGCAGTGGGCTGTTCCACAATACAAACCGCCACACAGTCCCTCCTCCACACAGACATGCTGTGCCAAACACAGCCACTGTTTCGAGGTAAAAGCCATATGATCTGACATACTTGTACAAACTGGGATCAAGATTCCTGGGGACAGAACCATGTTTGCTACTGCTTACACAAAATCAGTGAGGCACCTGCCTCCATGGGAGCATTTGGAGGTCCTAGCTTATACAAGCAGGTTCTTGTGACTGAGGAAAGACCAAGACACTACAGTTGTGCAGATACGTACCCGCTCTTCACTGTTGGCATTTTCCCCTAAGCTACTTAGAACATTCTCAACCCGGGCCAGGCGTCCTGAGAGGGAGAGCAGAAGGTTCACCACCTTATCTAAATCGCCAATGAACATCTTGTATTTGTCAAACTCGTTTGGTTTGCATAGCTCGCTGATCAACAGCTCCACCTCCTCTCCAAGAGCATTATTCATCTTAATGTCTGCAAGCAGGCCTTCCTTGGCTTCCTTCAGGATTTCCAGTTTGTGGGTCAAGCTCCCGATGAGCTCAGCCTGTCAGAAGGGAAACACATTGCCACATCGGTTATTATCATGATCACACTGCTCATACGGATGACGACAACAAGAGGATATGGCTACAGTCCCTGAGGAGCAGGGTCAAGTCAGCAACAACTGACAAAGGAAACATAACGAAGACAACAAGCAGGGAACAGAGAAAACTCTGAAATTCCACATTTAGCTGATAATCTGAATCTGATAACCTGATCAGATTACACAAAGATATATTAGTTCCATCATCAATGAACATCTTCAAAAAGAACATCCAGTTTGGTTTGCCATATTCTGATACCCAGATGCATATATCTGAAAGAGGATAACCGCATGCACCTTCCTTCAAAAGGTTCTGTTAAGAGAGGAGCTACAACCACATCTCCTGCATCTTCCCAGCTCTCCGTCCCAGCCTGTGATTCTGTGTTGTGATGTTACATTTGCATGACCCAGAACTGTATCTAACAACTGGCAGGAAAATTATTTTAAGCCATATTATTAATGACATGACAGCAGCCTGAGCTGGCACTTGGTAGTTACAAAGCTCAGCAGGAAAGAAGGAATTGTCATGTATTCCCCCTGAAAGTACTGACTGCTCCTTATTATGCTGCCTCAGTGTTGTGGTGTAAGCCTCAAGTTCAGCTGTGGCCGATGAGATATCACCAATACTCCCTGGTTGTGCAGACTCTGCCTCACGTGGAGATGCACCAGGCATGCACTTATACCAAAGCTGCTCTAATTTTCTTAGTGACTGATCAAAGACATGGAGAGCACGCACTCATTTTGCGACAATGCTGGCAACTGTTTCACTGACAAAGCAAAGGAGGCCCCCAACGTTCAGTTACTCCAGAACCACCACAGCTGCACGTGTGCTGGAGATCCTAATTTCTGTTAGGATTTAGGGGAAAGACATATATATGCAAAAGCAGAAGTCTGTGGCCTGGGGTTTGCAATTTGCTTCCATTCTGTCAGAAGTGAGAGCACAGAGAGCAGAAATAGCTCTTGATACAAGGGTTGGGCTATGTTCAGTCTCTTTTATGCACTCTTCTATGTTCAGTCTCAGTTTATGCACTGATGAGGCACCATTATCTGTATGTTAATCTACTCTGCATACCGATGCTGCAGGATTCAATAGAAGTAAATCACAAGCTTGCCTGAAAATATTCAAAGTTTTCTAGCACAGTCTTCTTTCCATCAAAACTGATGATAATTTCAAGTGGGATTGAAACTGTACTTCAAAGGAAAGAGGATCTTTAAATGCAGGTCAGGCTGGGGGCTGTAACCAAGAAATAAAGAGCACTGTTGAGGCAGACACCACTAGATGGTACACTCTGTGCATGCTCTGGAGCTCATGGTCTTCTGGCTGCACTAGTCCACTGGAAGCTTCTGCATATATGCAAAAGCTTAATAAAATGTGAGAAATACTTTCTTAAAACAAGTGTCAGCTACCAGGTTTATGCTGGAATAACTGGTAACTCGTGCCATTTCTTAGTAAAGTAGTCGAGGGGGAGAGGAGAGAAAAAGTGATCTTTTACTACATCCCACCTGGTAGGATAAGGGACAGCCAAAACTCCTTTACTTGGATTCTCCCCTCAGTATGACAGGTAGCATCCAGGGACAAGAACCAACACTTGTCCTTTCCTTTGCCTATGATGCTAATGCCACTTCCACACGAAAGATCTGAGATCCTTACTAATTAATTACCAGACCAACTCCTGTGGACAAGGGATCCAATTTCAACAACTATGATGGCAGGCGAGAAAACC
Source organism: Oxyura jamaicensis (assembly GCF_011077185.1). Classification (NCBI taxonomy): domain Eukaryota; kingdom Metazoa; phylum Chordata; class Aves; order Anseriformes; family Anatidae; genus Oxyura; species Oxyura jamaicensis. The sequence continues at coordinate 22,859,207 of NC_048896.1, read as the reverse complement.
TTATTGCAGGGCTCTGTGGGCTGGACACAAAGTCTGGCATTGACCTCTGCAGGTTTTCAGGAGGCCTGAGCTGCTCAGAGGTGGCAGTCATTCCACCTGCTCCGGAAGATCTGCACAAGGTGCAAGCCTGCTCTACAGGACTGCCAGGGGCGAAGTATCTTTGTTCTTGAAGGCCTGGGAGATGGACAGGAACTGCTTTGTATTCATTAATCAGTGACTCTCCTAAGATCCCAAACCAACATAACTCTTCTGCACATTTACAATGGAAATGAGCATAGTTTACCCAAATGACCTCTCAGAGTAGCTGCCTTCTCAGATAATGCCTATGCAAATGTTGTTTCACACAGACCATGAACAAACATGCCAGGCAGATCTCGCTGTCTGGGCCTAATCATTCCCATCCATTTCTTTTTTTCCATGCCAACGTAACCTTTGAGGTCTTGGATTTGTCCTCCAGTGGCAGGCACACATTTACTTGCAAGCCCGTCAGATGCTTGCAGCATGCCCGCTGACTCCTTGGAGCATCCTCCTCGTATTTCATCAGCAGGCAGTCAACTTCGAAGTGAACGGTATCACAAGAATCAATCGAGTACTAGAGGCATGATGGGCTGTGATTACCTCCAAAGCTGCTTGCTCTACAACCAGCAGCTGGGGCCAGATAAATCAAGCAGCATCTGACACACACGTTATCCGTACATGTGCAGGACCACAGATATTTGTATCGATGGCAGGCACTGAGCGTCTTTGGACCACTCCAGCAGCAGGGTGTGACAGCTCCTAAAGACCTGACAAGGGCCTACCTGCATCTCAAATGCACAAAGAGTTAATCTACTCACTCACTGCTGATAATTTGCGTTACGGAGCACTTTGATGGAGCTCTCATTGTATCTGTCACTGTATTAATGCCTAGTAGGGAGCATCCTTTGCTTAGCACATAAAAGCTGAGAACAGAAATGGTAAGGCAATGTCAAGAAAAGTGGTAAGGTCTCCAAGTCAGATCTGCAGGACAAACTGCACATTCCCAAACACCACACAGGCTCCCATCTTCTGCTTTTTAACCCTTGGCATGGGAGTGAGGATCCAGGGAGCAAATGTGGAGCTATGCTAGAAACACACGAATTCCCTGCACTTTGACAAAAATGCAGTGCAGATTTCAGTTCAGGAGGAATTAAGGACTGTATTTACAGTATATGGGACTTGCACAAGTATTTTTATCCTTCAGTGTGTTTAAACTCTGCTGACAATCTGCATGAAACATGGACTATGTTACTCCATCCATGTCAATGTAGGACTTTTTAGATTTACAGGCAAGCATAACTGCTTTTGACGTGAAGGTGATAGGTGTGTAAAGAGAGGCATAGACATGCAAGTAACCTGTCTGTGACTCCTTGAGATTTGTGAGCTTCCCAACTTATCTTTAATTAGCAGGTAACCAATGTGAGACAATGACAGGATTAAATTAGAGGGCCCTGCAAATGCCCTGGAAGACAGAGCATCCAAGCCTACAGCAAGAATTGCGGGGCCATTCCTCAAATATCGCCTCAATAAAGGAGGAAAAGGTTTCCTCCTCCCCTGCCCTGCTCTCCCCCTTCCCACCCAAGTCATCGCATTGAGGCTGTGCTGACTGAACTGCTGAGGAGCGCAATTTTCAGTGCGTCAGTGAAAACAGTAAGGCGTGGGAAAAAGGAGTAACCAACATTCCTCTGGAGGTGGTGTGTGCAGGCAGCAGGTAAAATGGGTAAATTGGTTTTGGTCAGGAGGAAAATCATAGGGTGAAACCTCACGCACCAAGACAGTGCAGTCACCAGCTGGAATCTGCTCCTGTTTCTAAGCCGAGCTTGCTCAGGTAACTCCACCTCTCCCTTTTACTTCCTTGCTACAGGACAGGGACTGTCTCTTACAACCTGTACGCTCACCATTTGGCACAATACAGGCCAGCCTCGGGGCTGTGCGAGATTTGTACTCAAATGTGCAGTCATATTAACGCTCTTCACTCAACCTGAGTCATCCCAATGAAGCTTCACAAGCAGCCTAAATGCATCCAGCCCCCATGCAACTGAGGACTGTATCAGCCAAACGCTGACATCAAATAGAAATGCACTTTACTTCAGGGTTTATTATTATTTCAGGAATGTAAACAGCAAGTGATGGTGTGTACTTTGAATTTACCTTCTTCTCATTGATGTCCAGCAGCTCCTCTTCCTCTCCTGCTTCTTCTGGCAAGTCTTTGATTTTATTCAGCAGCTCTGCTTTGGGTGCTGATACGTTGTAATAAGCAGGACAGGTGACCAGGGTTACAGGAGCTTCCTTTTCTTCTCTCCTACACCACGGTGAAGAGAAAGGAGGAGGTCAGTCTGTTAAGTCTGAGCCTGACTTTTCCCATGCCTAAATCCATGGTGTTCCAGCACTCCCTCTTTGGTACCTTCTCAGTGCAGTTAACCACGAAGGAAATGGCTGATCCTCACCATCAGAGGGTGCACGTCAGCCGCTTTCATCTCTATCCCCTGAGCAGAACAGTACAGCTGCTCTGTTTAAGCATGGACTGGTTAACTGCTCTGACCAGGAACAGATCCTTGCTAGAGGAAAATCAGCACAGCTCAGCTGGTGATGGCTAAACTGATCATTTTATTTGGCATCATCATGCATTACCACTTATTGCTGTGTGGTTCTCCAGCTATCCTTTGGAAGGATACCTTGGAACAGTTACACTGCAAGACTTGGGCCGATCTTTTTGTCTGTAATAAGAAGGCATCCCCACCCCTCCTTTCAAAACTGGGCCTCTCATTAGCTTTCTGCCTACCACTGGTTTGGTCCTGATTTTACTGTTGTACCTGTGTTCTTTGGACTGCATTGCTTCTGATTACAAAAATTAAGAGAGCAAAATCAAACACCTGCAGAGATGGTTCATTTCCTGTCCGGTCACCAAGCTCGGCATTGTTTTCTATGTGGTCCAGAGAGGTGAGCTCACAGGCCATGCACAGTCAAGCTCACGAGAAAGGGCATTCAGAAGCTCCCTGCCAGTCTCATGCCTGGGACCTGAGAAACTCACTCTCTCCCAGTGAGGAAAAAATTGGCACAGTCGTCCTTAAAAGCAAGCGAGCAGTGAGTTCTGCTGTGACATTACCCACAAGCCAAACAAAGAGTGCTTACGTGTTATCTTCTGCGGCTGTCCTGCTAGATTTCTTCTGTGTCATCTTCCTTTTCATGTTGTTCTCCTTCAGCAAGCTGGTTCCACTGGGGAAAAGCCCTTCCATTAAGTCCATGGTTGTCTTCATTTTGGAGTCCGGATCCAGGATATCAGCCAGAGACTTGTCTTTATGGACGATCTCTTTCGCTAGAGCCTCTGACTTAAGATCCTCTGGGCTCTTTTTCTTTGTCTTCACCGGAGAAGCTGTGCTGAGTGTCCCCGAGTCTGGGCTGCCCTTTTCTGACTCTCCAGTGTTAACTGCTGGCTCTCTGTGGTTGCTTTCAGGTTGAGTTGTGGGCTGTCTATAAGAGTTTTGAGGCCCTTCAGAAGAAGCAGGTAACTGGTGCTGCTTATCCACAGCAGGTGGAGAACTAGTCCTCTTTGATGCAGGCGGTGAGAAGGACCAATTCTTTTCACCGATATTCATGCCCAACCCTGTTATCTCCCTCTTGGCCAGGGCTTTGGGAAAGCTTCTGAAGCTGTTATGGACAGAAAAATTCTGTGAGATGAAGGTAAACTTACCACACAGGATTTCTGTGAAAGAGGATGAAGGCCTAAGACAAATAAGTTTTCTTTCACTCTCACTCATTTCTGTCTTAGCATTTCAACACAGAAAAGCCCACACTATGAAGCTACAGGTGCGAGATGCACTTTGTTCCCTTAACCTGGATGCTGCTGTTTTGTCATTCCATCACAGAACCAGTGAGTGACAAGTCAGTTTGTTTTCTGCTCATGGGCTGGAGACATGGAATCTCAGCACCTCTGAATGCCACCCTGAGCAGTCCACACTTGATTTCTCCTTTTTATGTTGGAAAAGCCCTGGCCAGATTCTTCTCCGATGGAAGGATCCCTCCTCCTTCCTTGGGAGCAAGGGAAGCTGTGCTGAGTTAAACCAGCTGGGCAGCCAGCCCAAAATCCTTTCCTTCAGGAAAAATTCACTATACAGAGTTACTGTGACATATTTGTGTTGTCACTTCTTGGCACGTGTTCACTGTTTCATAACAGGATTGTTTCATGCCAGATCTAAAATGTACTCTGGGAAGTCTAACAGTTTGGAAAAAGACAAATTTTCATAGTTCTCTCTCAAAACACAATAACTGGATGGAGTAAGCAGCCATTTTAACTCTTCATGCTGGAGTGAGTGAGAAGCAACCCCACTGAAACCTACTAAGGAAGTGCAGGGAGAATGAGACCAGGATATTTCCTCACTCATCACCCTCTTTGCTTTGCCCGCTAAGCACCTGTCAGTGCATCTGCTGATGGACCACTAAACTTTTTGTCTTCTTGCTTTCTGCCCTGGCCCGGCCACATCATTTAACAATGCTCTTGGCAGCCAGCAAAGCCTAGCGGCAGCGAGTCTGTCTGTCCCTGTCCCCTTGTAATGCATGCAATCCTCCGCAAGCTTCCCGCTCAGCTAGCAGCTGCGGGTGGGTTGTGGTGGCACGCAGAGCTGTGGAGGTCAGTCACATTTGGCTGGAGCCCTGCATTTCTTACTGTATATGGCCCTGCAATGCCCAAGACGTGGCATGACAGCTCTCCCTTACCTCACTTTGTCCTCCTCTGGGAGCCTGGTGGATTTGTCTCCAGCTGCCCCATACCCCTCAAGTGCCGCTGGTGGGGGAGGAGTTGGGAATTCCTCTGTGCCGTTCACAGAAGTGCAAGAGCTCAGCTCAGGAGGAAGAAGGGGTGGCGGTGGGGGTGAGAAGGGTGGAGGGATGACCCCGGGCTGGGAAGGCATAACAAACACCTCGTCGTCTTCATCGTCCTGCAGCAATGGCGGAGGCGTGAGCTGCAGGCAAGACTCCGAGATCCGGAGGTGGGTTGTCCCCTGGGGAGAAGGAGTCTCTGGGTCAGAAGAAGTGCTGCTCTGTGTTGGAAGGGACTGCCACCTCTGGGAGAACTTTGGCCCAGCTGCTGGAGGAGACGCTATAGCAGGTGGTGAGCCGTTGTCTTTGACTGAATGAGCCCACATCACCTTGGCTGGGAGGGATCTGTGCAGCAGCCCTGCTTTCCTTCTCCACATGATTTCTTCTGCAGGAGACTCAGGGGATCTATCCTGAACAGCATCCAGAGACTGTTCCTGTGTAGTACCACTGCTCTCAGGGGGAAGAGCATCTCGTTTGGCATGGTGCTGTCTCAGAGCCTGGCCATCATCTGCAGTCAAAAAGTCTGAGGGAGTCTGTGTGGGCATGGTAGGTGAGGACTGGCCGGATGCATATGGATTAAGAGGAAGAAACATGGGTTTAAAGCCTTGCTTTTGCTCCTGATAGTGACTCCTTGCCTCTGTTGGAGATGGGACAAATGCAGAAGTCCTGATATCTTGCCTGGAAGATTCTGAGGTCTTATGGCTCTCGGTCACTGTGGAGGACCTGGTGGCAACCTCACTACCATGGAGTGGATGGGGATAATAACTTGGAAATGCCATTTTTTCAGAGTGGCTTCTTTCTTTCTTGCTAAAAGACCTATAAAAAACAAGAGACAAACCACTTTAAGATAAACAACTAATCAATGAGCAGAAAAAGCTACCGTGCATCTTAAAAACCAGGTTAGATGACCATTTGAGGCCTGTGCCAGTGCCTGCTGATCCAGGTGAGGTGCAGTTGTGATACTGAAGGGAGAGGTAAATACAATCTACTAATTCTAAGGACACGGACCCAGATCCATTCCTACCCACCATCTCACATCACTTTCAATGTGTGCTGTGTCACATACATGTGCACGCACACACACTGAACATTGCAGCAATAACTCAGCAGAAAAATATCTTGGGAAAACCCGAGTACCTGGCTTCCCTTCCAGCCTCACTTTGAATTCTGTTTATTACAGATGGGGTAGGTACTGACCACAGTAAGGAAGACTACTTGACATTATCTACCACCAGAGTCTATTCTCAAATGCTGGTAACTTTCACAGTTTAAGTTTTATGGGCCAAACATTTGCCATTGCATTATCTGTTCCTTTTCGGAAGGTGCAATCGTAATGATTCAACTGTCTTCAAGAACAAAGCGAAGCAAAAAATGCAGTATTTTGACTGTGGAGAAAAATAATAATAATAAAAAAAGTTCTTACAAACTTGGGATCCCGTTAGGAAAAAGAGCTCCATTTATATATGCAGGTGTTACAAAAAAAAAAAAAAAAAAAGCAAAGCCAAGATACTTCAACCAAAACAGGATGTTACGGCTGCAAAGTCCGCAGATTAAATTATTTTTTCCATGTCTTGTAAAATGCTCTCATGTGAGTCTGAGAAACAGTGTCTGGCCTTTGAAGAGAGGATCCTGCTCAGAATATGTTGCCAAACCTACTTGCTCGTATGGCTGTTTAGCTGGAAAACAAAATGAGCTGTAATAATAGCGCTAGCAGATGCAAGAGAAGATGGCCTAAAAACATGAGGCCATACCATAAAACAATAAAATAAAATAAAGCTGAATTGCCAACACATTTTCTGTTCTCAAGACGCATTGTTCGAACAATCTAATGCTGCCAGCTCATGATGTTTGAGACTTGGGGCCCAAATTTGCTCTCAGGCGTGCTGATACAAATTAAGAACAACCTTGTCAAACACATGGGTCGTTCTGGCTTTATTCTGGTGTAACTGAGAATAGAATTTGGCAGCCTTTGCCTGGGGGTGGGGAAACTTCCCAGACAGACTGATCTTGGTATTGTCTGTGGTTCCTGGACAGTAGCAATGTGTATTCTTCTCAGATGCTCAGTGTTTGTCAGAAACACCAGATGGTAATTCTCTAATTTAAAGCTCTGTCCTACCGTGGAGGCAACTGTGGGTTCTAAACTGGCAGAAAAACAACCATTCCCAACAGGGCTTATGAGCCAGCTATTGCACGACACCTGCGCGGCAGTGTAAGAGCACAGCACGTGTGGCAAGACCAGCTGATTGCTGACCAGGGCTTGTGTAACTTGGCCATTTGATAGTTTTTCTTCCTCGATCAAGTGAGGCAGTAGAAATGGTCCCATCTCCTCTCCAGCACATTAAACAGCTGTGTCCCAAGGGAACACAGAAGTTTAATTCCTACTGCTTGATACTGCCTCTCTTGAAGGGCCTGGGCATGTAGCATGCTGCAGGCAGAGACAGGATGGTAACAGTTTTATGTGAGAAGACTGGCTAGAAAATAGCTACTGGGGGCTGACAATCACAGGACAAAGATTTGCATCTCCTGAGAGATGGGTGAAAGATGCTGCAATAATCCCACAGCCCAGATGGTGACATACGCACTCACACTGGAGCGGGAGAAGGTTCAACGTCACCCAATAGCAGAAATCCTTCTGTGAATCATTGGCATATGGTTACGGTCCTGGTCTACCCGGCCCTTTCAGTCTGCGGAGGATTCAGATCTCGTTCCCACTCAGAGTTAAATGCAAAACTGCCTATGGCTTCAGGAACGCACAAGCAGAGCCCACTCACTTCCTAAACTCATGCCCACTCTCATTTAGTTCATTTAGTTCAGCAACACAGAAAAACACTTCATTTAACAGCCAAGGCTCATGGGGAGTGCTCTGCAGCCTTTGTGCTATATCCTAAGAGTCAATGGCTTTTTCCTGTCTTCTCCCATCCTTTTGTTCCATCTTTTGGGAAATCCAAACGTGACCAAGAAAGGAAAGCAACATCACACCTCCCAGGAGAAAATGCTTGCAGAGCAGGCATGATGCACAGCAGAAACATCATAAAACTGTTAGATTAATACTAATAATCTTTGTCCAATGAAGCATGAAAATGAGAAACCTGTATTTCATGCCACAATAAACATTTTTTAGTCTGGGTGTTCCATCCCATTACTTGGAAAATAGATTGAGTTAAAAAAATAAATAAAATAGAAAATAGTTATTGAGAATGATGAAATGCAAGCTCTAGAACAAATGGGAAGGCAGGATGAACTAAATGCTGTGCTGGTCTTTCAGGAAAAAAAGGAGAAAGATGGTCCAAATTTAAGAGAAAGGATGTGTTTTAAATAATCATAAAATGACGTGCCTGAAGGCAGAACAAGTCCCTCTAAAACAACATCTATGTTTTCTTAGGGGCAAAAATTCATAGCCAGTAAGATCCAGCTAGACTAGGAGCCTTCCTCTACTTCCAGCTGTCACTCCCTGACCCAGAGCAGCACGGTGAAACCTTTGGAGACAGAAGTGTTAACTCCCAGTGTGACAACAGAGTGGGATAACATTTACTGAAAGTTTGTAAGAGCTCCTCTGTGAACAATTCTTTTAGTCCCTCTTGGTGGTTTTTACTGTAATATGACTTAGCTGTTTGGGCACTTGGAGCTTAGGGCAAACATCTATTTAATATTTAAAAGTAAATACAGCAAGATCAACTTCAGTGCCAGTGAACTTCAAAACAATCTACTGCTAAGTGGATAGTTACCTAAGTCCTAATATTATGAGTTTTATGATTACACTTTTCTATTTTTAAAAACATTTCTCTCTCCTGTTGCTGAGCAAATGTCCTGCCTGTGCAAAATAAAGCAGCCTAATTACAAAGCTCCCAGATAAATGAGCTCTCTCCATTTCGGTCCATGCAGATGTTCACTTTGGGGAGGCAGCACCCTGGACTGGAGAAAGCCAGCCAGAGTGGGACGTCATGGTATTTTTTCCTTTACTATCCTTCAGTTAGGATCAAGTCTGGAGGTGAGTTCTAACAGCAGATCAAACACGTTTTGGAAGGTACATAACTTGCTGCTGCAGAAACATGCTCCGAAATGGCATGATTGCAGAGGAGGAATTTGCAGTGAGTTAATGTCTCTAGCGGCCAAAAAAAGCTCACAGCAACTTACTCCTTCTAACTCTGCTGGGCACAGCACACCCAGAACTGTGTCCACGCAGATATTTGCTCTAGTTTCTCCTGTCCCACCTGTCTACACAGACAACACATCGCAACTGCTGCTGGCAGCAGGGTGACAAGAGCTGGCCCTGCAGCGGCCAAGGGGACATGAACGTATACCTACCTGGCTCCTGCGCTGATCACGTAGAAAGGATCTCTCACCATGGCGCCAAATTCACTGCTTTCCCTTCTCAGCAGGTCCTGGAGTGCAAAGGGGGTATTAGCAGCAAGCAGGAAACAAAAGGAAGTAACCAAACACTGGTTCTTCCTCGTAAGAAACCACTGCATGTGCCATATAGTGCGGGGTGGAAAACTGAACTGATGGGCAGGCTTATCCAGGTGAACATTTTCTGAAAACCTCTCGGCTATTCCTCGCCTCTTCCAAGAGAACTTGCCCAAAGGTATCAGGGGGACCTGCGTGCTCACTGCTGGTTTGTATGCAAGCAAGAAGCTGAGACATCATTAAAGCAGCCTGAAGCAGGGAAACTGAACAGTGAATGAACTGCGTCCAGTGCAAAATCAGGACCAAAATGCTGCAGAGAGATGCTGAATGCCACATAGGTTGGAAACTCCAGACACAAGCAGAGGTGCTGAGAAACACCACCAAGGCTGGCACTTGGTTCTTTTGAAAACTGAAGTGGAGGACCTACCTCCTCTTTATGCATTTATCTCATCTAAAACCAGAGAAATTTTGGATTTGAAATAGCTTTGTAAATCGGTTTCTCTCTGCCCTAGAGCTCCTGCCATAAGACACCAGGCTATTACGCGACATGAAAGCAAATGCTGTGCCTGCTTTTGAAGATGTTGGTGTTTTCTCCCGCATGACCTTTTCAGCACAGAGCATTTCAGTGCTTGTTCCCCACATCCTTAGTTGTTTGCTTCTTTGGACAATGCTGCTGCAGGGCAAGGGTAAGAGCAGATCTTGATTTAGGAGGCCAGGGGCTGGGAGATATGTGGGCTGAGACAGACTAAAAAAGCAGAAGGGAAGGAAGGCTGAGAATCTGCTCGGAAGACTAGAGCTAATAATTCCACACGGCTATCAATTTCCTTATATCTTTAAACAAATTCCTGCAGTGACACTGCAACGTGATTTATATGCAGCCTGAAAGGAACATTATACACTGCACAAGGCCCTGAAAAATATACAGTGAGGCAGACAAGTCTGCTGCTAAACTGGAAATAAACATTTCCCACAAAAAAAAAAAAATCACAAAAGGTCTCCAAAAAATCACCCTGTTGCTTTCACTTTGTCCCCGACTTTTGTAACTGTTGTTTTGCATTGGAGACAGTTTGGAAACAAACTGAGTTAAGAGCACTCAGATATACTTCCTTTACAAACAGACACATATTTTGGTGTCTATGTTTGAAGTCAAATGTGCCTTCCTGAATTAGGATTTCAGAACCTGATTTTCCTCACTCCAGAAGTGGATACAGACAAATCATTCTGGAAAACAGCAGTAAAGGCTCTACCCTCTTTCTGGACTTGCACCAAGACCCTGTGAGCGGGTCTGCACCGCTGTTCGTCTTCCTTGAGTCAGCTTCCAACAGGCAGAAACTCTGCTTTGTCTGCTGAATATATTCAAGATTAAAAATGAGCTGACGGGGAACATAAAGATCTCAACAACTTCCCTGTCTGTTCCCTGCCTGAGACAGCAGGCTGGGGAGATATGAACTAGGGCTGCTTGTTGTCCAACCTGGCACTGAGAAGTTCGTTGTTGTGATTTTCCTCTATCTAGATGTTGTTGTAGGACTGTCCTCTCACTGAACACAGGGCTTCAGGACTGGCAAGTTCTGTGAAGTTGCCCATAGGAGCCTGTTGCCTGGTCTGGAAAAACACTGGTGACGGGATGAGACAGCAGTGGCTTTGGGAATACATTCTGGTCACTTGATAGTCACAAGCTGCTTTTTCATTCTCTTTATTTAAAAATGTAGCAGGGGATCTGAGGTCTGTTGAGAGAGGACATTTAGAAGGAAGCACACAATGGGTCTGGGAGGAGGGCTCCTTCCCCTGCACCCTGGTCTGGGGCTGTGTCCGAGAGCACAGCAGAGTGCTCTAGCCGTAGCCCCCTTGATATTTCTCGACTCCGTGCCTCTTCACTGCACCTCGACAACTTGTTCTGGGCCAGCGACAAGTGTAGGAATAGCAGGAGGTGTCCTGGCTCTCAGCTGTCCCTTAACTATGCGAGACTGTCCAAACACTCGGACTATTTGCAGCTAGAAGCCTGCCCACCCATTTTAGTTGTTTCCCCCCCCTCCCTGTGATGGAGCCTGGCATGGAAACGGGGATGGGGCAGCAGACCCACCACTGCTGTAAATCTCCGCGGCTCGCCAGTTGCGAGGACCTAAATAGGTCTGAATAGATTTCAGCCAGCTGAAGAGCTGGCCTGGACAGTTGTTCTTTAAGAAGTTAGCCCGTTTCTACTATTTACTGTCAGCAGAGTCAGTCAAATTCCCTGTTCGTGACATCAGTGCAATGTTCCCAACCACCAAGCAGGGGACATGGAGACAGCGGCCAGGGTCTGCATGGGGTTTTCTCTGCACTGCTTCCCTCCAGGGCTGGAGGCAAAACATAATGGTAACTTGGCAGTGTTTCTGCCCAGCATTTCCCAGCACTGTCGACCACAGTGGGAGCTTGGGCAATCTCAAGCAGCCTTTAAGGTTCTCTGCTTTGCACTAGGGAGGTGAGCTAAGAAGAGTGGCAGCACCAGCATGACCACCTTCATGGCACACCCCCCAAGAAACATCCTAGTGCCTCTCCAGTGATGCTGACAGGTAAACTAGGACACCTCAGATGGGTTGGTGGGGAAGGAAGGCCACAAGCACGTTATCATCAGCACATGCACTGAAATGCCAGCAGCTCTGAAATCCCTGAAGCAGCCCCAGCAGTAGGAAAGCAGAGCAGAAGCAGTACCCCACTGGCAAGCACTTAAACCAGCATCCCGGTAATGTAAATGCAATAAACAGCCTGTACTTCAGCATTTAACCTCTCTGCAACCAAAGGAGTAACTGCTGTGACAGAGCAGCAGTCTGTTCCCTGACATCTCCCCTCTTTCCCTGGAGAGCCCTGCTTTCCTGAATATGATCCCACTTCCACCTACCTGGTGCTTCTTATCCGCTGTGGGAGATGATCTGGAACGCGTGTGCACTGGGACACACACTTTCCTCTGCTGATTGTCATACCTCTCGAGCAAATCTTCCACAGACACTGATTTCCCAGATTTCCTGGTGGAGGGTGTTTCGAAGCCCTGCTCCTGCTTCCCAAAGCAAGGCTGGCCCTGCAGGCCCAGAGGGTCTGTCTGCGTGCCTTTGGTGAGCTCCGTTTTGGCCCTGTAATCCCAGCATCTGTCTGTTTTGGATCGGCTCGTGACCAAGCCTTCCCGGTGCCCTTTCTTCTGCTCATCTCCGCTCACATCAAAGCAGCCCATGAGCCCGGGAGGAAGGGTAGAAGACATCCGCCCCGTCCTGCCTATCCGCTCTACCGACTCTCTGCGGCGATATAGGTTCTGGTCCTGGAGGGAGTTCATGCTGGAGGCAGAGGAAAGGCTCTGGCTGTCCGGGCCACCTGCCTGCAGGTAGGAGCTGTGGGAGCGCTCCCTCAGCAGCCCGACGTCCTGCGAGGATGGCCGCTTCCCTGTTTTGCGCTCGATGTAGTCAGCGAGGGCGTTCTGCTGGAGCTGCTTGAGCTCCGGCTTGGAGAGGCTGGCCGTGGAAGAAGCTATGCCCTCCCTTTCAAAGATCTTACGCCTGTCAGCCACTGTATTCTCTGGGAAGACAAAATGGAGGCTTTTCTTCTGGAAGGAGAAAGGCGACGGCTCCCCATCGGAGATGCCCACCTCATTCATCTTCTCTGGCTCCGAGTAAGACCGCTTCTTCTGCTCCGCAGTCAGCCGCTTTCGGCCCCCGATGCGCAAGACGTGCTGTGTCTTGGTGTAGTCCAGGGCAGAGAGGCTGCCTTCTGTCGGCGTCACGCTGTGCCTCTCCTTCGGGGTGTGGGGAGACGCTGCTGTGCTCCTCATGCCCACGTGGGCCGAGGCAGGCCGCTGGGCTGTCCTCTTGGGTGTGCTCCCAAAGGGGGGGCTGATGCGGCGGAACGAGGTGGCCCTCAGCACCCGAGACTGAGCGTCTTTAATGCTGTTCCTGTAGGCCCTGTTGAACGGTGTGTCCAGCTGCGACCCATGGGCATCCTGGACGTTATCCTTCCAGAGGACTTCCTTCTCAGGCTCCACTCCCAGCTGGAACGTGCTTTTGCTCCGTGGCAGCTGAGCTGCCCTTGTTTGCACCTCATTTTCAGGAGACGGGCTGTAGAATTCGCTGGACCTTGTCTGCTTCGCCGAAGCTGCCATCTGCAGCTCCACGGAGTGCCAGTGAGCCTCATCCAAATTCCCATTCCTGACAGAGGGGCTGGAGACCCTGCCCAGCTCCCCGAGCAGCTGGACGGGCTCGCGGGAGCTCAGCTTGCTGCGCATGTCCTCCTGGCTGTTCAGAGAGCACTTCGTGCCGGAGGGCTGGCTCGCCCTGCTGGGCCCATAGTGCTGGCCGAAGCTGGGAACGTTGGCACTATGGGGCCGGTGAGTGCTTTGCTCTCGCTGCTCGAACTTGCTGACCTTCTCCAGTACAGAGCAGTGGGACTTGATGGGGTCCGGTTTTCCGTAGGGAACACAATGGGTGCTGCTAGAACTGAGCCGGCTCCTCCCAAAATCAGAGGTTTTCTGGTGCTGCGGCAAAGGGGGCTCTTTGTATTTTGTCTCAGCAGCATGGAACGGGGCCACGCTCGTGCCCTGTTCCTCCTGCCTCGCAAAGGCCTGCGGGTCTGCATCACTCCACTGTTTGGGCCCCTGTCCCCTCTGGTCCTTCTCCTCTTTGCTGCTGCTGTTCAAGAAGGACATCTTGGTGTTGGAATAACCCTCACCCGGCTGTGTCTCCTTTAGCTCAGAGCTGCTTTGCCTCCTGGTGCTCTCTGCGATGTTCTGCAAGGAGGAGAAGCCGTACTGCTTGGCCTTGCTGTGACCCCACTGGTGGAGAGCGGCAGCATCTCTCTCATTTATCTGCGCGTTGCCATTTTTGTCCTCCTGGGATTCAGCCACCCAGTCCTCTCTGGGCTGGTAAGGGCTTCTTCTCTCACCAGCATCCCTCGGCTCGGGCTGCAGGGCTTGCAAACTGTGTTTGGAGGCCTGGGCAGTACTTGTGGTGTCGCAGGTGCTGTGTGCCACCTTGTAAGGTGGCAACAACTCCTCCTTCCTCGATGTGCTCAGGTAGACTTCTGGGCCTGCTGTGTTAGGAGGTTTTTGCTGGGCAAGCTTGGCTGCAGCATCGTGCTTTCTCTCAGCGGCCAGGGGCTGGTAGAAGACGGTCGATCTGTTTGCAGTGCTTTGGTTTCCATTCTCATCAAAGCCCAGTGTGCTGCTGGCTGCACCTTTGTCGTATGAGATGGGAAGAGACGAAGAGTAGCCACTTTCTTTGGCCAGAGCTGGATAAACCGTCCCGTTATTGCTTGCGGAAGGCTGGGGCACCTGGGCGTAGTGCGGCTCTGGGGAAGGCACCGGGTAGACCCCTGTAGGCAGCAGAGGCTGCCCAGGCTGGGAATAGCTCTGCTTGGGCTTCACTGTGGGGCTGCTTTCCGGGCTCTTCTCCAGCACCGTGTGCAAGTGCCCTTCTCCGAAGTGGCTCTTGAGCAGTGGCCCCTGGGAGAGCGTGCTGACAAGCGGAGGCCAGGCCCCTTTTGGCTGGGTTCGGCTGGACTTGTTCGGATCAAGGCCGGAGCATTGGCTGGGCCTCTCGTGATGCCTGATGGCTGCATAGCTGTCGCTGCGAGTGGGAGGCAAGGGAGGTCCCTTGGGGGGCTGGCTCTCACTGTCCGAGGAGCCCTGGGCTGGCTGCGCCCAGGAGGGAGCCACATTGTTCCGGCTGAAGCCGTGGAGCCTGCCATGGCCGCGACCATCCATCGAGGCCCGGGCCTCGCAGCTGGGAAGTAAGGCTGAGGACTTCACCTCGTACTCCTCAGAGATCCCTCGCTGGGCGTCGTAGACTGTCTTGACGTACCTGATGTCAGCCTGCCTCATCCCCTCCTGCAGGCCACCCCGGGAGTGCATGCTGTCTGTGGAGCAGGAGTGCTCCTTGCTGAACGGCGGAGCAGGGTACTCGGGGATGCTGGAGTTGGTGGAGAAGGAGCTGTAGGCTGAGTCTCTCTTGCTGTGGAGGTGGGAGAGCTGGTCGATGCTGTTGGTGGATTTGGCTGGGGACAGGTGACAAGGGTGGTAGCCAGGGGAGGAGTGTTCCAGGCTTTCCATGCTGCCTCGGGAACTGTACTGGTCAGGACTTCTCCTCAGATAGCCATGCTCGTAACCAGAGAGATCGCTGGTCGAGGAGCTGGGGAAGAGTGAGAGAGGAGTGAAATCCCACTGTTAGCAGAGGAGAGGCACAACAACTTATAAGTGAGCTCAGAAGCAAGATGTTTAGCTTTGAGAAGTGCAGATGAAAACCCATATTTGGGCCTTGCTCCATCCCCTGTTTGCAGTCATCCCAGTTCACAAAGAGGAACTGCTTGACATTGCAACACATGGCTCTTATTTACCACAGAGGGGTGGGAGGAGGGAAGCACAGACAGAAAGACAGTGCATCTCTGGAGCCAGGGAGGATCAAACCCACCCATCAAACCTATCCAAAGCACTTGGAACGCTGAATGAGTGCCGATGCCACTGAGGAGGAGGAGAGGAGTTTGAGAGGCGTTCTGGGGGGAATCTAATCTCTTCCTTTTTTCCCCATTTCATTCCTTTTTATGGAGATGAAGGCTATGCCCTGGCAAGCTTCCTGGAAATTCAGCTGTCCCAAGGATAGTTTGTTTGCTGCAAAAAGAGTAAGCTGACGAGAGAGAGAAGAGATGCATGTGTTTGTGTGTGGAGGCAAGTGGGGGGTGCAACACTATTAACAGTTTGAGAACAGCCCCCTCACCATGTAGCTCCGCAGGTACAGGTGCACCTTGGCACCTGCTCCAAGAAATGCACATGTTGACAGAGGATTTGTGGCCTCCAGAGAAGTGTTCAAAAAAAAAGGATGTTCAGAGATCTTTCTATCAGCTGGAAGGGAGCTCCTTGTGCTGGATGCAGTTCTTGTATACCTCACATGGGGACATCACAAATTTCTGTGGAGTTTCCCCCTGGCTAATCTCTCTTCCCAGACTCCAGCAAATGCAGGGAGGATTGTGGAGTGTAGCCTGATGATTTCCTTTCCTCTGTTCCCAGCTCCCCTCCTTTGGATATGGCTCTGTCTGGTTCCCTGTGCAGCTGCAAGTGCCATCCTGGCAGAGCCACAGGCAAACACCTGGAGAGGAAAAGCTGCTGTCCCACGTAGGGCTCCGAGCTGCAAGCAGGAATGGAGCCTGGGGCTGCCAGGGTGCAAGCTGCAGCCTCGGCTGGCAGAGGGAAGGCAAGCTCCATTTCTACGTGCTTCACAATTTCTATGTGCCTCACCCCACTGGGATAACAAAACCAAACCTGCTTCATGCAGCAGGGGAGCTGGGGATGCACAGCAGCCCTGGGAATTAAGGTGCCTTTTCTGGGAGGCAGCAGGTACGTTTGTAACAGCCCCTTTGCTAACTAACGTGTCTGCCGAAGAGCCTAAAGCCTGGGATCATATCCCAACCACAGTCCCTTCCCACAAGCCCCAAGGACAGGTAGGGGCAGAAGGCTGCTAAGGACAAGGAAAGGCAGAAGGAAGTCTGCCTGCCAGGGGAAGAAGCAGCAGCTCTGCAGAGATGCAGAGGAACACAGAGACAGAAATGGATCTGGCAAAACTTAGGATAAAGCTGGTTTACTCATCTGAATGCACCACTAAGTGTTTAACAAAATATTTTAAAAATCTCCCTGGCAATGCCCAGTGCAGCTCTGGCCAGCTGGCCACTAGGTGTTCCCCGTGCTCCTCTTCAGGCTCCCAGGAGACAGCCAAATGCTCTGCTAGAAGCTGTGGCTGGGAAGCAAAGCCCTTGGGTGGGAAATAAATACGCTACAGGATGATCTGTGCTGAAAGCCAGTCAGGAACATACATTTTTTCTGTAACCACCCGCTCACTTTTTTTTAATGCCACTTTTTCTCTTTCCTCCCCTCTGCCGAAGCTGTTTTGCTTGTAGAAGAAATGAGGTTTAAATCCCAGTGGCTGTAAGGAGAATTTCCTGCTCCCAAAACCCTTCTGCCTTTCCAAGGAAAATGCTCCAAGGGCAGAATTAAAAGTTGTCCCCCCTTCCCAAGTTGGCCCAGGGCTCACCACCAAGTACCTCAGAGGGGCCAACGGGTGTGTCTGCCCTGGGTGCTCTTCTCCCAGTATTGAGCACTCCTTGCACTGGGACCACATCGCTGCTTCCAGTCTCCCTCAGTCCAAAGCCAAAACCAGAGGGACCTCACCCAACCTTTGTTTAACAGCACTAAGGTTCTCGTTTAGACTTCTGGGGACTGGCAAACCACTGCACTGACTTCCTAGTTATGGTAAAACTGACCCCTGCAGAAAGAGATTGCCAAAAGCAGGAAATCCCTCGCTGAACTTCTCACCCTGGGAGTACTGACAGTGATGCAATGCTGCTGGAGAGCAGCTCGGCAATGCTGATGGGTGCAGCAGCCCTGCTGCCAAACCCTTATCTTCCTTAATAGGTTCGGTTTCATTCGGGATTTCTTTTCCTCTGCTGGGGAAATAAATTTGCTGTGTTTCTGCATGGGGACACCTTGCAGGACGCAGAGCAGGACTCCGACTCCTGTATCAGTACCCAGAGACAGCCACCTCAATGTGCTGGCAGTGGGCTCCCATCTTGGCAGGAAGGGGAATTTTTAAAGCAATTAATTGCATAGGTGTTAATCACCTCACAGAGCACTTAATTGAGGAATACACGTCCACTTTATCTGGGTAACCAAAGAGGAAGAGAAGCCCTCCTACCTCCAATCCTAACCCTGGCTGTCTGTAAACCCACCAGCTGTACGGAGGCAGACGGTAACATTTTGCCATCAAATCTTTTGTCCCCTTCCTTCACTCCTGAGCTCTAGATGTAGGCTGCAATCTTGCAGTCAGCACCACCAAGACAGTTCCTTGGGTATGAGGCAGAGCCTCCCCGAAGGCAGTGTGAGACTGGAAATAAAGACATAGGATTTGTGGGATGGCTTAGAAGCACGCTAGCTTGGGAGCCTGATTCTACACCCATGTAAGGTATGTAAAAAGAGGGAAAATAAGAAATTAAAAAAGCTGGTGGCTCTACGCCTCTGGCTACGTGCAGCACAGGACCACAGCTGTGTAGTGCTTACCTGGAGTGGTAGGACTGATGCCAAGGGATGCCAAGCGTGCCCTGAGATATTTGCATCATGCTGGGATCGGGTTGGTTCTCTGCAAGTTTGGTTGAATGCCAGGAGTGAGGTCGGCCTGGAGTTTCACTCCGCCTAGGTAAAAGCAGAAGGATTTTGCATGTAAACAACAGGCCAGCTCCTTCAAGGAAGAGGAATGCGAAGAAACACTGAGAGGCATTTAAAATTGCTAATGCTCACTTCTGTTTCACTGCTACATTTTTTCTTTTCCGAGCGAATCCCGAGCCATTCCCAGCATTCACACAACACATACCCCCTCATGTTTGCAAACCAAAGAGCATGGGCAGACAAGCATCCCCACGGACCAGTTCAGTCTGGGCTGCGTGTGGGACTCCCACACCGTGCACTGAGCATGTGATTCCTATGGATGCAGAATGAGCGCTTTTCTCAAACGGTTCCCTTCATTTTAAAGTGACTGCTGGTGAAGTCATTGAAAGGATCAAATGCCACGAGGGGGTGGAAGCCCGGACAATGCTGTTTTGATCTCTCCTGGGTGCTTATAAAAATGCAGGAAGAGATGTGACAGCCAGGTGCCAGCAATGCGCGCCCCTCGCAGCCCCCAGGGCCGTGCAGCCAGGCAGCTGTCCTGCTGCTGCGTGTAAGCACGGCACAGCCAGCCGGGGGTTCTTCCAGTCACCAACACTAAGAAGGCCTCTGGCAGCTCTCAGGAGAAAAAAACACACCCAACAACCTTATTTCAAGTACATAATGGTGCAGTGGAAAGTCGAAGCAGGGGTTTAGCAATCAAGTACCCTGAATGTGCCGCGCAGACTCTCCTCTGCCCCAGCCTTTGTGCTTGGCTTTAATCCTCCCTCTGCTTTCCGTGGGGATTGCTACCCTGCTCTAGCACGCATCCCTGCAGTTTCCAACTCTTCCTGCAAGAATGAGGGGCAGTACGGGACCTGTGTAACACCAAAATCCCAAATGTGACAGCCTGAAGGTCAACCTTGCCTACTCCTATAAAGCATGAAGCCAAGAGGAGGAGCTGACACATCTTCAAAGTCATTGTCTCACTGAAATTTTCATGGTGCAGCATGTCCTGAATAATGTAAACAGATTAAAATGCCCTCTGCGGATACAAAACATAGGCCAAAAGAGGACTCTCCTAGCACTGCCTGAGATTGGGAAAAGAAAGAGTACGGGAAAATGTCCAAGGCAAAATCTGCTTGTTAGGGTCAGACTGCATACCGGCACAAACTAACACTTAGTCACATGGTCTGAACTTTTGGGTAGACCTGTGCGGTGTCAAGAGTTGGACTTGATGATCCTTAAGGGTCCCTTCCAACTCAGGATATTCTATGATTCTATGATTCTATGATTCTATTTGCAGTGACGGATGTTCTGCTCCATAGAATTGCGCTGGCAGACACTGAGAAGCAGAACCACTTCACCAGGAGGTTTTCCATGCAGATTTCAGAAGGGCAAATCATTCCCTCACCATCAGATAGAAGAACAAAAGAGGGACATCTTTTTCCTTTCAACATTTGTTGTGACAGATTGTGTTAAGGAGAGCTGCAGTGGAGGGTATTGGGGGTGAGCTGAACCAAGCACCCTTTTACCATTTCATGTGTAGGTGTGTTTAAAACAGAGCTCTCTTGTTACGCTCCTTGCCCAGAGAAACAAGGAAACTTGTTGGCAGGATGGAAAGCTGACAAAACTGTTTATTACAAAAACCCCATGCTTTTGCCTTCTCTGTTGCAGAGATTTAAAGACTCTCTTTGTACTTGGAAGGAGTATGAGCCCCAACATTAATCTTTTACTTGTGAAAGCACAAGGGATGATCACAAGCAAAGCACATTAGCCCTTGATTTGATCAGTAAAAAGCTTCAAGAAGTAGCAGAGCCAATCCTCTGAGCCACAGATATTTAAAACCCTTTTGGCCAGTATCCTTGTAACAATACAACACATGGAGAGCGAAGCTGTGAATTGAAGTCAGAAGACATGCCGTACCAGCTCAGCGCAGGATAACCTTGCATTGTTTCCACACCTACCTGATCCTGGAAACGTGGATTAAGGGTAACCGAATCTTAGCCGAGCTTAAGCCAAGAGAGGAAGCGCTGCAGTACACATGATCTCTGGCTCATGTTGCAGACTCACACAGGTGATCTCTGAGGAGGAGGCAGGATGGAGGCACGGGGTGCCCGCGTGCACACGTGTGCACTGAATGGCAGAGACCGAGGGCTTGATACAGTCCCCGCTGAATCAGTCAAGAGATTGTCCCTGACACAGAGCTTAGAGACTGGAGAACGGCACAGCCCTGTCTGTGTGTGGGTGTCTGGGGAATGCCACAAGTTCCTACCTTCAGCCTCCTGTAACACCTGAAAATAGCACCTTGCTTCACCCTACTTCCTTAAGCTTAGTTTATAATTATTGTTATTATTGCCCAATAAGGGAAAAGGGCTAGAACTGGAGTATAACATAGCAGTGAGCAACGCAGTGTCTACAGAACAGCTATCTCCCATTAGAGAGCTGGGGGGAGCTGAACGTGGTTCATCTGCCAAGCTTGCAACAACTTCTGGTTACACTGGTGCTACTGCAGAGCACAACTGTCAGGAAACAATTAAAAGCAGCGCACGATTAAACTCCTCTTGGCAAGTGGGGCAGAACTGCTCTTGTAAAACCCACAGTGTCAGATCCTGATTCATCCCAGACGAACTGGCTGAGTGATAAAACTTGCAAATGCAGCAGCTAATTCCTGACTTGAGTGAAGACATAAATAATTAGACCTTTAATTGGTGCAAATTTGGTATAGCTCAGTTGCCTTCAACAAAACCAGGAGCAAGAGCTGATGCTGTTCTAAGATATGTAAGATTTCAAAATGCAGAACTTTATTAATAATAATAAACCACCTCAAGCCCTTACCCTTTATACCTGTTCCTCAAGGGCTATAAGTACTATACTTGCAAAAGAGTTTGGACAATCATATTACTAAACAATTCTCCACTTCAAACGATGCGGAAAGTGATCCCTCAGTTGTAAATGCCCAGGCTGGAAAAGAGACCCCTGGATCTTCATGGACACCTCCAGTGATCAGATAACTTGGGCATCCAGGTCAGGCTGGCAGCCCGACAGATGCCTCGGAGCAAAGGTACTCGGGTCAGTCACTGGACCTGATGCAACGCTGGCAGCTAACAGGTCCTGCGGCAGCTTTAACACTGATGACATACCAGATACTGCCAAATTCACACCGTAAACTGGAAAAATGAAGGGAAAATGAAAGCCTTTCATCTTGTCCAGCTGCTGTTATCTGGGTGCTCCTTCTTGCTATCCTCGTCACAGCATTTTCAGACAGAAATGTGACTGGCACATTAGCAGTCTCCTCGAACACAGTCTGGCAAAGGCTTGATGCAGGCTGGGCTGCGAGGGCCGTACTGCCATTTCTGAGGCTCTTTACCACTAATAGCTCTGTAGCTCTCTTTTATTAGGAAGAACTGAGTGTGTTCACCTCTGTTATCTCGGTAGAAGATTCTTTTTATGCTTTGTATGCAAAACAGTTATGGAAGTACACACTATAAAGATAGCTTGGCACCAACTGCAAATGAATCAGCACCTAAAGAACAGCCATCAGAAGCTTTCTTCACAGTGTAACAAAAAGGTTGGGTTATGTTTTTCCCATGCCTACAGACTAAAACCATACAAAACAACACATTCAGTCAAATTTCTGTTCTTTATGTGCTGTTCCTTACCAGTGCCACAGCGCATGCACAGCCTGAGTGCTTTGCTTCAGCCATCCTCCAGCTGTGTCCTCTGAGAGTTTCTATTTCTGTGCATGAAGGCCCACCTTACCTAAAGGAGACAATTCTGTTTCTTCAAACTACCATTTTCTTTTTTTCTTGCCTAGAAAAACTTCCATTTTCCTAAACCTCCAAATAGAGCAGTTTTGAGGGAAAAAAAAAAAAAAAGGACAAAAAGATGTTCAAACAACCCCTACAGACTCCAGATTTCTCACAGCAGCCTCCAGGTTGCCAGCAGCCTGCTGCACGTTTTGCCCGAGGCTGAGGAGCAGTGCAGCAATGCCAACCACTGCTGCCCCAACAGCAAGAAGTGCAGGTGGATGACTACTGTTGCCCAGTTCATGGGGACCAGCTTTTATGGTGGGATGAGAAGCAGGAAGGAAGCAGCTTCCTCCTCTGCCTCACACAGACTGACTTAATTTTCTCCTAGCAGACAATAATGGGATGTAACTCAGCCTTTTAGAAAGCTAATGACTGAGAGCCAGTGAGGGGACGTTGCGGCTGACTGAGTAGCAGCTCTGAGTTCTCCATGCCCCAGTAAACCCACCTATTTTTCATGCAGCTCATCCACAGTGCTTGCAGGAAGTTAAGTTTTCAGCCGTCTCATGCCTGGCAAACACATCATTCAAGATGTGTTTGTGAACAAGTTGTCTTCTTTCTACTATTGACCTTGTGCGCATTTTGTCCCTGTCCCAGCAACCTTCAAAATCCTCCTCAGCAGAGAAATGGGCTATGCTGAAGAGAAAAGCATCAAAACTGGTCAAGAAAAGTAGCTTTCCTGGAGGAGCAAAATCAATCTGTGGATGCAGGCAGGAGCAGTGGTCAGTGGGAATCCATTCCCCATGATCAGACAGATGGGAAGAAACAAAGAGATCTAACGCCAGCAGAATTGTTCTGTGCCATCGCAGCCACTGTGAGCCCTGTGAATGGTGTTTTCCCCAGCAGCTGTGTGACCCAGGTGGCTGTGTGGGAGGTTGCTGGAGCTGGGATAACCATGGCCTGGCACATTCAGCCAGGTTGGAAGGACTAGGGAACCCTGCAGCAGACCTTCCTCCTGTAGAAGAGAAAAAAGCTTTGGACACAAGTGCAGAGCTTGTGCCTATCAGATCCAGTCCTGGGCACAGAGTCACAAGAGAGACAGACAGGAAGGCAGGTGCCCATCTTTACCACATCATCCTTGCAGAGGTTAAGATTTCAAGCTAGGGATGTTTAGAAACTGACAAAAAGTACGTGTCAGAGGCAGCATGTTCTGAGCCGTAGCCCACTGCACAGTGCTGTAGGCTTTCTGTGTGGTGAGACCCCGATCACAGCAATTTCTGTGTAATCTCCCAGGACAACTGCATATCTGCATAAAGAACAAACAAGAGTCTGATTTCTCTCTGCTGCAGACATGTCTCCAAGATGGTCGTATCCAGAAGGAGTGCTAGCATAACAAGGATACCTTCTACAGACATCCTAACGCATTGCTGCAGTCCCTGTGCCCAGCTACTAAGCAGGAGATGAAGGAAAAACTAAAGCACTCGGAAGCCTATTAGGATTTCAACAGAGTGAGGCCACAATCTACTCAAAGCAACGTCACCCTTAATTAAGGTTCAGTCATGGTTCTAAAAATAAGCAGAACAGACGAGGCCAATTAGAAAGAAGTCGGACCATAATGGCATCAGCTTGGTGTGTCTTTCACTGAATCTCTCTTTTCAGGCTCACGAAGCCCTTCTGGTAAATTCAACGGCAGATGAGATCTGGAGTGTGCTCTGTTCCTTCACGATTTTCATTAAAATAAGGAGAACTCATTAGAAAGACATGAAGTATAAGAAATGATATTTCAAGTCATAAATCTCGGGCAATGGTATCTCCTCACATATAAAGGAAAGGGAGAATTGCATCCTCCACCCGTCTTTATGCTCAGAATAAAACTTTCCCTAAGTTAAATAATAATTAAAAATGCATTGAAAAAACCTCACGTCTGGACATTTAGGTCAAACGTGTAGACACAACCTTCTTTTCTGCAGTATGCTCCTCTCTGCCCCTTCCAGAGGACATCTCCCCAGACAAGGAAACCCCCTGAGCATATCACAGCTTTTAGCAGTTTCAGTCTTTAATACACACACAAAAGAGAAAACAACTTGAGTAACGTATCCCAGCTGAGTTCAGCACCCTACCCCAGATCAGTCTGCTCTCATTCCTCTCTCAGACACCTTTCCCAGTGATGTTGTCTCTGCTTGTTGCTTCCAGCCCACATCAGATGCTATTTGTTTTTTTCCCATTGATGAGCATCGCTTGGGATGTCTGGGTTGCATCAGACCAGGCCTTGAGCTCCATGTCTGAACTGGCAGACAGGCACTGAGCTTCCTGAAGTCTCTTGGGGGCAAGGAAGCAGAGAATCAGAGGCTAATCCTCACGTTTCCTACCATTACCATCACCAACTCTTTGGGAAAAGCTCCCTTCCAGACCACCATGGGGAAAAAAAACACCCTGGGTGAAAGCTGAGATGACAACCACAAACATGGATGTATGGATGGATTCCTTCTACCATTCTTCTCAGCTCCACATACAGGAAGCAGCCTGCCTGCCTTCCTCTTCTGCTAGCACCAAAAGCAGACAAAAAAAAATTTGAGGACAGATTATTTGGTGGAAGGGAACAACCAAGGGTACAGAAACGTCTGTCATGCTCACCCTGGTGAAGGACGAGGTGTGGATGGCTCTGGATACATGACAGCATCAAGTGCTGCAGCAGAGTTTGCAGGAGACAGAAAGTAGCTTTTCTTGAAAGAAATGCTCTCCCCTGGGCTGTGGAAAAAAGCCCTGAGATCACTCAGAGGTGACGGCAGCTGCGAGCAAGAGTCGCTCCTTGGGTGAACTCATGAACAGTCAAACATTGTAATTAATGATTATTGGTCTGGTACATCACACCTCTGTGTTATCACATTTCTCTGGTAACCCCTAGGCTGTCTTATCCAAGGCAGGGGCATTTATCCCACTTTCCAGAAAAGGAAACAAAGGCCTTAAGAGGTGAAGTGACTTACAGAGAATCACCCAACAGGCCTACCGCAGAGTGCCGCGCCAGGATCTGGGCCATGCGCTGCTGCTTCGTTTTCCCTTCGTCCGAGCACCCGTCTGACAGGCAATATTTAGATTGAGGGCTTTGCCCTGCACAACGAAAAGGTCCCACTGACATTCCCTGACACTAACCAGACAGCAGGCTTGAACAGGAACAGCGGGGCTTTGGTTATTAGTGTGAGAGGTGATGTATACAACCTTCATTCTTGCTGATTACTGGGTTCAAGGACTCTGTCCTACTGGGATCTTCTGACAGCTTTCTTTAAAAAAAGAAGCAACATTACCAAGCAACATGGTAAGTATGACTTAAACTGCAGAATAAAGAGCATTTCAGATCTCTGTCTTGAGAAAATACTTGCCGCCAGGATAGTCTATCTGTGCTGCTCACACAGGGCTGTGGCTTAGAGGTGGGGGAGCTGCTGCAGGCTCCTCCTTGTTACTTAGAGCACCCAGAGGCTGGGATGAGGAGCTGGTGAGCACTGGCTTAAAGACCCTCTGCAATTTCACTCATCTTGCCCCAGTTTTACTGTTTCCTTCACTGGAAAAAGACTAAGAAAGGACAGACACGGAAAAGAGACAGCTGGCCAACAGATGGAGTCTTTGTTTTAGCTTTCATCTCTGAGAAGGCCCGTGCTATGTGTTCTCCAGGCGTTCCCATCAACTCCCAGAGCATGGGTAGAAAACCTCAGCTGCCAGACCCTAACATGGTTTAACCTGCCCGTGTCTTTGCAGAAGCCACAATGCTACATTGATTTATCCTCATTGATGAATTGGCCCAACGGGCTTAATTCAAATAATTTTTTCTCATTCTTCTCCAGCCAGTAAATTAGTTAAAAAGACAGAAAAACAAGCATAGCTTAGATTCTTTTGCCCTCTGATATCAAACACACAGCAACTTGCAACAGGAGAGACTTAGAAACAATGGAAGGAATGTGTTTTCTCAGTCTCCTTCAGCTCTTAGGAGGAACTCGGGGGCTGGCAGCAGAAATGCTGCCCAGTGAGCCTGATTATCCAAATGTAACACGGACAATGGGTCGCGGCAGGTAACCAAGGGGATTCTCAGGGCGAGCGTCACAGATGGTAGCTGGGTTCTGCTCTCAGCGGGCTACAAATCACAGGCAGCCCTAATACACTCCTCACCAAAATCCTGATGGGGAAATGATCAGCGTGAGAGACGATGGTTGAGATGCTCCATTGTGACACCTGAGAGACCGGTCCTGAGCGCTGGCTTCCCCCTCTGACTGAGGACGTTCGTTCATCACCCTGAACTTCAGAAACTGCCGACAGCCTTCGTCGCCTTGGGTGTGTTTGCAGAAAGTAAACAAGCAGGAGGACTGCACCCAGTGGTACAGCTGAAGCAGAGGCCACCAGGGCTGAAATGCCCTCCCACACTCAAATTCTTATACATGAAAGCAACTTCCTGTTTGCAAGCAAAGCTTCAACACGAGTTAAGCCACTGAGATAGGCAGACACAGCCTCCGACACTGCCGGAAAAGGGAAGGAAAACATTGGCACCGCATCCAAAGACAAGCTAATCCAAGTGAAATGCTAAACTCTGGAGCTTCTACAGATATCTGCTAATAGATCGACAGGCCAGCAGGATTTACAGCAGGCATATCCTGAATAACTCACTGCTATAGAAAGGTGGTGGATGCGTGGCGAGCTTCTTTCCCAAATTTGCTGCGGGTCACATACCTCAGACACTGCAGAGCCCCACACCCTCAGAGTCACAAATAAATCTGTCCCTGATTAAACTAGCTCAAGGAGAGATTTCAGCCTCTAAAATATGCTCCATCCCGAGGAGATGCACAGTCTGTAACTGACAGCAGTGGCTAAAAGGTGGAACAACTCCACTAAGGCCAGCGAGTTTGCTCCAGATGTGCATCTTTGCTTATAAGATCGGAACGTGACTTGACAAGCATCCCATCCCCTCCTCAGCTGCTCATTTGGACTTCAAGTAGGTCACGGTCTGGCCCAAATTCAATGCTGCCAATAAAAGTCACTCCTTCATGGTGCGAATCTCAGAAGGCTGAGACACAAACATCTATGAGGTCATCCAGATTACCACCTGGCTGATGCAAAAGGCTCTTTTGATGCCACTGAAAGCTTTGCCTGAGCAAACGCTGTAGGACTTGGCCCTACACTGCACGCACAAAGGAAGGAAATCAGGCCCCACCACAACACTGGTTGATCCAGAGCAATTCAGGAAGCGAACTTCTGAAGACGTTTAGTCATTCAGATAGGCACTCAGCAGGCTTGTCATGAACACCAAACTCCCCTAACACTCATAGGCTTGGAAGAAGCAAGCTGGTTTTGGAAAGCCAGGCACCTAAAGCTGTGAAGCCACTGCAGGCTTACATCAGTGCTGTGGAGATATTTTGGTCCCCCATCTCATATGGGAGACAAAACTAAGCTTTTGAAAAGGATGGACACCTCTTCCAGCACCCCTTCCCAGTGAGTCGCCCTCTGCCAAAACAATACCATTTTTACACCCAGCCCTGCATTAAATGTTACTGACATCGAGCAAAGTTGATCCTTGACTCAAGGCCCAAGAGGTCAGTTCCTTTCATTTCCCTGGTACTGTCTTAAGGACAAGGAAACCACAGGTGGATGTGAGGTTAAGGAACTGTCCTGTACCTCTTCCACCACGTGATGCCATGGATGCTGGAGATTCACCCTGCTCCAGCCCAGCACTGCTGCTGCCCTCGCTCCCACAAAAGGGAAGTGGAATTTGCCAGCCACTCTCCAAGAACAGCAGCCACTGAACACATGCAGCAGACAGGGACGTGCATGCACATGCTCTCACCTGGTCTTCAGCCGCAACTTAACTCCCCCTGCCCACGCGGTTTTGCTGGGCTGAAAGTCAGTGCTCACGCGGTCTGGCCTGAGCGGGCTGGGAGACAGGTTGGTGCATCCCTTTGCTGCATGTGTGTCCCTGTCAAAAGAAACCAAATGCAGGTAAGCATCAGCACACAAAAAACTCCACCTTCGTACCCTACATTAATAAGTGTTTTCAGAAATAAGATGATAATACGCACACAGAAGGGGTGAGGCAGGGGTATCAGGCTGGTTTTGTGCAAAAGTGCAAAGAAAATACTACAGAAAGCCAGTTGTAGCCCTTTTCTTCTCTCTGTCACTGCTCATGCAGGCTGTAAGAGCCAGGCTCTGCTCTCCTTTCTACCTCGGCAGTGCTCAGCCCCTGCGAGTGCCCCTCACAAAGCATTCTGGAGGAGCTGCACAATACTCAGCATGCAGGAGGGAACTCAGCTGCAGCATCCACGGCACAAAACTCATTACCCTGCATCTGCATTCTGGGATTCAAAATCCCTGTACGTGGAATTCAGGAGCTCCACGGCTGCATGTGCCCTACCCGCACATAACCACCTTACAAACGCTCTGAACACACAAGAGAAAAGCTGAGAGAAAGGTCCGCACGGTGACAGCAAGAAAGAGAAGTCTACCCCCGCCTCTACTCGTATTTCCACTGAGTTAGCAAACAAATATTTACCCCGCTTTACCACGCGCGTGCAGAAGTCACCCAGACACCATGCGCTTCGGCTCCTTCCTTCCCGCAGGCACGCTGCTCCCACTTGCTCCCATTTTTAGCACCGAGACGTGGGCCAGCCTTGCGATTTCTGCCAGCTCGAGGAACCCCCACACCGAATAAAAGTGCGGCTCAAAGGGCCCCCTCCGTGCCTCCCTCCGTGCCTCCCTCGGCCTGCAGCGGCCGAGTTGCGCCGTAATTGCCTCTTGTTGTGCGCTTAGCAGGCTGCAGGCTGAACGCACATGCCGGCATCTGGGGCTTTGGATAGCTGAGATGGCTTGGATGCCATTCCGGTGAGAGGCCGGCCGTCTTTGTGTCCGGCTCGGTCCTCCCCCACGCTCCCTCCCCAAGCCCCACGTGCCAGGCAGGAATGTTAAGCCGCGCGCTGCGGATGAGACAGAGCCGGGGAGCGCGCAGCGGCACTTTCACCTAGATTAGGGAAAGCGACTGGTCCACAACAGCCTTTTTTGCTTACCCTGCTTCTCTTCATCCAATTTTACCCCAAATCCTGCCTTAGCTGCCTTGCTTTTCTATGTGCCAAATCCCATTCTGCTTTGTCCTCTGCCACCTGCTCCGCTCTCTGCACAAACCGTGCTGGGTGCGACGTAGATCTGGCTTCAATGTGTTTAGTAAAATGAATGCAACAGGTCAGGGACACAGAGAGCAAGGCAGCACTCGCTCACTACCTGTGTGTTCAAACAAATCACATCAAGCCTCTCATCAGACTGTAAAGATGCCCCTTCCTGCTGCAGCACTGGCTGTGGGACACGGCAGGGGCACAACCTCCCTTACCACTCCATGGGACATGCCAGGACCACCAACTGCTCCGCTTCTCTTTGCCTACTAAGTTCACCGTAAGAAATCCCCAAGATTTTTAGAGAAGAGCTGGGGGATCGGTACCAGGGCAGTCTCACTTGCAGAAGGGCTGATGTCTGTGGCTCCTGCTGCTTTGGAGTGGCAATGTGGGTGCTCTTTGGAAAAGGCACCTCGATGTCCCCCGGTGTTGCCAACTCACCAGGACACAGAAACAAAGTCAAGGGGATTTCCTTGCGTGCAGTTCCAACCTGTTTATAGGCAGATACTGACACAGTAGAAGATGATTTTTGCCATGTTCAAAGGGGGCAGCTTGGGATCAGCAATGAACTTTCCTAACACCTCTGGCAGTGCTAAGTCATAACCTCTCTGCTCTGCTTCGGCACAGTGCACTTTGGCTCTCTGAGGCTACACGATAGCTGTGTTCCTGCACTGCGTGAAGCTGCTCCTGCCTTCTCTCCAGCCAGCTATCACAGAAGTAGCCAGGAACAACATTTAGGACTGGGGAATTGCCCCTGTGCCTAATGCAAAAGAAAAAAGAAAGAATAATCAGCAGCTGGAGAAACTGATACAGAGGAGTAAGCGCACACAGCCTCCCCATCCCCACAGCCTAGTCATCTTTCAGCACTCAAGGCTTTTTTTTATATAGCTTTAGAAACACATGAAGAAAGCAAGAGACAACAAACACAGACTCCGTAAGCTCCACTGCGAGCAGAGTCGTCCCAAAGTGCCACTTCCAAGCACTCCCATAGGGATCCACGCAGACCCAGACCTCACAACCGGTGGCTCCGAGCAGCAGGAGGGCAAGCAGCCTGGGTGTTCCCCCTCACACAGGGAGAAAACCCAGCTTGCCAGCATGCATAACTTCAGGGTTTATTTCAGAGACAAAGAAACGTTAATTAGTGCCTGCATGGGCTCCAGGGCTGTTGTTTAGGGGTAAGAAGGAAATGCAATGGAGTTTCTTCCCGGGCCTCTCAAAAAACCGTAATTACTGAGCTCTGTGTGGAATGATGGGCTCGCTAAGACATTGAAAACTAATCAGGCAGTCTATAAATAACACCATTAATCAAGCCCGGTGGGGAACGCAAGCGATGAGGATCCCTCCGCTAGGGAAACACATGCAGTGCCAGGTGCTTTGCCACAGAGGATGCAGCGGTGCCTCCAGCAAGAGCCCGGCTGCTGAACGAGGGGCAGGGAAAACACCCAAGGCCAGCGTCAGGACTGCAGCCACCGAGGGGGAGAGCTCCCCAAAACAGGGCCCACAAACCCAGCACCTTTCCTCCACTCACCACTTTCTGCCCCACACTCAACCAAGCGACACAGCTCTTCAAGCCAGATTTCCTAAGGTGTTCCCAAATCATTTCCTAAGGCAGCTCAGCCCTGCCATCAGGAGTGCACTCATCTCTAGAAAGAGACTGCTTCAGCAGTGACATGAGAGCAGCCACCTCGCTGCAGACATCCAGAGCCTACCTTGCATCTTGACTGTCGCTACTCACCCCTTTTCCTTCGAGCAGCCTTTCACCAAAAGCTTGCGCTGGCAGCAGGGCGCCGTGGCGTGCCCCTTCCCTGCAAGGGCGCCCAGCCCACTGGGATTGTCCTTAAGGCTGCATTTTATTTCGGGATGTTGCAAAGTGCCTCACAACTGCATAGCTAAAAAGTCTCCCGGCAAGGAGTGGCCCGCAGTTGTTCTTTGTGTTATCATGTTGTTTCTAAAGTTCACAAGCGGGAGACAAGAAAGCTAGCGGTCTATTTAAGTCTCCTTTACCTCCCACCTGAGGCTGGCAGCTGCCTCTGAAATCTTTCCTTTTCTAAAGACTTCTTGTTTAATTACGAATTGTTATTTATATTCGCTGCTTCAATAGCGTCCTTGGTATTTAATACCACACGTTAATGACTGGCTGTACAGAGGCACTCTGCTCAGCTTTTCCCTCATCTAAAAATATGGCCTGCTAGGTTTTCTTTTTTGCTATGTTTGACCAACAGCAGATGAATTCACTACTACAGACTTCAGCCTTTTTTAAGAAATGCCTACGGCCAGCAGCAGCCCAACGTTACAGGCCACAAGTTTCGTTGTGTCAGGGCACAGCCACCGCCGTGCTAGCAGGGAGCTGCAGCCAGCAGGAGAAGCAGGCAGCGCCACGCCAGCCAGGCAGCATCTCCCCTGCCCTTCCTGAACTGAGCATCTGCAAAACGTTTCCCTATTTTTCAGCATCTTTTCAAAGCCCTATAAGAAAGCAGAGGTAGCCTTATTTCACATGGCTCATTCATCGACTCCCTACAAGACTGGTTTGCCTCTTTCTGCCATCTGACATCCCGTGCCCTTCCCAAGCTGTCACGACCCTGTAGAACTCATTCCATGTTTTAGGGAGCTCCCCGGCTTTTGACCATAACCAACTGTGACCTCCTCTGGCCGCCTTATCTGCCTCCTGCACTGACCTCCCATTACCTGCATACCTCAAATATTTCCTACCATCTATCTTAACCTTTCAGGCTCTTGGCTTTTCTCTCGCACCTTTTTCAATTTTCCTTATCATTTCCTAAACCAATGCCCCATTGAGAGGTGCGGGTGTGTGCCTCTGCCCAGCAGACCCCCCAACAGCAGTGTCTGGACCTGCTGACCAATTTCAGCCGGGCTTTGCAAAGATAATAGCCTCAGAGATTTAAGCTCCAGGTATCATAAAATAGTTAGCTGAGTAACGGGAGTGGCATAAATCATTGCTCTCACTGATGAAACGCTGCAGTGTAAGCTCAGATCTCTGGCTACAGCTCCTGAAGGGGAGAGATTTGACACAGGGAAGGCACGCAAAACCAAGCTTCTGAAGTCTTCCTGCTGATAGCATGCTTTCCAGCACGTTAGCCTTACATTTCTCTGTCGGCACTAGCATCCTGTATGCTGCTTTTCTGCTTAGCTGTCTGTGATGCCAGGTGTGGGTCTAGGACAGGGCTGAGATCATCCATAAACAGCACCTGGAACTATATTTAAAATTTATTTATGTGTTTTTCTTTTCTTTTGAAATCTCTTCATAATAGCTATTTTTCTAATGGTTCCACCTCTTGCAGTCATGGTGACTTACATTTTCAGCTAATGCCAAGTTTCCTGCTGTGGCAATAGAAGACCTAATTCCTACAGGTTCCGATCCACAAACGACAGGTTTAGTCATTTTTAATGTCTCATTATTTCTATGCCAAGAGGATGGAGCTCAAATTCTGGTTTTTGTTTTTGTTTTTTAATCACTTGGGACCGACAGGAGTGTTTATAACCGGTATCGGAATTAAAAGCTTTCCTAGAAAAGTAATTCACCTGCTGATGCTCCTCAAATTGAGATTAAAGCGAGGAACTCCTCTTCCAAGTTCTACAGTAATTGTTAGGCATTACCTAATACCTTTTCCCTTTGTCTACAAGGAGAACATACGAGGCAACCCTCCTCCACTACAGAAGCAGCCAACAGCACAGCACAAACACAGAAACGAGGAGAAGCAGCAACAACGCAGGACTCGGCTCCGACAGCCCTGCGAGGAGGGAGGTGAAGGGGTTAAGACCAGGGTTTTATCCCGATAGCGTTACATTATGTCACAGGGTGTCCTGAGGTCCCCAGCTCAGCCAAGTGAGGTAAGGACAGTTCGGCAGCTTCACCTCTGGCTATCCTCATCCTGCAGGCTGCGGGCGAGCTCTTGGCAGCTGAGGAGCTGGAATCATGGCTCCTGGCGAACGAAAACGCCGCCTCCACGGCAGTTCCCCATCTCCTGGCAAACAGAAAGCCCTTCTGCCTTCTCCACGCTGTTAAAGAGTGGGTTCCCCTGGGTAGTGCTGCAGGATGGGAGGGAGACCGCGCTCATCCCGGGCTCCAACCTTTCCCTCTCCGGTGGGCATGCTGTTTTGCGGATCCTCCTGCTCTGCCTGAAGTGAGAAGACCGGATTGCTTACGTATTTCTTATTTTGTTACCTCCTGTGGCTGGTCCAGAAATAGCCCGTAATCCACATATCCGTCACGCTTACAGAATCTCCTTTAGCTGAAGTGCAAGCGTCCCTGTGTGGCAGAGCACAAAGGCCCAGGTCCTCCCCTGCACAGGGCACACGTGGCTCTTAGCTGTAGGGAGCTGCAACAGGTTTGTGAGCCTGCACTCAAGGGACCTGGGAGCAGGACAAAGCCTTCTCCAGCTGGAAATGTGTGAACAGAACATTTTTTTCCAACAAAAAAAGATCTTGCTTGTAGAAGTGGAACTTTTCCTTGGAGAGCAGGCAGTTTGGGCTGAAGCTTTCACTGGGAAAAGTCCTTCAGGCCCTGGGTGAGCTTTCTAACGTGCAAGTTAGAGCACTCACCTGAGATGGAGGACCTGGAGACACAGCTTCATGTCCAGAGTCTAACGAGGCAGAGAAGGAACTGAGGGCTGTTTCATGAGCACCTCAAAATGCACCAGGCTCTGCCTGGGGAAACCCTTGAAAGGACTCAGTTGCATCCTAACACAGAGCAAGGCAGGTCTGAAATCACAGGACTGCTTACTGAGCACGTCAGTCCTGGGACCAAATGAGATGTTTGTCCCAGAAAGCTCTGCAGCAGTATCCACATCCTAAGCAGAAACAATAATGTCCACCCCTTGGATTTCAATGGGTCTGTAAAGCTCACAGAAAAAAATACTTGACCCAAAAACACAGCATTGCTGGCTGCTGCTTCTGAGATACAAATCACTACAAATATTTTTTCTATGCATCGCAGGGACATCCGTGCTGATTATCTGTTAAGATGGGATTAGTAGAGCTGATCCTCATGCCGTAAGCCAATCACCAAAAGGAAAAAGAAGGAATTTTCCAGGAACAGCGCAGAGCAGAGGTGGCTTGTGCTCCTCTAGATGCACGACCACTACTCAAGGCAAGCTAAAGGGCTAAGAAATCATTGAGCTGTCATGGGATAGGAAATTTTACATAAATATGTTTCATTTGTGAGCACTCACCACTTTCAATCTAATAGCTCCTATGCAATTATGCTGAGTACACAGTGTGTCAGGGCAAGGAAAAACAGGCTGAGAACTCACCTGGAATGAAATCATACTTAGAGCTTTCCTTCCAGGAGGGCTCATCACTTAATTGCAACTTAACCAACTTCCAATTAAAGGCAGAGAATGAGCACTGACCTCCAGGTCCAGAAAGGCAAAATCTGGAGAACAGAGACTGGATTTTGTCTGTATAATACCATCAATTTCTACTTGTCCAATGCTTTTCTGGCTTTCCCTTTCTCTGAGATTGGACGGGTTTTATGTGACCTGACCTCAGTCCCACAATCTGGCCATGCTGTGTTTGCACAGACCCACACAAACACACACAAATAAGCTGCTTCGGCACTGTACCTGTTTGCAAGCAGAGATCTGAAAGGAGTATTCACATTCATTCGGGTTCCTCACTGAATTTGGTATTGGCCAAGGCACCTTTGAGAAAATGAACTCCCTCTTTGTCTGTGAGAGAGCCCTAATCCTCGTTTTGCCCTGGAGGATTACTGGGTACTTAGAAAGGCACTCACATGCACATTTTTGGTCCGTGCCAGCTGCATTTGGGTCCACAATATGCAGCGTTCACTTTGTTCTCAAGGTTTGATAATAGGCATTCCTTGCACCCAGACCCCAGCGATTGCCACCCTTTTAAAGACACCCTAAATCGAGGCTTTCTGAAATATGGGCCTTCCCCTGCTTCGCGTGAGTAGTTCTCCCTCAGACAGCGTGTGTGAACTGAGCGTGCAGGCAGGCAGCTGGGCACGCCGCCCTGAAGCTCAGAGTCTTTTCTTGTGCTGCTGAGCTGGTGGCCGGAGCGCACGATTCCCTGCGTGGCCCTGCCAAAAAGACCTGAGCCCTAGATGGAAGGAATAACCTGAAGGGCTGAAAAAAAAAAGAGGAGTTTTTATCCTTAGTTATTTCCTGGCTTTTTGTAACAGAAGTTCGTGGTTATACTGAGGTATAGCTTGCTGTTTGTGTCGTGGTACCACCCAGAAAGCCAGTCCAGGCACTGGAGCCCCCCACTTCTCAGTGTACACATGCATATATAATAAAAGGCGACTCCTTCTTACCCAAGAGCTTGCAGTTAAAATAACCCAAACACTGGTGATCAGATGCATGTTTCCAGGTTCTGGTTTCCACAAACTTTAATTCCAACATCTCTCACTCTCCATCAGAACCAAATTAATGCCAGGAGAGCATCGTGGTGCTCTAAGGCAAACTGGGGCACAAGACCACGTCCACACAACTGACTTCTTCTGGCACAGCGGTGGCAGGCCTGGCACCAGCACGTGCCCAATGCTGCAGCACCTTTACATCCTGCTGCTGCTCCTGCACATACAAAATGCTCTCTGTGCAGCTCTGACCCAAATCTTTCCAGGATTGTGGCTTAATTCTGTAAAGTAGCATTTCAGGATGTAGTTCAATGGAAGTACACGACTCTGGTCTTCTCTGCGTAAGCCAGTGCTGACTTGAGCAGCACTCTGCCAGCTCAGGGGAGACCTCCCCTTCTCGGGAGGTGAGAAATGAGAGCTTACAACTGCCTCAGTCTGCCAAATAACATCATGATGGCATCCACAGAAAGTGGAGAGCAATCTGCTGTGCACCCCAGCTCTCCCCACAAGTGAAATGCTTTCCTGCACCTTGCACTCACTGAGTTTTAGCCACTTTAGAAAACAGGCCTACTACTTACTCTGTCAAAACAGAAGCAAAATTACAGAGAAATGACATTTTCATTCATTTTTACCCCTGGGACTCTCACAGGCATCCACAGCCTTGCTCTTGAGCATTATGAACTACTCATTAGATTTTTGGAGACAGCAAGCCACACTGGCCTCTGGACAAGGCACGGGATTTGCCTGGGGAAGCAGAGCTTCAACCCTCTTCGTAAGGACCAAGATTCATTTAGGAACAACCTTTTGGACCTGGCCATAACTGATGAGGATCAGCTCTCTCCAGGTGCAGCAGTGCTCATACCTGTTAGTCAGAGGTACCTCAAGTGAGAACGATGTACTGCAGAACACGGAGAAGGTCAGGAACACATCTGTCAGTTTTAGGACCATAACCACTGCACACAGGTAAAACAATAAAGTTATCTGCACGTGACCTGGGATATTCTGATGCTGAATCATGTTGATCAGAAGTCATTTAATATAAATTAAGACTTCTAACTTTTCGTACACAATACAAAACAAGGTACCAGCTAGTTGTAAAGGACAAGTGTAAA
Source organism: Oxyura jamaicensis (assembly GCF_011077185.1). Taxonomy (NCBI): domain Eukaryota; kingdom Metazoa; phylum Chordata; class Aves; order Anseriformes; family Anatidae; genus Oxyura; species Oxyura jamaicensis. Next base: position 22,822,503 of record NC_048896.1, on the reverse strand, counting down.
TGAAAAAAAAGTTGCAGCTCCTACAAAGAAAGGTAGCTATGAGAGCCATACTCATATACTGTAAGAACCTGTTTCCATTTTAGGATTACAAAATCCAACCCATTCCATGGGAAAAGTCAAGCCTCCATGCTGAAGAAGTGATGTTCACACCGAGAGATTCACTAACCAGAAAAAGCTCTTCCAGAATTACTTTTTTACACTCACCCTTCAGAACAGTGATACTTGCTGGATGAAGAAGAGCTGTCCCTGGGAGGGGTGGGCATGTCAGGCAGGAGGTGTCCCACCTGGGATCCAGCTGTGGGATAGACCCGAGACCTGAAAGGCAGGACCAGCTCCCACTGGGAACCGTTTCCACCAGCACAGGAGCTGGGGCCAGACTTGATCTGCTGGTGCAGTGGTTTGCGTGAGTGTTTCCTAGTACGTTGAAGGCAAAACAAACTAGGTCAGTTCAGACCAGCAATTTAAATGGTTTTAAGCTAAAGATTAAGGGAGTGCTTACATGAACTGTTCCAGTGGCAGATGGATGAGATCTCTGGCACTGATGAGCAAGCAAGGGCATTAATCTCTTCCGCCAGCACAGCTGGATCTCTCTCCCTGGCCTGCATACACACGCACTCCAAGGAACCTGGCTTTTCACCCTGGCAGCTGTCCTTCAAAAATACGGGCGTTACTGAAATGCCAGAATGGTAGCTGAGATGCTTTTTGAAAAACCAGTCTCAGTGGTTGGTACCAAGCAAGCGACAAACTGGGCATCTGTTCAGAGGGACAAGAGAAAGCCTCCTATTCACACTTGTCACAGGCATGGTGGATGTTCAGCATCAAGAACCAACTCAAGTCTACAGCTGAGTTTTCTCTCTGCCCTCTAACCTGACTGCTTTGCAGTGTTTCCAGGTGTGCCAGATTTTAATTGCAGTAACTGGAGGGGTGGAGTGAGTTTTAAAGAGCTAAATCACCTTTATGTGTGTAGCAACGTTTAATCCCCATAATAGGAACTGCTTCTTACTGAACTGCTTCTCTATCCTACTCACACAACTCTTCTTAGACAAATTACTCAATCCCTTACTCAACACAGCGTGCATTTACTTCCTCAGGATTTCAGCAGGAGATTTGCCTGAGTGAGAAATGAGCAGAGATTGAGTGAGGAGATAAGGATTTGGCCAGCTGCTTTACAAAACACAGAACCTCTGCATTACCTGGAGCATGACTCCGCACAGAGTTCGGAGACCTGCAGTTCTCAGGGACTGAAGCACAGAAGAGCAAAGAGAAAAATCCTCTTATTACAGAACCCAGCTGTGCTGGTTACTTGTCCATCCATCCCCGAGACAAGAAATGCTGTAGGTTCACCATACGTACCTGCTCTGCACCAAGGTAACTGGGCAGGTTCGGTGAAAAACTGGTCCAGGGAGGGCACAAAAATAGCCTGGCAACAGCAGGAAGGACTTGAGGTTTTCAAATACATACAGAGCCCAAAGAATAACCACCGAATATGTAAGAGCCTGTTGAAGGCAGCTGAGTTGCAATCTGGCTGATCACCTCCTTGCATTTTTATTTGTAAAGAATACACACTGAAATCATTTTTAGCATCTGCCCATCCTGCAGAGATGTGAACTATGTGACAACAGTCTGGAGCAGGACGAGGACTGCAGCCAGAGGAGAGGAACCCTTCATCTCCCTTGCCCGGTGTATGCCCCAGTGCATTCCTACCGTGCTCACACAAACCACCTCAAAGGAGGAATCTCCTTTCTCTCCCCAGCAGCAACAGAGATTATTATTTGCCAGTGTGAACAGCAGCACCATCTCAAAGGAAGCCACATCTTTGCTAGGGACATGCAGTGATCTGTAGTCTCAGTCTGTAAATCTTTGTTCTTCACGTCAATACGAAAAAGGGGAGCAATGCATATCCCTAATCGCAGCCTCTCCTCGTGCACAGGACATGCTGTGATCAGCCTCATTAAAAATAATAATAATAATAATAATAATAATAATAATAATAAAAACCCTCCAAAATTAAGTCTGGGTGGAGCCAGTCTCAAGCACAGAGCGGCTTTTGAGTGAGAAGTGCCAAACTCTTTCACAGGTTGAACAGCAAAAACAAATCCTCTTAAGCAGCCATCAGTGTCAATATTTATTCCTCACAAGTCAGGGACAAGTAGCCTAATAAATGGTGTCAGACAGAGCCTGGTGAGATGGAAGAGGAAGGGGACAGGCCTGGGGAAAGGGCATGACACATTAATCAGCATCACCCCTGCAAAACCCTTGACAGAAACAAGGTAGTAAACTCATTAGCCACTTAGAAACTAAGCTCCTTTTGTACTTCATAGAGTGATAGCCGCCAGGTTCCAGCCTGACGGTTTGCCATTCTCCACAACAAAGCTACCAGGCCCCATAAAATGTTTACTTTTCAATCTACCTCTCAACACACACCTCTCTGGTCTGGAGACACTTTGCTGGCTTTTCTGCGCCCTTTCCCGATGCACAGCAGCACTGTACTGAGGTCTGGACTCCAATGCATTAAGCACTCAAACCAGCATGGAGTAAGAGAGCTCCTGGGCCAAAGCCATCTGCATGGGAAGACAGACAAATAAAACTATGATTTCAAAGGCAAAATCCTTAGCCTCGAGAGCCACTTCAAATACTGCAGCTTCTCCTTCTCCCCGTGGATCATTCCTGCCCCTGGGTGGTGGTATACACCGTCCTGTTGGGCGTGTTAGCAGCACCACGTGTGCAGCCACAAACCAGAGCAGGGAGCCAGCCCCTCTTAACTTCACCCAGGTGACTCCAGGTGATGCCTGAAAATGCCTGTATCAGAGCCCAGAGAAGGACCCAGCTTTCATCCGCATCGTCCTCACAGGAAGGAGTTCATGTCGGGTGAAAACGCAATGTCGGTGCCAGGTATTTTGACTGATGTAGCTCAGTGAAGCTGTGTGTATTTATGCTTGCCCCTCACTTGAGAAATGTAAGCCACAGGCAAGATTTTGGTTTTGTTAGCATGACATTGCTTAGGTCTTCTTTTAGCAATGTATTTTCTTGTTTCTTGTTAATGCTTGCTACCATGCTCCTCATTCTGTGTTTGGGATCTAATAAGCTGCTCGAAACAGCCAGGACCAGCACACGCCCTTAACACACAGGAGTACAAAATGTTGGGAAATCCACTTATGACAAGCTTGTGAGCTGTGTAACTACATGGATTCTTCCTCCCTGCCCAGCTGGGATAACGCTATGAAGACAAATGGCTTGATCTTTCCATCGGAGCTGTAGCATAGTTTTTAGAGTGATGCCTTACAGCACAGATTAGACCCCATCTATCCAGGGAAATGTAAACTGTCTCAGCACGACTGGGATGTAGCCATGTTGCACCGGGGGCCCTGTACCCATTATAACTCTGCTGTGCATGGGCCATCAGTTATCATCACGTGCTTTACTTAAATTAGCCTGAAATGGAGTCTGTCTCCAGCCTGGAGCCTGTTTGTAACTGCAAAGGAATCTGCGCCCTCCGTAGCACACGAGACAGGATCAGGGCACTGCTGGAGAGCACTTGGCCGGCTATTTTTGTTGTCTGGCTGAATACTTTTCTTTGACGCCCGCTTCAAGTTGCTGAAAGAACAGTAAAGATGCATGTTTTTTTTTTTAAAAAAAAGGGTACACTGATAATCCATAGGAACTGTGTCCTTTTAACGTCAGGACATTTCTCAAATTTTTGCCCTTGTTGCCAGGATGCTGAAGTCACAACATGATGAAATCTAATCAGGGTGAAGTGGGCTGGTTTCATTTGCATCAGATTCCTCTTTCAAAGGCATAAATTTGCCCTTCTGATCCTCCTCCCTACCACTAGAACAGAGCTAATGCAGCAGCTACTGCTACATCAAAAAAACCCACATGCCTCTTCCCATCAAGAACAACTGATGATTGAAATTCTTCATGTTTCGTTAAACCCAGAGGAGAGCGCTGCTAATTCAAGCACTGGTGCAATGAGAACATAAAGGATTGGAGAAGTGGCTCTCATCTGAATACAGGCAAGCATGCATCACATCACAGTTAGCCAAGCTTTTCACTCACGTTTAACTTGGTAACAATCCCCCTAAATCATGGCTTTCAGACACAATGTCTTCTCATGCGGCTCTCCTTTCCGCTTGGGTATCACACAGCTTCAGATATTTCTATTCTCTTGCCACTTTGGGTTCTTTGGACAGAATTGCCTGTTTTCAACACAGCGCTTGCCAAGAGAAAGGAAACGCTCTCAAAGATGTGCATGCCAATCGATCGTACGCAACCTTCTGGGTCTGCTTCTCAGGACGGACGACCCCAGGGAACATCCCTGTTGCATCCACGAGACGGGTGGCAGTGGTGACAGGGGAAGGGGCACACCGGTGGTGACTGCCACTGTCAGAATGAGGGATGCCAGCAGCCTGGAGGCTGACAAACAGGGTGGCTGGGACAGCGGGGGCTGTGAAATCCTGCTTTTAAGTGCAGTCGGGTCTCGTCTAAGACTGGTAAAAGCACCAGGGAAACGCTGCCATTGTCCCTGCCCTGGATTACAGGAGTTCAGCCGAGCTCCAGGTAATTGTTCATTTGCTTTATCCCCACTGCGCAGCTTGCTCGCATGCCCGGTGGTATAAAGGTAGTCTTTGTGTGGGGAGACTCAGGGCTCCCAACTGCACTCCTAGAGCAATCCAGAGCACCAATAGGCTTCCACTTGGGGACGCTGATGAATAAGCATTTGTAACGGGTAATTAGTACTTCATTTCAAATGTCTGACCTGTCACAGATTTGGGGCCAGGTCTGCAGCCAGCAGAACAGGCCTTATTCCATTGCCATGTCGCTAACAGGTTTCCTTCCCAGTGTCTTGAGCACCTGATACGCTGGTATCGCATTACCCAGGCTAGAAACTCTGGTAGGAATTGGGCATGGCTAGGGAGCAGTGGCATCATATAGAACACCCCCTTTGATTCATATCCTGCTTTTTTATTTATTTACGCTGCCACTGAGGTGGGGAAGCCCAGGAACTGACCTGGCCCCACCGTGCCAGGTGCTCTGCAAACACTGAGATGAAGAATGATTGCTCACCCAGAGGATTTACCATGAGAGTCCTCCCTAACTAAACAAACAAGGGAAGGATCTTTTCTGGTCACTGCTGCTCACTCAGCACCCTTCTGGGATCCATCTGCTCACTGCCACTGACCGCATCCTACAGCAGGGAGTGTGGATTTTCTCCCAGTGCTGCCAGGAGCTAGGGCTCTATGCAGCAGGAGAAGGGCTCTACACCACAGTGCTTTTCTTCTCACCACAAACACAGCGTTCGTTTGCAGTCTGCTGAACACAGGGACATCTGAGACGTTTTGGCTGCCGTGGCATCACAACCTGCCTGTCTCCCAGTGGCAGGACTCCCACCTGCTGCAGCCCTCTCTGCAGGGCCATGCCAAGGAGGCTGGAGTCAACTGCTGCATGCTCAGTTGTTAGTTTTTTTTTGCCATGTCTTGTACCTAAACCAATCTCTGGAAGAAAACCCCCTATGATTATTAACTGTTAACTTTAACTTTCTCAAAAAATTACAGTAATCTGCATTTCAATCAAACTAAACTTCTCTCTTCCACGTTAAGCACACAGCACCACTCCTTATGAACCAAGCAGCTCTCAACCCCCTGAATTCCCACATCATGGACCTGCAGGAGCACTCCCCTCTCTCCCTTGTGCACATTGGCCTGAGCCTCACCTCTCTCAGGAGGGAGGCTTAGGAGGCTATGATTTTTCTTTGTTGTTCCTGCTGGAATCATCACTAGCCCTCAAGACCTAGCAGGACTTGAGTCAGGTCTCTGCTGCTGAGAAAAGAAAGCTGCTGCTGCGACTCACCCATCACTGGCTGGGCACAGCTGAGGTTTGGAGCAAAAATCCACGCGCGTGAACAGGTGCTGCTGGTGTGACTGCATGGGCAGGGAGTGCTGAACGGACAGGAAACAGAAGGCTGGGTGTAGGCAGGAGAACACGCAGAGAGCGCTCTTAAAAAGGAATTATTATCACAGGGAATGGGAAAAGGGGATGTTTTGATCTTCTGGGCAGGAGAAACAGAGGAGAAAATTGCAGTGAAGATAAATGGATGGATGAGGTCTATGGGTTACATTCCTTCCAAATGCACAAGGAAAGACGTCGGCTGGTAACGTTACACTTGAATGTAATTCTGTTCTTAGCTGCTTTAAAGGGTCTGTGGGCCACTCCAAGCAGGTGATAACATTTCTCAGGCTACGTCCCTGGATCTCATTGCAAGGCACCTGCCAGCCACGCTAGCTCCGAGAACATTACACTACCCACTGAAACATGCAACCGCCACGCGGAGCATGCACACAAGGAACCTGCTGCTGCTGCTAGGATGCCTGGTGACTACCTCCAGGGAAAGTGCTGCAACAGAACCCTTAAAACACCACAGCTCTCACCTGTTTGCTCTCTGGATGGATGGGACAGTTGAATGCTGTGGTCCTAGAAGTGTGCATGCAGCCAGAGCAAAAAGGTGGCTTTTCGATCACATCTGAAGAATCCTTCTGGGGAGGGAGCATTCACATGCAAAGAGCAAAGTGCAGCAAGGCAGGGTCCACTCCTACACCCCTTCCCTCCCTCTCTGGTGCCCCGCAGAGGCCCCAGAAACACCAAACATGAAGCTCGCCTGTCAAACAGCCAGGGAGGCTCTGCAAAACTCCTCCGCTGCCAGCCGAGCCCTGGGGCTGCCCTTTGTTCGCCTGCCCCAGCTCTACCCTGGCTCCCATCGCAGCCCGGCACCCTGGGAGCCCCCGCACTCACCCTGCCCTGGGCCACTAGCTCCCGGTGGCACTGCACTGCCAGCCCCAGGGACAGCCAGCGTGGGCAGCCCGCTAGCTCTGCTTGCTGCGGGTGCTCAGGCAGCAAGCCGCGCTCAAAGTGCTTACAAGCCGTGCCAAGGGAATATCCAAGCATCCTCCACAAGTATGCCTGTCTGACAGAGGCAGAAATTCTTGTTTTACAGAGGGAGGAGATGTGCCCGTAATTCGAGGCTGTAAGAGCAGCGAGAGGATCCCACTCCCCGATGCGCTCTTCATAAGACAGAGGCTCTGGCTTCACCTCACCTGCCGTTAAGTAATCATAAACGGCTGCACGGATAACTTTATTTCAGTTCATAAGTAACTTATTTTGTCTTGGCTTAAAATGGTTCCCGCCAGCCTTCCTTGAACAAATATATTCTACTCTCCAGATAAAATAAAAGTGACGTAATGGCCTTTTGCACCGGTGCGTCTGTATCAGGAGACACGGTGTTCTGCCGGGGCTACTTCTCAGGATGACATCTCTTCCTCTATCTGCTAACTCATAATGTAACACAATGCTTAATGTTTAACGAGACACATAAATCAAAGAGCCTGTGACAAACACGCTGGGAGATGTGGAAGAGCAATGGCAGGTGACGTTATAAAGGATGTAAAATGTTAGCTGTGAATCTTATTTATGAAACCCACCGTCTGACGCGGTACCTCTCACAGCAGAGTACCGTGTCCTGTGGTTTTTCCGCTTGTGCTCCCTAGAGAAAAACATTTTTCTCTACAAAACCTGGCATGCTATCACATGCCTCAGAAAATGACTTGGAGCATGCCACGCAGTTCACACGGCCGTCAACGCCAGGTTTCCAGCTGGGGTGACCAACATACTCCTCCCATGTGCATCTTAGAGGGTGCACCATCTAAACAGGTTAAACACTTAGCAGCCCTAAATTGCTGTCTTGGACATGAAAGGTAAGGTTTGGGGTTTTGGGGACACAAGATTAAACAGCCTGGTAATAATAGTGAGGACAGGTTACTGTGACACCTGCCCTTCAGTTTGCTTTGCAGGCATGGGTCCCTTTCTGACCAAAGACGCCCATCGCCCAGCTAAAAAGCTGATGACATTATCAGGCATGATTATCTGCTGCCTGCGGAGCTCTTGCTTGGAAACATCATTGTGCTATCACATCTCCTGTGCATGATTTCACTCTCTAGCTGGAAGGCTATGTGGCACACAGGTTTTCCCTATCAGTGTATGTCACCTGCTCAGGATCACTCACTTCATTAGGCGCCAAATGGGCTCACAATCATTTGCTTCATAAAATGATTCCAAATGCTTTTATTGGGATTTGAAAGCGTTTAAGTGTACTTTGCATCTTGGCCTGCAACTCTGAGAGATACCAAGCAGTAAACAGTTTCCAAGAAGTTACCAGGCAATGAAACAAAGTCCTTTTTGGGGATGTAACCATAAAACCTCATGATCATTTGTCCTTCTGTGATAAAAACAACAAAAAATTACCAGCCGTAACGTAAACCCAAGGCTTCCCATAACCTGAGAGTATGTATTTAGGCATTATGTACTTATGACAGCACAAGTACTCACCCTGAGGCAGATGACAGGCAGACAGTCCAAGTGGAAATTAACCATGTGTGATCATAGGAAGCACACAGAGCTGACAGAAGGAAACCTTCAACCAACTTCCAGCCCTATCACCCTGGAGCGATGACCACAGCTTCCCTTCCAGACAAAACAGGCGTAGGTCGGGCCAACATCCACGCTGGGGAGTGGCGGTGCTGCAGGGAGCTCTGGGTGATGGACAGCCACATAGAGGAGGTGCTCACTGTCCAGAGCTCACCTTGGGCCTCTCCAGCACCAGTGACACTTCTTCCACTTTGTGTTAGGTGGCAGGATCTTCCCAAAATGCACAGACATTCCCTTGCAGAACACAGCCAACCTGTACACAACCTGCATCATCAGTGGACCTGCAGAGTGGTGGTGTCTCAGCAAAGATGCCTCACTGACCTTACCAGGAAAAAAAAACAACAACATTGTGCTCACATCTAAAGCCATGCTCACATCTTGCTGGGTGATACTTGCTCCTCCTGCCTGCCAAGTGTCAGCTTTTAAAACCTCACTTTTGCCTTTGTGCAAATCTCTCCTGCTGCTGCTTCAACAGGAAAGTGAATTTTCACCTTTTGTTTGGAGCAGCCCTGGGGGGCACTCTGTCCTGTACATGCTTACGCTTTGCATCGCAGAGCAGTCTGCCTGTAGCCAGCACACCAACTGTCCTGCACGCTGAGCACATCTCTGACACTGCTTGGCTCAAAATGAACCACCTCCACGCCTTCATCCTGCAGGGACTAGGCAGGATGCAAGCACTTATTCTGAAAAGTCCTTCCATACAAACCAGTGAAACACTAGGGTATATATAGCAAAGCGTGATTTCCCCATCAGGCGATTCTGGTGCTGCTAGTATCAAATGATATACTCTGCAAAGAGAAGGGCTTAGCAGGAGGGCTCCAAGGGTTGTTCCTAACTTTTTTTGCAGGGTTTTGGTTTCTTGCTTGGTGTTTTCTTTTGATGGCAGTATAATCCTATTTAAACAAAAGAGTAGGGGTCATACAATCTCCCTCAGCAAACTGCAATCATTGGTATAGTGGATTTTCCTCAGTCCTGTTCATGTTTGCACTACCTCTGAAAATGTACGTCCTTTGACACAAAAGAAAAATAAAAGAAACTAGACCTGGCCTCCCCAGTGCTCCGATGGCTTTCCCACGTGCTTCTCCCAACTGCTGCAAGTTGAATTAGAAGCTGAGTGAAATACAGCAGAGATGGATGAGACTAGCAGCGCCCAATGAGTGCAAAGAAGATCTTGCCCATCCCACTGCCCCTTCTCATCTGGCAATAATGGGATTCAGACTGAAAGCTGGCAAGCAATTTCCTTTTAGCTCCCAGGTCACAGCTAACATCAGCCCTGGAGCTTTGCATGCCGTCAGTTTGCTCGCTGTCGGTGGCCACTCTGAAATAAAATGTAGCGTTTTGGTCAGCGGACCACACAACGTTAGCTGTGCACCTTGTCAGTGCAGACTAGGGGGTTTGCTGAAGGTCGTGGAGGCTTTCAAGCTATTAGCTGCTTCAGCTCATGTCACTGATGGACTTGGTAATGGAGATGGAAGAGTAAACACAGCGTGCTTCTTCGAGCTGAGGCCAGCGCCTATTAGCAGGATCAATGCATGTACATGCTACGTGGGTACAATTGCCCTAGACCTGCAGAGCACTCAAGCACATTTTTCAATTTAATGTCATGAATAACTCCAAATACCTCCCTTCCCCATATATTTCACCATGAATGACAGGAGTAACTCTGTTGTGGGGAGACAAGGACTCAGACTTTTAGGAGTTTTTTCTCTCTTGCATTTTTCTGGTCGCCACAAAGAAACCTCCAAACCCCCACATCAACAGCAAAAAAAAAAAAAAAAAAAAAAGGAAATAAATATTAAAAGACGTGTCAGAGGTTCAAAAGCAAATTAAATAAAAATATAGGCTATCTGGCGGAACGAGAAAGCCTGGGTGTTGCAGAGAATGTGAATACTGAGCGCATTTTTAGGACGCTGCATTCACCCCGAAGCTTCTGGACCCTGCCTCTCAGTGACATTCAGCAGCGCTGGAGGCAGCAGGATCCAGGGCTACCGTTCTCCAGGTCACAGGCCACAGGCTGCCTGGCGCCTGGCTGCCAGGTACTGCCATGCTCAACGAGCAGAATGTTCCCAGGGAGCTGGATAGCTGAGCAAACTTCCTTCTTCCTCTTTGAATAGAGCGCTGCGTGCCCGCGTGCCCTGGCGATGACACTGCAGAGCAGCTCGGTCCTGCAGCGGCACAGAGCGCTGGCACACCATGCTGCCCCTCACCTGCACGCCCCCTCCTCCTGTCCTCTGCTTTCTGGCAAGCTGCTGGACGCAGAGCTAGGCTACAGCTGCTTCACAGAGATGGAAAAAAAGATCGTGTTTGGAGGATGAAAGGACAGTGTCAGCTGCCCCCAAAGGAAACTGTCTTGTGCTTGTAATTTATGTCACCGGTTATGCCACTTTCTGGTCAATGCAGATGCCAGGCCACAGTAAATTTGGGCCAGTTTGTGCGTTTGCTTGGGCAGCTGGTGTGAAATGCGAGCCCTGTGTCACGTTTGCTGGTGGAGGAAGGGGGAGGCGTGGGACGGATGGAGGAAATTAGTTTTTGAAATAAGACATGGGCTGCATTTAAGAAGGATGATTTCCTTTGAGGAGTTGTTTGCAGTGCTGACCTATCCACAGACCATGAAGAGCAGGAGCCAGGAAGGGCTGGAGCCAGGGCTATCAATCAGAGGAGAGCAAAACTCCAGGGGAGTTTCAGGTTTTGCAAAACTCGCTCAGTTGCCTTTGGACTCTGCAAAGCTGAACCAAAAGCTGGTTGGTGCCAGGACCATTTGAAGCCAAGCCCATAAAAGCCTGGGGAATTAGAGAAACTCCCCATCTTGGCTCGTCTCCAATTCAAATTAACTCCTGCAAGATGAGGAGGTGTTCAGATAAATCTCAGAAACTGCTCTCTAATGGGTCAAGGCAATTTTCTCCAGCGTACAAAAGCGATTTTTCTTGGCTCTGTCTTTGCACTGCATATCTCAGAGTGTACTTAAGATATCTGTGAAAGAAATAAAGAAGTGAGGAAGTCCAAACCCCGTAGCAATCAACAAAATCCATTACTGAATTTTCTCACAGGCACCGCTCCCAAATAACACCAGTGAAAAATTGGTTCAAATTTGCAATGAATTTGACCGCAAGTGCTTTGTAAGGAAGTGTCACTGTTATCTGAAGGGGAATTTGGGAAGAAATTCTATTTTCACATGTGCTGGCTCAGGAAAAATAATTCTCAATGTATGTTTTTAACCAATTATCCTGCCCTCAAGCATTGAAGCTTTCTAGATTACATCCCCAGCCTTTTCCCAGGATCCTGGTACAGCGGTGACTCTGAGCACTGCTCTGTGGGAGTGCAGATACTACTGAGATGTCAGATACTGCTGATATATATAAAAACGAATATAAACGATGGTAATTACGATAGCATAAAGAGGAAATGGAGGAAGGCTTCTTAAACATATCAAGGAGAGGAATGGAGGAAAAATAGATATGTAGCTCTATTTTTTTTCTCTAGCTTCCCGCAGAGGAAGGCAGCCAGGATGGCCGTTTTCTCTTGCTGTGAAAAAGCTCTTCGCTTCTGCTTAGCTACTGACATGAAGATTTAGGGAAAAAGAGGAAAAAAGGACATTTGTACACCAAAGAAACAAATGGAGGCGGCTTTTGAAGACCTAATTAACAGACTCTGTCCCAAGTCATTTCAGTTCAGCTGCAACACAAAAGTCTGACAGAGATCCATGGGACCGCAACAACCTGCCTGAGAGTAAGACCCCTGTAAACAAAACCAGTCCCTCCAAAAACCCACCCCCCTCCAAATACATGGGGCTGGGAAGGGGAGGATGCTGCAGCTGAAGGCCTGTTTTCCTGCTCACTAATAAATTTAGTTTACAGAACCCTTTGTGGGTCCCTTTTAAGGTTGTTTGTTGATTAAAGCGGCAAACAACAAACTTAGCCTTAATTTATGCTTCTTTTAACATTTCAAGCTTGGGGAGGATGCTTTTTATAGGAGTTAATGAGGCAGAATAGGTTCTTTATGGGGAAGATATTTTCTCACCAAATTAAAACCTGTATTGAAAATAAAATAATGAGATGAAGGTGGCTTTTCTTTCAGAAGTAAATAAATCTCAGACTAAGAAACTTCTCACGCACTTGGATCTGTCCTTATCGGGGAGATCTGAGAACAGCAGGTTCATAAGATGTTCCCTCTCTCTTTTAATTTTGCCTTCCTCCTTTCACCAAGACAGTAATAATGCATTGTTTGCTGAAAACAAGCGAGCAGCTCTACTTTGTGAAGGCCCAGAAGCACTGGGACCTCAGCAAAAGAGAAAATGTCCATCTCCTCCCCTTTGCTACAGTGAAAGCCCATGGCACTGAATCATCCGGGCACCCTGGGTACCTGTGGGGGTACGCAGGCAGGGCAGAGAAATGGGCCACCCCATGCCACATTATATACACTGTGCAGGTCGTAAAGTATCTCCTAGCAGAACCCCGTGCAGGAGATCGTTTTCCACATTAGAACCTCCCTGCTGCCCCAAATCTGCTGCGTTTTGCCAGTTTGGTGGAGTGGCGAAGCAGAACAAGGTACCTGAGCGCGCAGCACTGGAAGCTCCTGTATGACAGGAGTAGTCAGCACAGGATGCTATTCATTAGGGACAAACAGAACAACGTCCCTGTGTGACAGGAGAGCACTAACCCTGGTTCCTCTTAGCACTGGGAAAGAAAGCCTTCCTTTCATTCCAGGCCACAAGCACACTTGAGGTGATAACCCTGCTTGTCTTCACCGGAAAGGCTGCACAAATGCAGGCCTCGGAGGTGTAAGGTCAGGCTGGGGCACTTTGCTGTGCAGGGTGCCATACACGCAACTGCACTTTTGAGCTATCCTGTTTTCCAATGAAATGTCAATACTCTCTGTAGGAAAAAAAATAAAATAAAAAAAGAAAACCACCCTTTGGCTTGTTCGTTACCAAAAGGCATTTGAAATGTTTTTCTTCCCAAGTCATCCTGAGTTTACGGGTGCGAATGGGGCTAAGCCTGCTCTGGAGCATGACGACAGTATTTTCTTGTCCATCTTTTGACATTTGCAGATGAGACACACGTTTCCTTGGGATTACAGGGGCAATCCTGCCCCTGCCCTCCTGCTGCTGGCAGGCCGACACAGCGCAGATAAGGCCGGTGCACCTGCGGCCTGAGGAAAGCTGTGGAAGTGCTGGTTGCCTTATGCAATCAAGCAACAACCCACCTCAAATTTCAAAGCAGTTGCAGCCACCCAGCCCCATTACAGAAGGGTATGAATGGGGCTGTTTTCATATCTCTTATGCAAATGTCTGGGAGGACAACAATGTTACCCATTGTTAGCCACAAACAGCAGGATTTTATCTGGCCCTGGGTCCTGGTTCCTGACCACAGAAAACGTATACAAAGTATAGTTAAAGAAACTTGAGCCAAAAGACAGCCACTCCCCATGAAACCACATGCTGCAGGAATGAGAAAAAGAACTCAAGAGGCAAAAAGAAGTCAAAACCTGGGGAAATTCCAGCATTTGGCAGTGGCTGGGGAAGATCAGCTCCTGCAAACCCCAATGCTATATGCAGCTCACCTGCAGAGCAAGGGTGTGAGAGAGATAAATCAGCCACAGAATGAGTAAGAGATGAAAAAAGAAATTATATGCTTTCCTTCCAGTCTATGAAAATGTAACAATAGTGCACTCGCATTATCTACAGACATCTATCCACTGAGAGGCAGGAAAGCAAGGAGAGCAGAGAAGTCCCCAGAGTCAAGCAGGGAGAAGACAGGATATCAGAAGGGTAGAGGCTGTCTGCAGTGAGCTGTGTAAGATGACAGCACCTCAAATATCCAGCAGAAAGATTTGCAAGCTGTGTGACTATGGAATTGGCAATGTGAGAGACATGCTGGTGAAGGAAAGACTCTGATGTCATATAAACTGGATGAACGCATTTCCAGCAGGGTGCAGTTTAGAGGGTCAGGAAGCTAAGTTTCTGCATTAGATTCCATCCTGCTTGCTATCCACGCACCCACAGAGTGCAGCCTGAAGTCCATCAGTACACTGAGCATCACTTAAATATGTTTCCTAGGCTGTCCTGCTGGAAATAATAATCTAAATGAAGAGAAGATCCTTCATCTCAGATGCTGTGCACACAATGACTGACACAAAGCTGCTGAAATGAAGACCTTATGTTCAGTACCTATAGCTCCCCCCAGTTACAACTGCTCCGAAGAAGGACCACAGCACTTACCATTTCCTTTCTAATTAAGAGGTATGAACTAGACTCCAAGTCAGACTGCATGAACCAGCGTACCTTCACTTTTCTTCTATCTCTGGTGATGCTGGAAGGGAAATATCCTGTGCTGACCTTGCTGGGTAAAGTTCCAGTTGCCCCAGTCACGAGGGAGAGGCTGCACCTTGTTGCAGATACAAACTGCAACAACCGCACCGTGCTGTGGGGCAATGACAATGGGCTCCAAGACTTACTTGTAGGTTCAATCCTGCTTCTCAGATGGACTCCCTTTCAGACACGGGTTGTTTCACCTTGGAATGGGATTGAAACGACAGCTGGTCAAAAATGTACAACAGACACCGGGTCTGTTCACTGAAAGGCCTGCAGGAAATGTCTACTGATTTATTATATAGTTCAAAATAAATTGAACTCTTCGGGTTTTTTTGGAATGAAATCAGAATCCTCCAGATTCATTCTCCAGATGAGTATTTTTGTGCATATCACTGAATCCTCTAATTACTTCATACTTCAAATCATTTGCTCACTTCTTTTAAAGAACCCTCCTGCTGTCAGTTAGTTCCTCCACTGCAGGTCCTAGTCCCTTCCAATTCTCTGAAGCAGTGCTTCCAAACTCTCTTGTCTTCAAGAAAGGATGCAGCAGTTAAAATCAAGCAGATTGTAATTTTTGGAATTGGTGATACTAGGCTACATCTTAAAAAGCATGTTTTCACCCTAACAGGGATGAAGAGTCAGTATCTGAAACAAGAACGCAAACAGGTTGCTACAGAAGGAGAGTGGAAAGCAAGCAGCTGGTATTTACATGAGAAACCGTGGTGTTGGAGGCCTCCAGCACAGCCCTCCACCTTGAGTAAATACGTGGTGGTGTTTGTACAGCACTTCTGATCAGCTTAATAGGCCAATGGATGTCACTGTTGCTCTACATAAACCAAAATGGGAAAGCAAAAAAAAAAAAAAAAAAAAAAAAAAAGAATTAAAACAAAATAAGCTTACAAGAGAGGGTTCCCAAGGGCTTCCATTTAATACCCTCTAACCTGCTGTGCTGGTTAGGCTGGACAGCTTCATCAGGAGCTTCATAAAGACACATGTAACGTATCGTATTGTTAACTGCAGAGATAAGGTCTGGCTAATAGCTATGTGTAAAAAAGGAAGGCTATTGCCAAGGCTAACAGAGATGCAGAATGGAAATCAGAGACATCTGTGTACAAACAAGTAGGGCTTGCAGAGCAGGCAGGATACCAGTTTCTGCTCTACTCCATGTACCACCACTTCTGCAAACTGCAGAAAAGTGAGAGGAAACACTGTGAAATCGCCCCATAGGCTGAAAATCGGGCTAGTTTTTATTTGTCCCTCTGCATCTTAAAAACCTACAATACATACATTTGGGATCTGAAAACGAGGACTTGGTCATTTGAATCTGAAGCAGCCATTCAGATACTATGAAAATCTGCACTCACAACTGAACGATTCTTGTCTTCGAGGCTTAACTAAAGCCAGATTTTCCCAAGCAGTTATCAGCATCACGGTTCCTCCCATTTCACCAGTTCATTTGCGACTTCTCTGAAAAGTCAGCAGCAAGAAGCATTTGTTGATAAGTTCACTAAGGAGGATTCAGGCTCGCTCACTGCTAGGAGAAATTAGGTCACCAAGAGGCTACTGCAGTGACTGCCAGAGATGCAGCTGCCGTATTTCTAGGTCAGTGGTCACTTCCACGTTAACGGCTTTATGAAGGTTTAACCAACAAACGGAGTTTTTGCTTGCATGTCCATGTGCAAGTCAGTAGCCTAACGTAATGAGAGGCAGCCTTCAGCTGTTTCTAGCTGTTTAAATGTGGGCTAATTTACACTGAATTACTCAAAAAGCTCAGCGAAACCAGTGGAGAGGGGCAGGCTTACCAGAGCACAGAACAGAGGAAAGTATGCCCCATCTTTACACATTTGCTGTTCTAACACCTCCAGGGAAAGGTACACGTCCAAAAACAGCCCCATAAATGCAGTACCTGGCCTCCAACTGTTTTAAATATCAGCTGCTTTTTTAGGGTAGCTGCAGAGAGAGCCAGCCATAGGGAAAGCTGCTTCTTACAACCTTTTGTTGAGTCCACGGCTTCTGTCCTGTGGACAAAAACTTCTGGAACATTAACCTATCCAATAAAGCTGTGAGTGCACTCCCCACAGCTCAGGTTCTTTTAAGATGCACTTCTAAATTGCATCATAACCTCTTTGGGCTCAGTTTCGTATTTATTATACGTACCGTGTCATGCCTACAAGCTCACGTTCCAGGTATAACGTGCTTTCTTGGTTTATTCTGCTTCAGAGTTGTTCTACTTTGTGTGTTTTTGCTGCTGTTCCCTCTCCCACACTCTCCATCAAACACACTAAAAGGCATTTAGCTTAAGACTGAGTGAGGAGCACTCTCCTAACCTGCAGCTAAGTACTGCTTGCACAACTCTGACGTAAGCTCACGATGATGAGCGCCCCACCGCTTCTGTAAGATCCCAGTACCCTGACCACCAGGCATGCAGTCACCACAAAGTCACCCAAATGGAGACACAAGAACAGTGCCTGAGAAAACAAAGAAAAAGGCGTCGAAAGATGGCATGAGTGTGAAGCTTCAGATCCAGACCTAACTCTGCCAGAAGGTGGGAACCGTGATCGCAGTTCCTGCTGTGTACACGGAGCCTACCTCTGTGACAGAGGCTCAAGTCTACTCCAATTTGTTCCCTAAAAGGAAGAACACTATTTAAACAACAGGGAAAGGCAAGTGCCTGAGACTTGCCTGAATTTAACAGGTCTAGGTGTAAAATGTACTTGCTATCCCTCAAAATCTTCTAGAGAGAGTGCATGATACGAAGGACAATCCACGTTCTCTCACACACAGTTTCACAAACAACCGCAGTACAAATCAACAAAACAGAAAAGGGAACCTCTACTACACTAATTCAGCAATGGGAACATAGCACAGCTACTAACCATGGAAGGGAAAATCTCTACGCTAGCAAAGGCAGATTCAGATCAGCATATTATCATCACCAGGTCTGCAGGCCAAGTACGTTCTTAAAACAGATCTGATGTGCCACCGACCAGCTGTGCCAGACCACGGAATCGCATTACCCTGGTCTGCTCTCCAGCAATGAACCCGGTCTGAGACATTTTCAAGATGCTCATGAAATTATTTTTTTCGTTATCCTATGAGATCCCTTAGGAAAGTCTTCTTGCTCTCTCTCAGAATAGGCTGAGCTCTTTGAACTCTCTCCCATGAATAGGAATCCTGTGGGTTGCCTGTTTGTAATGAACAGGAACCAGCCTCTGGGAATGTCCGTGTCATGCACTGCTGCTAGTTACTGTTTATACACACTCCGAGGACACAGAGTATTCCACAGAACGATGACTCTGTCTTCTCCACCCTGTCATTAGTCCTCTATGAGACATCTCGCCAATTACTTCCTAAGATGAGAACTACACTTATCATACATGTAAAGGCACACTTAAATTAACCTCTATTTTTTTAACTTTCAAAACCTCCAGACCTACATTTTAAGTCTCTACATTCCCTTATTCAGCTGAATAAAGTTTTGCTTCTCCTGTAAGAACCATCTCCAAGTTAGCAGGTCTCAAAAGCTTTCCCATGCGCTTATGAATGCAGTGCCACGTATGAATTCCCTGTGGTTTACACACCTGAACATCATGGATTTCACTGTTGCTGAAATTATGGAGAGAAACATTTGCTCAGCTACGTCTCCAGATTCTAGTCCTGCAACATGTATTATAAGGGCTTGTTCTTGCTCCTGCTTATGTCAACATTACTTTGTGAAGCCTGGTTTGGATTCTTTCTTCCTACCGGTGCTGTCCCAGGTGGTGCAACAAAGTCTGGCTGCAAACAATTTCCTCCTCGTCTTCCTGGGTATCCTGTGTAAGAGCTGGCCCCAAGCTCTGAGCACCGTGCAGGTGTGCAGCCTCACGTGGTTTCCACTGGGCAACTACCCTTCCTGGGCTGTTTTGTCTGCAGGTGCTACTGGGAGCCATGGGCTCAAAATTGCCAAAGAAAAATGAAGATGTGGCTAACACCCTGTAAAAAAAGGCCAAGGCTCAGTTCAGTGGAAGGCAACAGTTTCCTTTAGCATCCATCTGTCAGGAGCATTGGCAGGTCTTGCCACTTTGTGCTGACTGATTTGCTCAGCCGTTTTGCAGTGACACTTTCAGAGCCTCCCCTGCCATTTCCCATGGCTGTTATTCAGCCCCATGGTCTGACAGCTCTGACAGAAGCAAAGCCCTCTGCTACGGTTGCCCCAGGAGCAGCTCAGCATCACAACTCCGACGCCGCGATGCTGTGATGTCAGGCGCGCTGTGCTATCATGCAATTAACCCCTTGTTAGCTTCCACTGATAACAGAAATTGTGGTTTGTTTGCACTGGAATGGGCCAAGCAGAGGAACTCACACTTAACACATAAGGTAAATAACAAAAATGAAACACTTGAATCTCTAAGTGGTGGAGAATGACTCAATCTAGAGTCAAGTAGAACACTGAAAATCTTAGACATCTAAATAAAAATGCCTGGGTTTATGTACGTCTAAGCTGCAATTTGTGATGATTTCCTTGGGATTGTCACAGATGTTACGTACATCTGAGAGCTTAGCCAGTTGTATGTCAGTTCCCAAATACTTGGACCCCAAGAAAAGTAGCGTACTTAACCAATTATCTAAAATGCTCCATGTCTTCAGGAATCACACAGCAACTCAAAACTATGTGGCAATGCAGCACTGAAAGAGTGACCATTTAACGGCTGCTCCCCAGCCACTGCAAACAGACCCATGCCCTCAATGCACTCTCAAGAAGGAAAGCGTCCACCCTTCAAAACACCACAGAGCAATCTGCACTAAAGCATGGGCGAGCAGACTGCCCGGGCAGAAAGGAAGGTGCCCTGTCATTTTATAAGGTCAAGACTGAATTACAAGCTATGTTGCTGCTATAAAGCAAGGCTGCTCCACGCCTGGCATCACTGGGTACTAACTGCTGTTGGGTGGAAACACATAGCAGCACCGTGGTTATTTCTGCATCTATGGGAAGGCCAAGCAGATTGTTTTCTAGAAGAAAGACTGCAAAGAAGACCCAGCTGTGCTGGGTCTCAAAACCAGATATCCCTGCTGCTTTTTGTGCCTCAGTAAGCTACTGAGCCACATGCCCCCTGAACAAACACACCAACAGCAAGGGAGCTAATACTGCGCACTTCACATGACTGCTGCTCAAACACTCAAAACAAGCGAACACAGGACTTGTCTGAGTGATACCGTGCCCACCTGCAATTACCTCCCAGCGTGCTGTGGTGCTGTTCTCATCACCGTCTCACCATCCGTGACAAGGTATTCGACAGCAGAAACACATCACCACAATATGGAGACTACAGAGTCTTTGCAGGACTGTGCATAAGATAAATGAAGAAAGCAAACTGGCACATTGGCAGGACCATTCACATGTTGCTGCTAGTGGACTGGGGTAGGCTGAACTGCTTCACAGAAAATACCATTTCCTATGCACTGCTGGCCGTCTCAGCCCAACAGATTTAAACCGGTGCTCACCGATACAGCTTCATGCTTAAAAGAAGAAGAAAATAACATAAACCTGGATGAGAGGCAACTGCAAAATTCAACGTCCCAGCTCACCACATCTCTGAGTGTCCAGTCCCTCACAAAACAAGACAGAGACAGAAGTAGCAGCAGAGAAATGCCTTCAATGGGTACCAAAGGGAGCAACAGCTGAGGAAGCTGCAGCAAAAAGCCTGCCAGAAAGCACTCTGCAAAAGAAATGGGGTGCCCACGTGGGGCACAAAACTCCAAATAAGCTGTAAAAATCACCAAAAACCAAGCTCACTACACCCGTGGAGCTGGGGTACGCACCGTCGCGATGCAGTCCAGAAGGCCAGGATCTTCTTAAGTGCGTGCAGATTTGACTGCATCGTGAGGCTGCCGTCAGCGAGGAGGGTGAACGAAGTACCTTCACCATCAGCGCTGCAGGTTGTGACGGGGAAGGTGAGGCTGCGCATGAGAAGGCAGGCCAGGGGCAGGAAGGAGAAGGAGTCAGCCTTGCTCACCCTTTTAACAGGCAGTCGCTAATGACAGAGCTCCAGCGGCTAGGAGTCAGACAGCCATAGCTTGTATGCTCACACTGCACTAATTGCCCTTGCTGCAGGCACTGAGCTGGTGAGATGAGAGTAAAAGAGAGCAAGGTGACTAAAAGGAAGGAAAAGCAGGAGGCATGTAAGAGTGAGCAGTTCACTTGTTTGTTCCCCCTTACAAAAGCACTGCCACCCGTTATGAAGCTAACGGTAGGCCCCCGTGTTTTAGGGATCCTGAGCTGGCAGGTGCTCCAGCAGATCAGTGCAGCCTCGCAGACTTGCACAGAGGAATGAAGATTTGTTCCAGCCCCACACTGACAATTTCTTCAAGGCCTGAAATGTTCTAATTAATACCTAATTTTAAAAGCTGCTATTTCAGTTTCACGGCAGAGTTGCGGCTCCTCAGGAGATTATAATAAAAACAAATGGGGCGAGACAGCAGTTCTCACACCTTTTCTGGTTTTGATCGGCCAACCTGTGTGATCTCTTGATACTCACAAAGAGAGATTGGAAACAGATTTTACTGCCAGTTTCACAACCACACCTACAGGTGCTCCCAACCCAGCCCTTACGTTAGGAACTAAAGGCTGGAGTTGGGTAAGAGCCTGGTCGTTCCTGGCTCCGATACTGCCTCCTCCAATATTGCCTCTTCTCTAGCAATGAGAACCAGTCCTGGGAAAGCCCTCTCCTTCCCTGCACAGAGCCATAGTGCAGAGCTGACAACTGGGGAAAAGCTGTTGTAAGTCTGGTCCCCATTCTCCTTTTCTGATGCTGCTTCTCACCTACACTAGAGGGGAAGAGAAAGAGATGGAAAAGGCAAGGAGCAGTATGATGAAACTGGTAAGGGAAAACTACCCCCCCCCCCCCAAAAAAAAAAAAAAATAAGAAACACAGAGAAGAAATCCAGAGAAAGGAAGACAAAGGAATCCTTATGAGAAAAGGTCACCTTACTGAATCACATACAATAACATTTCTGTGCATATTTTGTACCATTCTATCAAATTAAATCATGAATTTTCTCACCAGGGAAACCATAAAACATTCATGAAAATGATTTCATTCCTTATTAAATTCTGAAGGTCGCTGGCTCAGTTAGGGCCAGCACATACCCATCCACATTTAATGAAACAAGATTTTCCTATAAGATGGGCATTTTCACCCACTCCCCCTGTTCCAGAATCTGAAGCAAGCACAAATTATTGGACATTTAGGTCCTTTAGATAGGCAAGTAGAAGCACTGCAAAATGTATAGAAAAAGATCTTCGAAAGGCAGGTGCCTAAATTCACGACCTGAGTTTCAAAAGTGCAAAGCGGTCTGCAGAACCCACTAACTTCAAGGAGCCCTGCTCAGGCTTTCAGGAGTTTTGGAAAAGGAAAAGAGATAAGGATCCCTTTTTTACTGAAAGCTTGGCCTGTAGGGCTGGGTTGGGCTGGGCAACAGGGCTGAGCAAAATGAAAGTGCAAGCACATTGCAGGCTCGGCGCCGGAGCTCGCTGTAATCTACCAGTTTAAAGTAATACACTATGCTTGCTCGGAGGACCTTGCTCTGGGACAAGCGTGCTAATTTCCCCAAGTGAGCTCTGCCCTGCCCTCTTGCTGTCCTGCTACACCGTGTATTCACTAATTCATGGTTATTTTCCCCTCCCCATGCAAGGCGCTGTATCTGCTCACTACATCAGTAACAGGAGATCGGTCCACTCTGAGCCTAATTAATGATGTGCTGAAACCCAAAATGCTTTCTTTAGAGAGCACACAAGCAGCAGGGCAGCGCACTCCTTTGATCTCCAACCTGCTCACACAGCTTCCTGCTCTCCTCCTTCCCTGATCACTGCTGATAGCAAACTCCTTTGGATGTCACAAAGAACAGGCCATCATAAAACAGGAGGACCAGAAGCAGGGAAGGTACCAATAACCAAGGTACCAATAATCCCACTCCAGAAACAATATATCTGTTCAGCACCCCTAATTACAGCCAGCCAGGACACATTCAGAAGCCTGGTGCTGGAGACAGGAATGTTTTTAATTACACTGGTCCCTTGCCTGCCAGGTAGCCAGTTGCTCTGTCAAGCTATCCAGGTATGGTCCCTCCTCTTCATCGTATACATCTCTGAAGCTGCTAATGCTGAAAGCATCTGGATTAAAGATCACTGGGGACGCTAACCATGGCCTTGCTAATAGTGCACAACAAGACGGCTTGCTGGACAGGAACAGGAAAGGAAATGTGCTCTGGTTTTTGGCTCCATGGTCGGAATTTGCCAGCTCCCATAAAACATGGGAGGAGAAGCAGGATCTGTCTCTGCCACGGGTTCAGTTCAGGTAAGCGGTGATGCCAGTACTGGGCATTTCTGAGCACGTGCTGTTCTTCAAAGTTAACCAAGGCATCAGTTCTATTATAGCAGAGACGCAGTTGCAAAGGTAACCGTGATGTTGAAAATAAAGTGTGGGTCTTGACACACACAACGTGACTAGGAAATGCATTGTGTAACTCCTAGGAATTAAAGAAAGCCAGCTAACAATGAATGAAGCAGAAGCACTCCAGCAGCTGGAAATGCAGCACAATATTTTAAGGCAATGTAAACTTCATTTCACTGCAACATAAAAGTTGTGCTTGGCTTCTTAACCTGAATTATTCTGCATACTGAAAACACGAGCAAGCTCTGATTCAAACACTCTTCATGGTAAGAAGGAGTCCCTGATCTACCACACATGCTGCGACATCTCTTTTTTACGAGTGCTTCCTACTCAGTGAGCACCTCTACCAGTATTTTTCACCCAGCTGAGATTTTTTTTATTGTTTTATGGATAAAGCATAGATTATTATAAATTCTGACAGTGTTCTAGTTATGTGAGCAAGCAGAAGACACAAGTTGTATAGAAACTGTGGCCAGCTGTGAAGTGAAGCTGCATTAATTAAAACACTTCCAGCCACCCCCTTCCTTTTAATCCTAAAGCAAAAGCATTCTCAGTACAGACTGAGAGCCAGCTGGGATAAACACATCTTGGGTTACCAGTGCCTTCCAGCGGGGCCCAAGTCCCTCGGAAATGCCTTTCATCTTGATCACCAGCCTTTCACATCCACGGGACTCACTGCAGAAACAGCTCCTCTCAGAGGATTTCACCAAAGATACTGACTTGCTGGCTTGATAACCAGAGAACTTAGAGGGAAACTGGAATTCTGCAACCTGTCATAGTTGACAATCTCTGTATTTCTAAAGAAAAAAGCATTTCTTGACTTTCTGATATGATGACCTACTTCCAACACAACCTTTCATTCAGTTATCCTACAGAGAAAGCAGTTCACTCTTGTGACAGCACTTAGGATCCTTGCGCAGGTCAGACCCGTTCCTACCCATGATGCAGAACAGGAGCATGATCTTTCTCGCCAACCTTCTCCTACACCCTATCAGCCTGAAAATGGAAAGAGCTATCAGCTTCTCCTTCTGAATCCTAATTCAAGAGGGTGCTTGAAGCCGGCACTGGCTATTAAGCACGTGTCTGTGTTCTGTATGTGTGCTTCATTTGCAGCACGGTCTGAAGTCCACAATAACAAGACACACACACAGGCTCAGAGTGACAGAGAGGCTTACGTGCTTTCCTCAACGCAGGAGGCTGAGGTGCCTGTCTGATGAGAGGCTGAACAAGACTGTGACCCTACAGTCTTGTACACAAATCTGCTCAGCAAATTGGGTTCGGCAGCCTTACAAACCATAACCAGACAGAAAAACATATTTTTCCTTCCAACAGACGAGATGTTTGCTGAGGGCACTGAAGTTCCCATCAAACAGCCTATTTTCTTCCTTCTGTGTCACAGCAAAACCCTGATGCTGTGGAGGCAAAATGGTTTGTGAGAGGAGGGCATCTCAGGGGCAAGCATCTTGTTACTTTCGAAGATCAAAACCAGAGTTTTCTTTGGTCATTAGACCCCACAAAAATCTTTCTCCTATAGAAGGGTCTACCTGGGTGATGCATTTTGTTTAAAGCAGTGGTAGTGACAGATCTCCACAAGCTCCTTCTCCTCTTGGAGAGGTTTTAGCAATAAAATGTGAAGCCTCACAATATCACATCAAAGAAATTCCTGACAAGTTCATAGGGCATCACAGCGTGCGACTGCTGCTAAGCTTTCTTTAGCAGCTTTCTTCAGCCTGCTTACTGCCATTGTGACAAAGCTTACACCTGCTAAGTTTCTGGGTTACCTGTCACAGACATTTTTTCTTATTTTTAAAGCTAGTTTGGGGGAAAATGAGGGCACCATGGCATCCACTGCTTCCAAGACAACTCAAGAAGGCACTTGTCCTCATGCTAATTCTGAAGTGCATGCCCAAAAGCTTTGCTCAAAGCAAGACTGTGATTCCTTCGGCAAGTATTCATACATAACTGGTGCTGCATTAAAACCTCGTCTGTTCATTTGGCGTAATGTTAGCTATGAGCCTCCCTGTTTCCTGATGGCAGAGATGAAAGGCAAAGTCAATGTGTACGATAGGAGCCTGGCTGCTAAACAACCCTGCTCCAAAGTTTTCATGTGTTTCTAGGAGGAAATGAAGTTTCCATCTAAAAAGAAATGTTTTGTTTTGAGCAGAAAATGATTACTGTTTTCATGAAGACAGCCAGTGCCACCCTATCACTACACTGAGGCTGGGAAATGACCCCACGCAGTCCAGTGAGGATTGCTATTCACTTGTTGGCAATATTCAGGGCCTGGAAGAGCTAGCAGTTTGCCCAGACAACACCTCTGATGATGTCCTACCTCTTCTCTCAGGCAGGTAAACTGTGGTGAATGTGTGATATATCTATCCTGAAATCCGCCCTTCAAAAGGTAGTAGGACAGCAAGTTACTAAGATTGGAAATATTTTGGCTTTTAGCCTTCAAAATTCCTCTTTTTTTTTTTTTTTATTTTCTTTCCTATTTAAAGGGTCAAGGGAACAGTTTTCACTAGGTCTGTCACAGAGACCCAGATGTGCTTTCATGTTTTGGTGGCTGAGTCCTGGGCTGCAAGGAAGACCCAGCAACGTACCCACCGATTCACTCTCAGTTACAGGAGTACAATGTTTTCAAGAGTACATGTGTGAAAATGCAAGTTCCCAGAGCCTCACTGAGGAAAACAGCTCATCTCCAAGTCTGAGGATTTTCAGAACCAGGGTTTTGGTTCCGTTCTAGTGTTTTATGTAAGCCATTAAAGAAATGTGCCATGTTTGCAATAGTTTTGCAAAGGACCATGGCAGAATATTTGTGAAGTTCAGAACTGAAGCCACTGTCTGAAGCTTTTTCATTTCTGCTGGAAGTGATGCTGGTCTTGGGAGCTGGGGTTGGGAGCAGAAATGTAGCGTGTCCTCACTGAAGCCAGCAGATTGATGCTAGGAGATCTTTCTGCACAAGAAATGCAACAAAAACTCTAAAAATTGACAGGAGAGGATTTGGAGTGGCCTGGATCTCCAAAGTCCAGATCAAGACCTTTTCAGAGGCCAGACATTCAAGGTCTTATTATTCCCTGGTGCATACTGAATTAGGGGAAATACACATGCCGTGCATACAGTTATTTCCCATTTACTCCAGAATAAATGGGAACAGAATCAGACTCCAAAGTAATTGCTTGAGAACTGTTAGTAAACGCTCTCTGTAAGGCTCTGTAAAGCCCTGAGCCACCCATCGTGCATGTGGTATTTATTTTAAGGGGATAAATAATGCAGGGCAGAAGAAAAAAATCTGATGCAGTCAACTCACAACATTCCAGAGTTATTTACCAGTGGCTTTTTTGTTTGTAGCCTTTTTTTTTTTTTTTAATCAGTTTTAAATACTGTCCTGCTTGATTCATTAGTTTGGTCTCCAGTGAATAACTGGAGGTTTTTACAAGTGTAGCAAACACCTCACTATTTTATCATTCTAACCCAAGATGTATTGTAGGGATTTATATCACTTTGATAGCTGCTGTATGTACAGAGCTGGGGCTTGGATTTTTTCCCTTTTTTTTTTTCATTTTTTTTTTCCCTGTATGTGAGAACCGAGGGAAGGCAGCGACAACCGATCTCATCACGTGCTCATTTGTTCTGCCGGTGTCTCTCACCCTCCAATGTATCAGCTGTATTTTTCAGCACGCGCTAAAAAACTCATCAGACCGATCCTGTGGTGCGCAAGGTGCAGGCAGCGACTTTCCGACACTTTTCAGGAATTGCCGTCGCGGGGAATTCTCATGCCCCACCACCCACCCTGAGCAACCTTCATAACAAAACAGGGCTGAATTCCTTCAGAAACGATTCAGGTCAGAGCAAATGTTGCACATGTTTTATCACCCGGGAAACTCAGAAACTTTCCAAGAATGAACTTATGGGAGCCCGGCAAGCCAGGGAGCTGCAATGCACTGTCTCTCGCAGACAACAAGGCCTCAGTGTCAAAGCAACAAGACCAAGGGCAGAGAAAGAGGAGAAGAAAGGCGCCCTGAGAACCTGCAGGACACTGGTTACAAACAGGTGGCTGAATACTAAAGAAAGAGACACAGAGAGAACAAGCAGCAAGACACAGGCATGAATGGAATATATTTTACAGGCTGGTATGAGGAATTTAAGGAATTAAGAAGGTTCTTTCTTGTTTCTCAGCCTAGAAGAAATGTTCAGTCTTTAATTATCGCTCGTCTCGTTGATGGAACATAAATCCTCAAGAATTCCCTTCTGGGGGACTCTGCAGTCTTTGACTTACCTGACACTTAGAAAGAATTTGATTTTGTGCCTGACACTGCTGTCAGCAAATAAGAGAAACTGCTGTTAGAGGTTTTAGCCTCCTTTGCTAATCTCAGTTTGAGGACTTCAGGCGGATTGGCATTAAACAAAAAAGTTCAGTGTGCTTTTGCCCTAAATTGCAGAGTGCTACGCTGTGACAGGAGTGCTGGCTGTCACCTCTCTCTCCCCCTTCCTCCAAGACGTGGCCTCTCTAGCCAAGGGCTTGATCCTGCAGGGCTGTGTGTCCTGTCCCCTCTCGGGTAATCCAGATCACTTCAGTGGATCTACTCACATTCTCAAAGCTGATCACGATCTTAAAAGCTTGGCTGGATCAAACCAGAATGTTTGGCGGCACACAGGACTGAGCCACTGGGGAGCCAGTGATTTCAGTAAGCCTTCCAATTGGGTCTGCTGCTCACCTTCACGGCAGCACTGCAAGCAAACAGCATGTCTGAAGTGATCTGCCTGTACTTTGCACTGTGTTATAAACTCCTGATTGCAGGCAACATGCCCTTTTACTCGGGCAGCCCAACAGAAATCCCCAATAAGCAACAAAGGTGGTGAAACTCTGAGTGGAACAATTTCCAGACTCTGGGACAGGTCAGAGCCAGTGTAGTGTAAAGTGTCAATCATGCATTTCTGGCTTACCTTTAACTATGCCAGTGCTTGTGAATAAGGAAATCCTCATGACCTTCACACTTGGAGCAGCTCACGCTGAACTTACGGGGACTTGCCACTGAAGGAATTTTGTAGGTCTAAAGTGAGCATTAACATCCTCAAGACTCTTTAGCCTGGGTTTCAAGAAAAATCTCCCTCTAATTCACCCTCATTTCAGTTAGAGAAACCCAAATGGGTTTAAAGACAATGTCAGGTGGAAGATCTGTGGGGAGTTAAAGTCCCTATTGTTTGTCTGCCTGCCTTTAATCTCCAGCAGTGCAGAATGTGTTTTGGTTTCTGCTCTGTACCTCTAGCTATTCTAATGAAATGCATAGGTTGGATTCTGCCCTGTTTGCTCTGCCTGTTTCCTGCATCAGGGTCACAGGAATGCTACTGAGAATAAATCTATCAGCTGGAGAGGAGCCTTCTCTTTACATCTCTAAGGCCTAATGCAGTTTATGCACAGGATTTAAAGCAACTCACCCTGTTCCTGTGCCCTCCGGCAATCCACATTCAGTGCAGGAGCCAAGTTTTACAGCATAAACAAAGCAGGTTGCTAAATAATTGACCTGACAAACTGGTTGGAAAGGTTGTGCTTCCAATCTGGCAAAGAGGCAAGCTGGTCCCTTGACCTCAGGAACAAATTCAGGCCCTGGTTTCAAGGAACAGACATCACCTAATGCTCTGGTCCTACCAACGTGCCAGGTGATAAAGGTAGGTGGTCAATATGTATCTGATGAGATAGGCCCTGGGACATCAGGAATCCTGCTTGGCTAGCAGTCAAGTAATTTTGTGTGTGTGTGTGTGTGTGTGTGTGTGTTTTGTTTGTTTGTTTGTTTTTGAGGCATGGGCATGAGATGTGGTAGCAATTCCCATGGATCTTCTTTCCAGCTCCTACCCCATTCCCCTCCATTTGTCCAGAACAGGAACTAACAAGGTGCTGGGTATTTGCCGAAAGGAGACGGGGAGTCACTAGAGCCATCACCACAGCTGTACTTCATAGTGAAATCTTCCCAAAGGTAACCAGTGAGCACATTTCCCAGAATAATCATATGAACATTACCTATTCCTGCCTTAAAGAAACAAAAAATTAATGTGATGTACCACCTCCTTCCAGCACGAGCTATGTTTGCTTTGTTCAGCCAGCAAGCAACCACGACAGCTATTATAGCGCAGTCTTCATCTCCCTGAGGGGAAGCCAGAGTGGCAGTACACTGAGAAACAGAAGTCTGTTCATCAGGCAGGTTCTTTTCTTGGTGAATCTGTCTTTGAACACTAGCCCCTGAGAGCGAATGTGTGTAAGGAACCTGAAATGTGACAGCATGAACTCGGGGCTCACAGAAGGTTTACAGTGGAGCTGTTTTCATTAAAAAGATAAGATCCTTCAGAATTCCTAGGCAGCTTATGGTAACGATGAACCCTTATTCATTCTTAAAAAAAAGCAGTTTGTTACAAAAAATCTCACACAAAAGCACACACACACAAGGGCAAGTTAGATGAAAGATGTTTGCCTGTTAAGTTCCATGACAGAAGATATTTTAGTGACTGAAATTAAAGTGAGATCCTCTTACATACACTTTAATGATAAAAAATAATGCTTAGCTCTTGCACTGGTCTTTTCTTTATGAAAAGGCAAAGTACACATCCAGTGCCATGCAGGAGATGCATGGCAGAGCTGGGAATAGAACGGGGTCTCACATGTCTGAACCTAAGGAAATGGCACATGACCAGCGTATAGCAGAGGAAAGCTGCAAGGATCAGTTATGCCACCTCTGGCCATTGCAGAACCGTAGCTACTGGTGTTTGTCACATAACACTTACCACAAAATTCCCGTTTTTATGGGAAGAAAAAGCGTTATTAATAATAGCTAGAGCTAGCTTATGTCCTGCTGATGAAGAAAGAATCCCAGAAGAAATTACTTTTTTCTCAAAAGCAAATGCTTTCTTCATACCACCAACCTGTTGATGCAGATGGGATTAAGAGAATGCAGCTCAGTGCATAAACACACCAGAAAGCACATGACCTTCTGCTGAGTGTTGCTTTGAGATCTAACCTCACATACCCAATAGGCACAAGTGATATCGTACCTTCAAAAAGAGCTGCATTCCTCCTTGATGAGATTATTGAAATGGCACCTCTTTAATTATTTGTGAATGCTTTGTAAATCTTCGGAAATGACATTAAAAGTGTGATTGTCATAAAAACGTGAACATCTCATTTGCTTCTTGTTATAGCTGAGAAACAAGAAGAACCTCACAGAGGATGGAAAACGTTTGGTACAGCCCTTCTATTGCACAAGACAAATCCCTCCATCAGTTCATGACTGCAGTGGCCTCTTTCAGAGCAGCTCTCAGGTCAGTACTGCTGCTCTGCCACACAGCGCTTCTCAAATCCAAACACAAATACTCCCCACAACTGACACTACTAAAATGAATGTATTTGGGCCAAGTAACTGCGCACTCTAACTTCACGGGCAATACACTTGTAGAGCAAATAAACATGACCTACTCCATCAGCCCTGAAGGCTGCAGGGCCACAAGGATGGCCGTAATGCCCTTTGGGCTGATGAGGACTGCCTGATACCACAGGGCATACCTGGAGACTTCTGCTGCCTCAAGGCCTGACTGTGCCTTTTGCCCTGCTTTTATGGCAGTAAGCACCCTGGGTTCCTAACCCACAGCAGGGCTCCTTGGAAGTACAATAATGTAGGTAACAACTAGCAATAATTACAAGCCGGTGTCACGATTCCAGGGCCAGTGCAGTATCCAGCACTTTACTGCCTCCAGCTCACACAAACGGGATTGCTTGTTTATTTTTTTTTAATTGTTGTCTTAGTTCCCTCATTTGAGCTACCTGTTCTCAACAAAGCGTTGCAGGACTAGAACTGATCAAGCATCCACTGGATAGGGATGAGGTTATGAAGATGACCACGAGACTTTTGGAAAAAAAAAAGAAAAAAAAAAAAAAAAAGAAAAAAAAAGATATAGGACACTGCAAAGGAGCTGATCCAACCTACTATCTGCTAAAGCAGAAATTCAGGATCAGTAATTAATGTCAAATAAAGCTGACATTGCTGGGCCTTTCTCCATTATTTGAACAGCCCGTTAGCTCCTCAGAATGTCAGTTTGTCAGAGGCTCAGACAAAACTGGGACAAGGAACAAAGCACCTTTCACCCCAGAGCATGTTGTGGGTCAGAAGGTCAGAAGACAGCTCACATTAACCTTGTGACTGCTGCAAAAAAGCTCAGGGCCCTGAAAAAATACTCCTCTGCCCACTTCCCAGGATGGGAGATGGCTGTGTCAAGGCTGGGAAGAACAAACCTGAGTATAGGCAGCATTGAGCAGTTCAGACCTGCAAGCTTTACTCACATGGGTAATCCTTATTGTCTGATTAGTCCCACTGCAGTCATGAGGGGAGGGGGTGCCCATGTAAACCTGTAGAAGGAGGAGAAGAGGCCTTAGCAATGGAAAATGTGCTGAGACATACGTGGCAGTAGCTTTGCAGCCCCTTCTTCCATTGTGCCTATTCTGCTTTCCCTGGTCTATCCCTTTGTTTCTCCTCTCATGTCCTTGTCAGTAAGGCAAAAGCCCTTGGAAAGGATTGCCGGTGGCTTCCTGGGGGCCCACATGCATCGCAGGCTGGATGTGCTATGTGCAGTATGTGCACACAAGGGATGCAAAGAAACAGAAACACCATTTGGAGAGGCTGGGAGGAACACATTACAGGAAAACCTGTTTTCCTGAGATGTTCCAGCGTGGTGTTACAGATCCATCAGCCACTCAGGCTGTTCAGCACTCTCAGGGTCGGTCCAGCAATTAATGTTGTCTCCCGAAACAGCACGTGTAGGAGAAGAGGCTCTTCATTCCCTACTTCCATCGAAGTCTTACCTGCAGCCTGCTTTAAGTGACCAGCTGCATTTCTGCACATAAAGCATGTAGCATACAAAAAATATAAAAGATTTAGACATCATTGCAGAGCAAAACCAAACTCTCTCTTGTTCCTCAGAGTTTCTTTCCCTTTTCTCATCTCCTTAAAGAAGCGCACAAAACAACCAGGGCTTTCTTTTGGCTTACTGTGAAGCAATGCACGCACGCACGCCCACACACACCCATTCCCATACCATGAGCTGTAAAATGGCTTCCGGCCCTGTGCCTTATGATTTATCTTCAGCTTCAAACAGAGATATATATAAAGGATGGTACAAAGCTGTGGTTCCCTGGGATCTCCTCCATAGCAGAAATGCTTCGTGGTTGAGCAGCAGGCCAACCCTATAGTGTATTCCTCACTTCTCATGAACCCCACAAGAACTGAAGCACTGCAGAATCCTCATGGAAAGAAAATCACAGACTCATAGAATGGCTTGGGCTGGAAGGGATCTTAAACATCACCTAAGTCCAACCCCCAGGACTAATAGGAAATAAGTGTAGTAGTGATTTTCAAGAGACCCTGGATGTTCAGTAGATGTCACGACCTACTGCAGTGGCAGGAAGCAGACCACGGCTGGTGTCAGCTTCACTTGTGAAATCCTCTTTCTTATGCTTATGGAAAACTACAGGTGTGAGTGCACTCTGTTTGGTATGCATACTTTCAGAGGCTCTGGAAGTACAAGCCCAGTTTGTAGAACTCACGGTGCTACCCTTCGCAAAGACAGAACGACAAGATAGCCAGTCAGGAAGAGGGGAGGCAGAAAGGTAAAGATCATACACCAGCCCTGTGTGATCACGGCCCCTTTTCCCACACCCTGAAATGACACACAGCTACCTGCCTGGCACTCTAGTGACAGCATCCTGCCAGCTACACGGAGTTTGAATGCTGCATCTCACCACCGACAGCAATGTCCTGCTATACAAGGCACCCTCTCTTATAATGTGTGTCCTCCTGCTCCTGGGCATGCAGGGCTGAACAGAGCTGGGGGCTCCCACAGCCTGGATGGGTAGGAAAAGAATGGAGCATTTGATCCTGTTTTTAGCCTCAAAGTACTCATTCCTGGGTGACCGAGGCTGAGGAAGGCGGTATTTTTCTCTTGCCAAGAAGCATTTCTTCTCACCACCTACTTAGCAGGAAAATCTTCTGGGTTGCGGTTACAACAACCAGGTCAAAGTACAAAGACATTCCTCTGAAAATTAGAGAGAAAGACTTCATTTTTTCCTTTTAATTGACATTTCATACCTTCAGCAGTGCGATGTATTTTGCGAAGTGCTTTGCACGTGGTAATTAAGCCTCATAACACCCCTCACCTGTAGGAAGGCCTGCCACACTGCACAGATGGAGAAATGCAAATACACAAAAGTAAACATCTTGCCTCTCATCTCACAGTGGTTACGTGGCACAGCCAGAAAGGAAACCCAGGCATCCTGGCCCCTAACACCTGAGCTCATCTCCCCCTAACAACTCCGAGAAAAGGAGAAAACTCATTTCTGCTCAGTGGTGACAATCTGTTTCCTACCCTACTGTTCTCCTACCAGCCAGACCTGCAAGCACAGAGGCAGAGAGCAGAGGGCACGGAGACCACTGTCTCTTCAGCTCTGCAGGTTTAGATCAGACTGATAAGAGAAGGAGGCTGTCAGTTTGCAAGCTGGCCAGCCTGCTGGGTAAGATGCAGGATCCTCTGCAACTCTAGGGCCCACTCACCATCACAATCTTGTTTATGTAGTAGGCAAGTGCTTCTCTGAGCAGTGGATTCCTTTTTAGTCATGGCATTTGACTGCGAGCAATGGGAACTTCTACAGGTCTTCCTTTTTCGTGAGGAGCCACCATTTATCTTTCTCCTTCAGCAGTTTCACACAGCCTCACACAGACCAAACATGCTCGTGCTTTCTCTGAGTGCTAAGCTCCTACGTTATTTTGATGAAAAATGCAGTACAGAAGGAAGAATGCTGACTTGTATTTTCCTCCAGGTTAAATGGACATCACTTCACCGAAGTCACATTTCCATCCCTTTTTTTGTAAGAGGACCGGCCCAGTGGCATATCTTTGCATTGCTAAGCTGCACTCACACGATCTTTGCTTCTAGCCAATGCCTACACAAAGCAAAACACCAAGTTGCACAAAGTTGCCCCAAGAGAAAGCAGCTACCCATCATTATAGCAATCCAACAAGAGTCTGAAATGGCACACCTAGTAATCAGACTTTATACACTGCAACTACAGGCTTTTATTTTAATGCTTTATATTGGGGAAGGACATACTGCTGACTTTTTAAAAGCAGATAAAGTAGGTTAATTATTCTTTCCTTAAGCTTCCAAGGTGATTAGAGCTGGGCAAACAGTGAAAAATAATACTAGCTGCCTTAGTCCTAGATTGAAATGATGTTCAGTGTTGATGGCTCATGTTTTTCTTTGTCCCTGAACAGTCACACAAAGGCTTGCTATCTCTTTGCAAAGCACCAAATACAAGACTGGGGGGAGAGGGGGACATTCCCTGATATCTTCGTATGCACCTTGCTAGTAATCCAGGAAGCAAAATGGGACAAAGTCCCAGTCCCCATGTATCTCCAGGTCTGCTGACTCAGAAGCAACAGCGCCCAGAGATCTAAGAGACCGAGCCCCAGCTCCCAACCTGAAAATAGTCGTGGTCTGAAAAAGGTTAGTCCAGAACATCTGTTAGGATCTCTTAAAAAAAGAGGTCATTTGCTTCCATGTTGTTGAAGGGATGAGGCGAAGGCAACATTCACTGAACGCATTTGGTTGCTCTGAAATTGCTTATTCAGCTCTAAGAGGTTTAATTCCTTCAACATGTGTTCTTAAACCAGTTCAGCGAATTCTGTCTCTTCTATGCAGACATGACCATCTTTCCTTCCTGATAAATTGTTATCTCACGTCAGTTTGTATTTATGGTCAATAAATATCCAGAGCTGAAGTTGCAGGTATTTGCTTCTAGAGAGGGAAGAGGACCCTTGCTGCCTCAATTCCAGACCTAGAGCAATACCACTTGCTCTTGTATTTAACAGTATCAAGAAGCTTGTGCCCATATAACATTTATCTGCAGAAAAAAAAGAAAAAAAGAAAGAAAAAAAGAAAAGAAAAAAAAAAAGAAAAAAAAAGAAAAAAAAAAGAAAAAAAAACACTAGGAGGTTCCAAAACTGTGTCTGAAGGCTTAATGGGTTGATTTATGAGTCTGGGTCCCTCCCACTGTGGCTCAAAGTAAATGTTCAGTTATGATTTTGTCAAGGACTGGCTGATCATTTCCTACTTTTGTCAGCTTTCCAAAAATGAGCAGCCGCTGCTCCTCTTCCAGAAGCACAGCCTCTCTGATAAGAGTAACTTGGAAAAACAAGATGAGTTCAAACTCCACTAGCACTAATTCATCGTTAGGCCCAAACTCCTTTTTGTTAGATCATTTTAAAAAGGCAAGGGCAACAGAGCTAAACAGCACAGAATAAAAATGCTTGGAACTGAATGAGAGAAGTGCTGTGTTTGTATTCGGTCTGGGAAAAGCTCGACTCTGACCTGACACTAGCAGCCGATCTGGCAGTCATCAGTAAGGACTGAAGGGGGACTTCTCAGGTATGGTAGGAGCTGAGGAGAAACGTCAGGCACCTTGGAGGTTTTAGCATGGGAAAGCAGCAAAATGCCTTTGTTCTCTCTGT
This sequence comes from Oxyura jamaicensis, assembly GCF_011077185.1. Taxonomy (NCBI): domain Eukaryota; kingdom Metazoa; phylum Chordata; class Aves; order Anseriformes; family Anatidae; genus Oxyura; species Oxyura jamaicensis. Next base: position 22,786,747 of record NC_048896.1, on the reverse strand, counting down.
AAGTCTCTTGGCGACGGTAAGAGAGCAGCTCTAGTTCCAGAGTGTGGGAGAGCATGACCTGTGAATAAAATTTTTCCTACTCTCAGTTGGACATAAGGGAGGCATATCCTGGGATGGGACAGTTGTAAAAATCCAAAGGACAACTGGTTGCAAGCTCTAAATGGTTAAAGGACGGAATGGGAAATGTCATAATGGCTGAGCCAAGATGCATTTGTGCAAGACCTTCCAGCACGCTTTTAGATGTCCCAGGGAACCTCGAACGTCCACAAATTTACCAGCACGTCCAAGAAGCACTTAGATGTGTAAATAAAAGTAACTGCACTTAGCCCTGGATCCCAGCATGTAACCCCTGCACAGGAACAAACTTTGTCAGCTCTGATAAGGACATAGGCTGGTTACACAAAGGCAAGTGTTTTGTGGCCCCACGGATGGCATGTTATGAACAGCAACAAAACTCTGTATGTGGTTTAAGGGCACTAACCTGGTGTGGTAGATAGCAGGGCTGAGGTGGGTAATCTGACCCTAAAGTAATCCTAATCTACCATCACCCAAGTTTGGTTTGGATATGCTGGATGTGCACATGAGTATTTGGGGGGAACCTACTGTTGACTTTTAAGAATTCCTGCTAGTTAGCACAGAAATGTCCTTGGAAATCGTTATGTGTAGCGTTCCTCAAGCTGAGATGACAAAACCAATGTATAGCCTCTAAAAACAGGAGAGAAATTAAGCCAGTACTCATTTATGAGTCACAGAAAATACTGCATATGACAAAAAATATAAGAACAAAAATCACAGCTGAAGTGACACCAATAGAGCATAAGGAATACAAAGAGATTAATAAATTAGGACAAATGACTTGAGACATAAGAGATGTTGCAGAAGTGTGTGAAATGGTACAGACTGAGCTGGCATACCTAATGCTAACCTTTCCAAAGAGAAATCACTGTAAGTACAATTTGAATAATAATAATAATAATAATAATAAAAACATTGAAAAACCTCTTTTTCTATGATCCCCAAGTATCCAAGAAACAGATCTTGCCACTGCGCGACAATATCGGGAAAAAAAATCCTAAAAAAATAATGCAAGACTGAAATAAGACTCAAAAATCAAGTCTCCAGGGCACACCATTTGCCAGGTATGTTACCAAAAGGAGCCAGCGCTGCATACTCTGCAGCTCATTTTGTTAAATGACACCGGAGACAAAATACTAGATTAAAAGGAACGCTGACTTTTTCAGAAAGGGTCATTCATATGTTGCTAAAATACTATCAATCTTCAAAATGGTTTGTGTTTTAGATACTCTCTGTTATGCAAATTCAGTGAAGACATTTTTTAGAAGCCAGGCCCAGCCCCAGGTTGTTTCAGATTAATCAGCTGCTATGTCGGGAAGAAACAAAGGCTGTAAGGGAATTGGGAAAGGAGGTACTAAGTGTTATCTCAAGGTGTCCCATGATAACATCCAAGGTATCACAAAACCTGCTGTTCATCATCTGGCTCAACATGATGGTGTAAACCTCCTGGGATCTCCTAGGTGATAGGAGCTCAGTGCAAATGGAGAGCATGCCATAAGGTGCACTGCCCACGGTGACCGCACCGAGGGGATTCCTGTCACAAGGGCTCTGGAGAGCTGGGGTCACACACTGCATGGCTTCAGTGGCAAAACTTACGTTATTTGGTTGATGTTGTTAAGGTGAAAAATGTCTCTACTCAATGTCATCACATCACCACCACTGCAGTATCTGACACTGACAGCACAAGGAGCAAGGACACGTCCATTCAGTTGCCTTCCAGACAAGGACGAGGCAGTACCTAGGCTCACAATTTATATTTTTGTTAAATAACATGCCATGAACTATGTAATTCCCTGTGGCTAGGCTCACCTCTTTAATGAAGTAACTCCACACATAAGTTTGTCCCCAGGTGAGAAATGGGACCATTTACTCTTAGCCCACATGAAGCTCAAATGATGCCTTGAATTTATGACAGTCGCTTCCTCTGCTAATGTCTTCCTCAATGCATTGGAAAGACGAGGTCTCCAGAGCAGCAGTCTCTGTGAGCTACCTTATGGCCTGACTTTTCCTTCAGGCTTGCTCTTGCTCGTTTATTTGCATGTAAGCGCCGTGTTTTTTCCTCTCTGGCCCCAAAATACACCTCCTTTGCAGGAGACACACCTGCTAGTGTAGACCTTGCTGTGTTCTTCACGAGACCAAGTTCGACTGACCCTAATGGAAAAAATCATACAGAGTGTAACCACACGTAGAAGGAAGCTTAAAACACACTACTGGGAAATCCTCACGTCTCTGAAATTTGAACAAACGATTCTGCAGCAGGTTTTGCTGACCAAAACTTCTCACTCAGCCTACAGAAAACTGCAGAGTCATATGATCAAAGGGTCTTTGCTCCCCAGAAGAATTTGGACTGCCAGAGCTGTCCTGTTAAGGAAATGCCATAAAAAGCAGAAAGCCGGGTGTGTCTGGGCAGCTATCTGCCTCTTTTCATGCTATCATGCCTGCATGTAGGCGGGAGACAAAGGGGAAATCTGCAAGTCCACAATGCAAGGATTAGACTCTTTCTTTGCTAAGTCCAGGGCTGGTTTTCTCTGGAAGCAGAAAAAACAGGTGGAAAGACCAACTGCTGCTGAGTGCTTAGAGCTCTACTATGCCTCTGGGGTGAAATGGCAGCACTGAACAGAAAGAGAAGGCAGGGAGGGAAGGAAAACCTGTCACTTGTTCACCTATGAGTTGGGCTCCTTCTTAATGATAACTATAAGTAAAATATACCTCCAAAATAGGCTAAAAATGAGATTTTTGCTGAAGCATCCACGTTTTTTTCACATGACAACTGCTGTTTTTATGGCACATTTTCTCTGAATGTTTCCTGCTCCTGTGGCATGTGGGTACCTCCAAGTCTGACACTGTTTGTAACACTAACATGCCTTTGGACAATGGGATTTATTTACCAGCGCGCTGTCTGATCCTGCCTTGGAGATGCCCAAGCAGGAAGATAAAGACAAAGCAGACTGCTCCACACCACAAAGCGTATGGCACGTGTGGAGAAGGCTAGCTGTGCTTGTACCAGGCTTTTTTGGGAAGGCTCAGGAGGAGTCCAGGCTAACACACATCACTGTGATGGCTGTAAGCCCACAGCAACTTCACCATGATGTTTTCTATGCTCTCAAGGGACAGCTGGGCCAGCGGATAAGATAGATAGTGAGGCAGAGTGAGCTAATAGGTTTGGAGAGCACAGTTCACTCAGGGCTCACAGCTGCTCTCTAATATTTTTAGTGTCCCCAACCCCCCTGAATCTCAAAGCATTCATCATGCTTTGAAAGTTCTCACTTGGGCTGTGCTGGCTGCAACTCAAAGGACCACATCACATCACTCTCCTCAAGGTGCTCCAGGGGAACTGGAAAAGCAGCAAAGAAATGGCAACATGAAATCAAAAGATGAGAATTATTCACACTGCTTCGTCTCCCTTCACTTGTCACCCCCAACCTCCTGCTCCAGCAAAGCAGAGTCAAAAACTGCAGTGGACACAAAGCCTTCCCTTTGTTCTCTAAAGACTAGAAGTCTTTTTATATTTAAATGAAAATCTGTCAAACTAATTAAGTGAAGATGTAATGGTCTCATTTTGTACTCATTAGAGAACATCGTAATGGCCATAAATTCCTCTGACGGAGCGTGTATGTGTGAACATGCATGTCTGGTAATGTCTCATAAACCTCAGGCTGGACTACGTCTTTTGTCTTTACATTAGAACTTCTAAGACAAACAAAAGCCCCAGTATTGCTTAAATTAGATGCAAAGTGCTATGTTACAGCAATATTATAAGCATGCTTCTTGTGCACACAAACAAACCAGGGGACTCGAGTGATGGTTCCCACCGTGACTGCAATGTGGCCCTTGTGTAGGTCTGTAACGCGATGCATTGTCCTAGGCAGTGTACAATTTTCTGCTTGGAGATCTATGGGCAATACGGCTGTTGCTGTGGGTTGCCCTGAATATGCTGCCAGTGTACCCTCAAGAGGATGAGACGTTCTTGGCATTTCTTTGCTTTTTGATACCCACAGACAGAAAGAAAAAGAAAGAAAAAGAAAGAAATATGGATAACTAGCACACTGAAACAAATAGGTATAGACTGTATTATTGTAACATGTATATATTGTATTATATACATATGCATATATTTTATTTCATGTATAACGTATGTTTCACATTGTTTTTTACTCCTCTGTTTTCAGCAAAGAAACTTTCCTTGTGCACTAAAGATGAATAACTTTAGAAACAGAACTGTGTTGGAATTAAAACAGATTCCAGTCTGAATTAAACAAATGCAGGGGAAAAAAAAAATCAGCATCAAAGGCCATCTATTGCTGCATGTTGGGGCTGAGGCAGAAAATATTCAGGAGCAATATGGGTTTAATGGTGGACTTGGCAGTTAGAGGTCTTGTCCAACCATCTGATTCTATGATTTTGGAGACCTGCTGTGGTGCAGGAACAGCAACAACAGCTGAATTTCACGTAGAGAAATGGACCCCAGGACAACATGAGACAGAGGACGCAGAGCTTGTTTTCTCACCAGGTACACTGGCTGTATTTAAATATAGATGGTAGATAAACTCTTGGACGGGACCAGGTTGCTAGAAGACTAACACAGACCTGGTGATCGTTACTGTCCCCAGCATCTCCAGCTTCACCAACTAGGAAAGACTGGACAAGCAGTTCTCCTGTCCTGGGGCCAGCCACCACGTGGAGTCACGATGACATTTGCTGTCACGAGGGTTTCGTCTGAGCAGGTGCAGCAAGAGGCTGTTTGCTGAACTGCCTGCACTGGCCACAGGATGAAGCAAGATCTGAAGTCAGGGGAATTGCTGAGATAGTCCAGAAATTACACGATGTCTTGTGATGCTAGGAATGGGGAAGCATTTCTGGGGCTCAAGAAAGAGGCAGCTTCTGTGTGAAGAGGCAGCTTCAGTAGCTGTTCCCCCCAGCAAAGCAGACTAGAGGCTTCAATTTTCTTGTGATTTAACAACTTTTGCGGGCAGCTCCTTGTAGCGTGAACAAAGACAGACTGACCATGAGGGAGAACTCTCCCTTCAGCAGGGGGCTTCATTAGACAGTTATTCTGCTGCTGCCATTTCTCTTCTCTACTCCTGAAACTTTGATGCTTTTCAGAATGGAAGAGTGTAATGAAATGATGCCAAAGGAAACGATTCATTTTCCATCCTCCCCCAGCCCCAGAGAACTTATTATAATGCAATGATAAATGTTGCAGTACTATTGCAAAAAGACAGATTTCTGCTGAAGTACTCTCATGCAAAGCTGTGAGATGAATGGATTTCATTTTTATGCCATGGGCTGGATTTTCAGGGGTAACAGGGTGCCAGGAAAAGCCATGGGAGAGAGTGATCTTTACAGGGAAGAGAAATTTGAGTATCATAAAAACACTCTGCCTCTTGCATTATGGTGAGGCATTATGCTCTGTATAAAAGCATGAGCAGGCCTCCAAAACTGTGTGTAGAATGAAAGTAATCTACTTCTCACAATTAGTATATGCAGAATTTTGACTTATCTTCTAGGTTTTGGATCATGAGATCAAGAAAGCTGAAAAGCAAATAGCTTCACAGATCTCCCGAGTCAGACGGCAGTCCTTTAAAGCAGTTATTGTACATCACATGAACTGGCAATAGCACTCTGTCTCAGTAAAGAACCAAGGCAGCATTTCTGGTTTCATCTTAAAACGTTCCTCAAAACGGAGCAAAGTACAAAGCACTGTAATAAATGCTGAAGAGAGTAAATGAATTTGAACCTTAATAGAGCCTACAACTCTCCTTTACTGATCCCACTGCCAAAAAATAAAGCACTCCAACTCCTCTTCTTGTACTTACTGTGGGAGTATCTGTGCCTGGCAGAATGATTTTACAATTACCATAGCCTTCAAGTAAAGAACACAGCAAACCGAATAAAGGATACCTTGATGCTAAAGTATAGTTAGGATCGGTAGCTTGTTCTAAATTTGACCAGATTTAGTGTCTACTCAGTGCAGCTCATAACATTCACCAAGGCTTGCTCTTGTTCTTCACTTTTTCCAGCAAGACCAGAAATGCTAACAGCCCACGACTGTAGTACAAGCTTGCAACTAACAAACCACAGTCCCCACCTGCTGAAAAAAAGTCTCTGGGGAAGAAGAAGAGATGAAGAGAGCACTGCAGAACCTATAAAAATATCTATATGGGCTCAGTGAGGAGAAAAGAATGACTAGGGATACAAAGTGCTTGATTTTATGCGTTGTTTTCTATGCCTTACTCCCCTAGTTCTTCTGCAGGTCACTTATTGGAAAGGCAAGGCTGTAAGAGCACGGTTACGACTCAGTAAGCTGCTGATTAAAGCTAAAGCCTAAATCTCTTGTTGCAGAAGCATTGCCATTTTCCCTGAAAGAGATCAAAAAGTAAAAGAAACAGCATATGAGGAGGTGAAAGGCTAATGGCTCCTGAAGATAGTTCTGTGTTGATAGGGCTGGGACCGTTTCTTCGAACAACGTTTCTCTCATTAAAAGCAGGTAGGTATCAGATTTTAATGACTTGTTTTTTCCCATCTCGGTAGGTCCAGAAAGACTTTACTTCCCTGTTCTCCGCAGCCGTCTTCCAGAAGAAATGCTTTACCCGCCTTCTTATCACAGTTAAATGATACCTGCACTTGAAAGCAGGATTTTTACCCTTCTCTACAACCTTAGGCAAATACACCCAGTTCTCAGAGAGCTGACAGGAAGGCAGATCGCCTACTGCGAACTGACAGCTGTCAAGTGATAATAAATACCTGTAACAGGGAGCATTTCATCCCCCTCCGCGTAGCTATCAGCTTTCACTGAAATTATACTCTCCTCCCTGTGATCAAGTCACTATAGCTGTGTGCCCAGCTTCAAACACAGCCTTGGGCACTGGGAAGGCGGAGGGCTGCTGTTTTTCCTTCCCTCATTTCTAACATGACGGATCTTCCCGAATGGCATGAAATGTCTGCGAGGTTTCTTCCAGTCTGCAGTCCCCTGACCACTCCCATCTGGTCTAGGGGGGTTTCTCTGCAAGTTTCTGTAGTTATTGCAAGAAATACAGAAGCAGGAACCACTAAAGAAATCAATATGCTGTTTGGAAAAGTTCAATAGCCCTCACTTCTTAATGCCTCACCTCAAACCTCTTGAAACCCTGAAGTAAAATTACAGCATAGAATTCCTTGTCTTAAAGGAATCAGAACACTTGGTTGAAAACAATCCACTTTGCTGAGTCACGGCAAGCAGTTGAGCAATTTGCAGGAACAGTCACTTGCCAGCAGGAGAAAATGTTAAGGTGCGGGGAGAAAAGAAGTCTGCATTTCAGAGGTGAACTTCCAGGGAAAAGGAAGGAATAAAACCATTCGCTTGGACACACACAGCTGATTCCTATCCCTAATGCTTGAATAAAGGCTTGGTCAGCATTAACCCTTCCCAGTGGCATGGTATCAGAAAGCTGTTGTCGTTAGGAGATGGGGTTCTTATCTGGCAAAATCTTTCCTGGTATGAAAATCTGCATCTCTCAGGAAGACTGGTGATGCTGAGCTATCTATAGCCTCCAAGAATCCGACCCCATCACTTGACTTTGTAGCAAAGCCCTTTAAGAAGAAAATAACTGCAGTGGGGCCTCAGGAAAATGACACCACAAATCAGTAAGGTGGGGTAATTTGTGCCAGTTATAACCTTGGCACGTGTAATGATAAGGCAAAAGAGGTCTGTTTTACCAAGATGGACAAACAAGTGGCTATACATCTACTGAAAATACCTCATGGCTAATACGAACCTGCTACTGATTTGAACAAAAAGAGATTTTGGCAATTACCAACAAATTACACACATCGGCTCATGTTCCTAGAACGTCACGGCTCAGAAAAGCAAAACACCTCCCCACACCAGCCACAAGCCGAGCTCTGTAAGACCCTTTTCTCCTTTAGCACGCATCACTCCGTAGCAGGAATCCCAGCCCCGCTCCCGCTTATTCATGAGGATGCGTATGCAGGAGTGCGGAAGGGGGCAACGAAGAATTTCTTTATGAAAAAGAAAAAAAAAAGGCAAAAAAAAAAAAAAGCAGCCCCATTCCTGAGACGCCGTTGCTATGGGCCTGCGGGGTTCACAACAGATGGCAGTGAGAGCCATCCCGCTCCTAGCTCTGAAGCTGTCCACTCAAGCATACCATTCGCATTCCCCACATACCTCCGGCCCCGCCGCTCAGCGCAGGGCAGCCCATCCCCAAGGCGCAGGGCTGGGATGCGAGCAGAAGGATGACGTTCAGGCCTTCCACCATCTCTGCCTTTCGCCATCCCTTTGCGTTTTCCCACAGTTGGGTCGCGATATCTGATTTCAGCGCTTAGCTTTTCAGGGTTTCAATCACTGGGAGAAAGCGATTCGTTAATTGGAGTCTCTGTCCCGGAGGCTGCTTATTGACGCATCCTTATGCTGGTCTGGATCAGGGTGAGAGGCAAATGAGCCCCTGAGGGCCTGATCCAGAGCAGGGCTGTGCACCTTCCTGCTCCCCCGGGTGGAGCAGGCAGCACCCCTCAGGACCCCTGCTTGAGGTGAGGAAGGCTGGAGTGAGGCAGAGATCCTCTGTGCTACGGAGGACACGATCACATCCAAATCACTTTAGGGGAGCACAGTTCAGAGCCAAGGTCACTGCCACAAGTTCTGCCTAATGGATGTTATTAACAGCTACAAAGTGTAACAAAAGAGGGAAAACTATGTAAAGAAATAAAAGAAGTACGAGGTGGGGAAAAACATGATTTACACAGCCTAAATGCCCGGGCATACAGAAGAGACACCAGAAGCAGCAGCAATGAACTCCAGGCACAGAATTCTCCCCTGCTGCTCCATCTAGTCTTACACAGGGCAAGATTATCGGTCAGAGCACCTGAAACATGCGGGGACCAGTCGAGAAACCCACGGCCATACCTGCTACTGGGGAGTCTGTGGTCTCAGCCTCGCTCTCTGCGCCCTGCAAAACCCTGCCAAGGAACCAAAGTGTGGCTCTGGCTGCACAGCAAAACCTTCCCAGGTCCCAGGGCACAACCAGGCTAACGAAAAGTCAACCCGCCATCGCTCCCCCACACGTTTGACACTTAATTGTACCGTTCTGGTCTCCTAAACCCAAACAACAGCCGTGTTGGCTCTGCAGCAAGGAATTTGAATGTGGTTTGCCTGTCGCTTGCTGATCACACATAAGAGGGCTCTTCGGGGCTTATTTGCATTTGGCTGCTGGAGTCACTTTTTTTTTTTTTTTTTTTTTTTTTCCCCGGGGTTAGGATGAGGATGGAGACAAAGCGGCAGATGCTGGAGGCTGACCACGAAGCGCGGTGCCGGCCGTGTGCAGCTGGCCACGGGCATTGTGCGGAGCGGCAGGGCTGCTCCCGGGCAGCCTGGGAAACATGCTCGCTGCTCATCGGCGGGTTCAGCCCAAACCCTTCGCCCCTCTCCTTTACGGCCGGGACTCCTGAACGCTGTCGTTGCAAAGCACCGGGGGCTAAAGTTATTTTCTGCTTCCTTTTTTCCTGCTGCAGACAAGGAGCAAGTGTTAAGTTTGAGAAAAGAGCAGGACTTTTGCTAAAAGTCAGTTTGTACGGCCACATGTGCAGGCTTTTCTGTGCAGGCATGCAGGAAATTTTCCCTCCCTCTCTCACACACAATGGTTTAGATTTGGTATTTATGAGCTTAAGTTAGAAATAAAGGAGGAATGAAGTTTCCAGGTGGCTCTTTTTTTCTTTAATCTTTCCTACGTTTCTCCCTCTCTTTTCTATCAGTCTTTAATCAAATTCCTGCTGTTACTTTTATTGAACAAAGGAGATGCTGGCACAGCCCTTAAGTGCCTATGCACATGGGTTGCCCTCTAACAGCCAAGTTGCTACGATTTCTTGTTAAATGGTCCCTGCAGGCTCTAATTTCTAAAAAGCAGAAAGAAATGTCCAGGCTTTGGCAACTGAAGCAAATGTTAATATCTGGTGTTTCTTCAGCCACTTGGGTTTCTATGAGGCACTGCCTTTAACCCTTTGAAGGCTTTGGAAAGACTTGTCTTTAAGACACCATAAAACAGACCATCTAGAGCACTAACATCACCCCTAGGTGACTGTTTTTCCAAATCTCTTAAAGGAAGTGACCACCAAATCTCTGTAATTCAGGCCACTAAGGCATCTCTTCAGATCTCAGAAGCACATTCCCCTTCCTTCACGTTGTATGGTATAGAGCATCGAATCACACTGCTCAAATCATTCCCAGGAGAGAGAAGAAATGTGTCTGACTCATCTACAACTCGATACGAAGAACACAGGAGATGTCAAAGCAGGCAGTGGATTAGGGCCCAAGCTAATCCGTTGCCTGTACAAGACTGTCCACACTAATTTGTAGCTGAACTCTTGGCTTGCGATACGGTCTGCATGCAGCTCCCCTCAGGAGAAGGTCACAGCACCTGGAAGATGTGAGCAGGGAAGAGCTGGTGCCCTCCTTTGCAGAGCCCCCGGCAGCCTTGCGGTGCATGGGTCCTCCAGAGGAGGGCAGGAGGTTCCTCATATCACTGCAGCCTGGGAACATGCCCCTCTGTGCAGGCAGCAGGCTGTACCGCAGGGTGATGGAATCTGTGCTTCAGAACAGCCTCTGCCCACGTGCTGTGGGTCTCTGCCAGCCTTGAGTATCACTGCAGCTATTCGTGCAGAGCAGGTTTGCCCCTAAGAACGTGTACTTAAGCAAATGTGTGCTCCTAAGAGCAGGCAGATGCATGCAGGTGGGAGCATACCTGTGCCCACCACGCACACATCTTCCTCAGGCTGGGCAGCTGGCTTGCGAGAGGGCAGTGGGGACTGAGGACGGACAGCATGTGGTCAGTCCTCCCCCAGCCACACGTTTCTCTGAATTCGGTTTTAAAGAGCTGGCTCATAAGCAAGGCAAAAGGAGGGAATTTGGGACAATCCAGAGTGATTGAGAATTTGCCACTGCAACCAATTCTACTTTTATTGACAAAATTTCATTGCTCTTTTAATACTCGAATAATGAATGGATATTAGGCAAGGCAGCATGCTGTACTCACAAGACACTGCTACTTCTGTGACTTCAGAACACACTTTTTCAAGTTGCTTTTCTTAAGCAGATAACCTACAGCACAAAGATACCCCTCTTTCCATAGACAGGGACCCATACCCCCCCTATTCCACTAGGACCACTTCAGTAGCACTGCCAACCATCGCTAAATGGGCTGGATCACCACACTGCGAAAAAATAAGGTACCGTGATTTCAGCAGCTAACGATTTGGTCCATATTCACACACAAAAAACACAAAGGAAACCTAAACTTCAACTTTAAAGATACCTCTTTCAATGCTACTAGGGTAATTAGTTTACAGATCAGTTAATGAGTTTACTGAAGGAGTTAATGTCTCAGGAGATAATCAAAATCAAAGTTCAATGAATTTAGTGTTATGATTCACATCCAATCTAACATGGCATATAGCTGTGTATAATACAGTACAGATCTTGAACAAACATAAATTAGTGCAGGCCCATACAGGAGCTATACTCATTGCCATCTCACCAGTCTCTTCCACATTCTCTTTCTGCTACCTGCAATGTGACTGCAGGGATCAAACATCGATATATCCCACCCTAGCTGGCTAGTGTGCCTATATCAAACATCACAAAGTATCGGTCTGGTTTGACATCCACTTTAAACAACTTAACTGATAAACGGTGAAGGCCAAAAAGAGCACCACTCACTTGAGCAGAGAGCCTTCTGGGCTGTAAAACTGGAAAACGTGCCCGACACATCACAGTGTGTGTGAGAGTCTGATCCTCTGCTCATGAGACTCAGCATCTTAAAAGCAGGGTATTATTTTTACCCATTGACACCAGGGGAGGTAATGGCCTTAAACATCCCCTGCAGCTCCGGAGGCTCTCACAAGTTCACCTCCCTGCCAGCTTCGGGCACTTTTCTAGCAACAGATCCGCTTACACCACTGCACACCTCAGCCAGTGACAGCACCTGAGCAGCGGCACAGCGCTGGCTCCCCATCTGCTCGCTGTGAGTATGCTCCCCCACCACAGCGGCTGAATCACCCCCACAGCACCGCCTGGCCACTCGTCTGCCCTGAAGGTCGTGATGCTCGTGATGTTTAGCACCAACAGGACCCTTAAGGCTCCAGTCCTCTCTCTCCCAAAGCCCTGCCGCGAGGTCTGGCTGCCTCCGCCGGCACAAAGCCGTGGCCGGCTTGCCCCGCTGTCGCTGGCGAGGGGCTGCTTACCTTGCGAGACAGCCGAGCAGGGTTCAGGTGCTCCCATCCCGGCGGAGGCAGCCTGCCATTCGGTGAGCGCAGCCCCGGGAGAAGGGAACGGCACTGCCGCCTCGGGCAGCGGAGCGACGAGAGCGCGGCGATTAAGATAACGAGGCGCGGATACAGGTGCTGCGCACAGAGGCACCTCGGGGCTGATCCCGCAGTAAAAAGCAGGAGGTTCGCTCAGCACAGGCAGCTCAGATTACCGCCCTCCTACCAAGCAGTCGTCAGCAGGCCTGACAGACAGGAGCAGGGAGCGTGAGGAAAGGGGAAATTTGCTGAGTGAAAGTGCCGGGCAGCTCTGTCCTGACTGCCGCAGGTCTGTGGCTGGCCCCCTCTTATAACCAACACTGGGCGTTTTGGGGGGAGAACGGAGAAAAGAAACTACATCTACTAGGTGTTTTCGGCCGCCCAAAAATTATTTAGTGTTTCTTTTGAAACTCACCACCCTGATCTCATTTGAAGAAAGCGTGAGTGAGGGTTGGGGATAAAATCCTGTAGTGGAGAGGGGTAGCAGGGCCACCAGGCTCTGTTGCTCACTGCCCCACACGGCAGGGCACAGTAATTCAGCTGCAGGTTCAGGGTTAAAAACAAACCCCACAACGGTTCCCTTCTGCCAGCTTGCAGCTCCATGGGTGCCCCTGCACGTAGCTCTCTGCATGATGCCCACGGATGTCCAGCAGAAAACCTGCCACGCTGGACATATCTTGAATAAGAGGACGTCGGCCTGACACTGCCAGGCTGCAGGAGGCTCGGCTACCCTCTACCTGGCCAGGCTGGCTGAACATCCAGGAGAACACTGAAAACAGACATTAAATAGATGCTACATAGTGTGCTCTGTTTGGGGCTTCTTACAACAAGGATACTGAGTTGTTCGAGCATGTCCAGAGAAGACCAGCGGATCTGGTGAAGGGAGGAGAAAACAAGGAGTGACTGAGGGAACTGAGGCTGTTTAGTCCTGAGGAGGCTGAGGGCAGACCTCGTCGTGCTCCACAACCTGAAAGGAGGCTGCAATGAGGAGGGTGCCGGTCTCTTTTCTCAGGTGACAAGTGATAGGAAACTGAGGAAACTGTCTCAAGTTGCACCAGGGAGGTTTCAATTGGACATTAGAAATAATTTCTTTGTGGGGAGGGTGGACCAGGCTGCCCAGGAAAGTGATGGAGTCCCCATCCCTGGAGGTGTTCAAGAAATTTGTGGACGTGGCACTAAGGGACATGGCTTTGTGACGGGACTCAGTAGGTAGGACTTGATGATCCTGAAGGTCTTTTCCAACCCAGGCAATTATATGACTCTATAGATTAAATTAAACTGTTTTTCCTAAAGGGACAGAATGTTTTATTCCAGGCCAAACAGAACACACTGTTTCACTTCCACTTCACCGTAAATATTTTTTCCAGTTCAGCTGTTAGATCAAAACATATATTATTCACCATCTTGCCCATAATTTTTACCATTTTTTCTCTGCTGCAATATTCCCTTCAGCTCAGCATCACCCTCTTCGATGCAGTTAAGTTCCTGACACCCTACAGGGAAGGAGAGCTGTATCTCCCGTTTATAAAGGAGATGAGTGAGGAGTAATGCCACATAAAAATATCTATCAGCAAGAGGAACTGAACCCAGTTCCCTAGGGAAAACATCAGCATACTGGCAGAATTTCCCATCTCCCCAAGACAGAGAGAGGATGGCTCTTGCTGCCTCCATTCTCCTCTTGCAACTCCACCTCAAAACAGCAGCAATCTTAAAAGGTCTGATAAACAGCAGAATGAGAAGTAACCCTGAGAAGAGTTAACCGGCTCTTTGCAGCCTCGGAAAGATGTATTTTTTAAACCAGTATTTCTGATTTTAATTAGCTTAGGCATTGTTTAATAGAAAACAAACTTTATGGTGTATTTATGCAGGTATAACCTCCCTGAGAATGCTTTACATACATGTTCTGGAGGCTGATGCCATCTTGCCCCTAATGCCAGAGTCAAAGCAAGCAGAAAGCTGAAGAAAGGGGTTTTGAAAGAAATTGTTCTATATCCATTGATGCAGCCAATGTTCGGGCCAGACACATACATGTGACTACTCTTTGTCCAACTGCATTTGTGCAAGGGAGAGAGGCTGCTTTTCGCTACCAACAGGAAGACCTGTGCATATAAAAGACCAAACGATACTGCCTGTGCGGTTTCTCTTCTTCATTATTCTTTTGACTGAGATAACTCCATTCATCCAGCCACAAGGGAGAAACAATACCATAGGATTCGGATGACCCATACAAGCCCATTCATTAAAACACGTGAAGTAGTTACAGCGACCACTTCACCCCAACGTCTGTTTTACAGCAGTAAATCCAGGCAAACTCCACTTGTAACAGGAGGATTACGTTAGCTTTCATTAGCCTTTCCTGACCCTATCTCTCTTACAAAGGAAACCTTGGATCAAGCAGTAAAAGCATGGACAAGTTTTTGAGAAATTGTTTTATATTCCAGGGTAATTAGCTCAGCCGAGCAAAGTAAATATTTAACCCAGCTAAGGATATGTATACATCAACACATATCCATGTCACGCAACTTACAAATCCCTTACAAACCAACCATATTTATAGTCAGCTCTTGAAATCAAAGCCATGCAACTGGAGCTTCTCACAATAAAGATGACAAAACGTATTTATTCTCACTGCTCCCCCTGCAGCTGCGCTGTGAAGCTGTCATCCTGCAGTCCCGTGCACCTGGACAGGTAACCAAAACCTTGTGCAAGTCCAGGTATTTGCCCCATTGACTAAAGGTCAGCCTAGACACAATCCCAGATACAGAAGAGAGGCACAGATCAGTCAGAGAACACATGCTTGCTTGTTTGCATTTCCATACTATCGTGATCTGATCCAGCTCCAACTTAATCCTCAGGAAATTCCAAAAGAAGGGGATTCACACCCTAAAAAGCACTTTGTCCAGCACTGGCAGAGATTTCCCAGCTTTTCCAGTGTCGCTTTCTGACAAATCAAACCCCAGCCTGATTACTGCCTGAAGAAGGCAAACTAATCCAAATGCACTTGGTGAAAGAGGCAGCTAATGCAGAGTGGCAGTGGCTAGAAATTGTTGTGTTTCTAAGACAGGCTCAGGTGAGGGGTCAGCCTTTAATGTCATATACAAGCTAACACATTATGGTGGCCAGCATCTTTTTTTTTCACGGCATTTTCCCACTGTCCCCATCAGAAGCCTAGATCTTTTTTCAAAAATCCTATCTAGGCCTTCTCCACGTTTACCATCTTTCACTGTGGGAAATTTCCTAAAAGCCTGGCAGCCCTACGCTGTAGCTAATTAAATCCTAGACAGTAAGCCCGTTGCCAGTGATTTCAAAATTACATTCTGTTCATCTCTTAGCTGTCTGCCCTGTGTTTCATATTGACCTTTCCTAATGATACAGGAACTGCAAACATTTTGATGAATGAAGAGAAAGCTCCTCTAATGAAAACAGTGATGCTTGAGATAGTGAAGAACTTGACAGTTTGATCCAACACACGGACAAATTTCAAAGCCTTTACTTAGCTGAGAACTTGCTGTGCAGATCTCACAAATGCTGTATAAATGACACGTCAGGGTTTTGGCTGGTGGCACCCATTTGCATCACCTGAGGACCCGTCTCATCACGCAAGACTCCGCTGAAGGCTCATTTTTATGTGTGCTTAAATGATGCACTGTAAAACAGCCCCTGCCCAAAGACTTTATGCACCAGAGCCTCGGCAACACCTGGCAGACAGGAGACGGGACCGGGGGCAGAGTGGAAAGCTGTGGAGGAGTTCACAACTGAACATACAACAGCGCGAGTCACAAGACCACCCCGCCAGCCCTTTACCAGTGCTAATGCCAGCTTTGGCTTCCCCAGCTGTCAGTCTTACAACTTCCATGTGCACCAAAACTCCCTTTCTCCCGTTCCCCCAGTCATCATCGCTGAGCAAAAACTAACCCCAGCGCAGAGCAGCTCTTTGGAAACACGCTCCTACATTGCTGAAGAGCGGGGAGGGAGCCAATGCCTGTTCTAATTAAATTTCATTCACAAAACTTGGATTTATTTGATGCAATTTTTTGGCACGCTGTCAAATACGACACAAAATTACATTAGTGTCATAAGAGGAAAGGATTAGTCCAAAGAGTTCTTTGAAGAACTGTGTTGGCACTTGGCTTTTTGTAAAAATGCCAGCAGCTTCCCCTCTCTCTAGGAACAGCCCATTTTCTCCTGGTCAATGAGGGAAATCACTGCTCAGTGAGGGTCTGAGCCAAAGCCTTTTTGAGTCTGTGGGAATCTTTCCACCAATTTCCACAGGCTTGAATCGGCCCTGAGCCTCAGATGTCAGTTGGACTGATATCTTCCTCCCACACTTTGATACTTCCCTATGGTCATTTATCGGGTAGAGTGAAAGAGTGAAAGTCTGTTTTTGTTTTTGTTTTGTTTTGTTTCCATTTTTTAAAAAAAGTCTTAGTTAGAGCAATTGGCTGCTGAAAGAAAAATCACTTTATAGCTATGGCATGGGTATAAGTGTTAGAAGATGGCTGAGTTAAATTCCTAATCTTGCCACAGAGGTCTTAAAATGAGTTAATTGGGACCAGATTTGTCTGAGAACACACCACTGGCCATGCTGTGGTAGAACAGAGGCCCACACAGCCCAGCATCTTCTCCCTCACAGTGCCCAAAAGCAGACACATCATGAACAGAGAGGAGCAGAACAAATATAAGTGTGCCTGATGTCCTGCCAGCCCTGGGAGGCAGCCCCTGCCATGGCACTGGTGCTTGCAGGGGGTGTATTCCTGGGTGAGCTCTCCTCCTGCTCAGTGCCTGAATTAGCCAGCTTCCTCTGATGCCCCTGCTCTCAGTGCCATGCTGTGTTTCTCCTCCCAGCATCTCTCCCACGGCTCATTGTTCAGACAAGGGGGCACGGGAACAGGGCTGTGCCAAGAGAATAAGACGAAAAACCCAAGTCCTGGGGGGGGATCTGCAGAGAAGTATGAAAACGAACACACAGATTACTGTTATAGCCATGGATAAGCTTAATCCTTTCTCTTTGTACAGTTTTTAGCACAAAAGGAAAACGAGGATAGTGTTTTCTGTCACTACTCCTCCTTTACACGACTTGCATATTTAGCCTGAAGGCACTGTGAGATAGGAACAGATTGCAGGCGCTGTTTGGGGCAGACACAAACCACCACAGTTACTGAAAGCAGAACATAACTGTCTTGAATACTGATCTTTGCTATGTCTTTATCTCTGTTTAGTGTTTACTTACACCTCACTATAAAACTGGCCCAGAAAGTGAGAAATACAGTCAAATGTCTTTTGCTCTACATAAAACACACAATGAGAAGCAGGTAAACATGCATTCATGGGATAGGTAAGGCTGGAATCAGGAGCAGCAGCAGCCAGGCACTTCATTTGCCAAATCTATCTCAGCAGTGATGGCCAGCACCGAGCCCCCAGCACCAGCTCCCCACTTACGCTATCACTGATTCACATGAGCAGATTCACTCATGGGTCGCTGCTAAGGACAAGGCCGAGGAAGGGCTCCTACCTCAGCAGTCTCAGAGGTGCTATGCCTGTGTGCCAACAGGTCCCATGTTGAGCCTCAGGAGCACAAGATTTTATGGCAACTACATGCTTCAGGAACTGAATGTGCTTCATCTTTGATACAATACTCTATATGCTACCTACATCATACTTGAACAGACTTCCTACAGTAGCTTGTATCTGTATGATAGGACATTTGCTAAAAACACATTTCACATTTTGGAGGCGTGCAGCACATTTTGCTGAAGACCATGGATATTTGACATTTTTGCTTCACGCAGTCTCACTAGCTCTGCAGATGCAAGTATCATCATCAGAGCCCCCCACATCCCAGGTCAGAGCCTACCAACACCCGAGGAGAGTTCCACAGGACTCGAGCATGTCAGCATGTACCAAGTACGGGCCTACAACATCAGTCATTCTCTGCAGAGAAATTTTTCCACTAACAAATTTTAATAGAGCTTTGCATTCATTAACCAAGACCAATGCTAGATCCATGAGTCTAGGGAATCACAGGGCCAAATACTGACCTGAGGTAACTCATTTGAACACCACTCAAGCCAACAGAGCTGGTTTCCGCCCACTGAGAGCGCAGACCAAACAGACTTCACGACACACTGATGTCTCAACAAGAACAACTTCACGTATTCACCTCCGCCCTCCCTGCACCAGGCAACAGCAAACGCCACAGCAACTCGAAGGAATGGCTTGTAGGAGGCCCTAGTTCAAACAGCGCTTGTGCTCGAAAGGGTGTTGGAAAGGAGAGCTGTTGTCCCTGTGGCTGCTCTTGCCTTCAGCATGATATTCGCAGAGCAGCTACATTTGCCATCATGCCTCACTGATCTAATTGCTGCTGTTATGAACACGTTGAATGTAAAACTATGTAAACAATGTGACGCTCTGACAGCCATTCTTGCTTACTGACCTGTGGAAAAGTCTATTTTTGGCAGCTGCTGTAGGCCACTGTAGTCGTTGTAAAGCAGACAAGGCAGTGCATACATTTTGAGCCTTATCTTCAGCTGACATAAGCGTGCACAGCAGAGCTAGATTGAAATGATACAGCTGAAAAGGTCTGGGACTTTTAAAATTGTATCCAACTTGCCTAGGTACTCAAGTTGGAGAGGAAGCGACAGAAGAAACCAAACCAGAAAAAAAAAAAAAAAAAAAAAAAAAAAAAAAAAAACCTTCCACAATTAAACTGAGCATTATTTCTATGGCTTGTAGCTTTAGCTTTCAAACCCGCAGTCTCCTCCAGCTGGTTAAAGATCAATTGAGTATCAAAAACTATCTAAGGCGGTTTGCTGAGGACAGTACGCAAGATTCCTCCAATGAAATTAAACAAACCGGTCTCTTCAGTTCCTCATAGTGATTCACACTGACTGTTGCCAATCTGGCAAGCCATGAGCAAAAAGATCTCCCCATCATCAACCTCAGGCTCGATGGAGCTGGTTCTGTGCACACCTGCAGTCAGAGGCATTTGTCACCAGCAGTGATATAAATATACTGAAGACTATCATGGGAAATACTTGTGGAGAGCCTAGCTTCTTGGCTCACTCCCGCAGTCTGTCAGCAGTGGAGGGACAGTTCCTTCTTCCCTGTAGCACGCTGCTGTCTTGTCTCTTTGCCCCGTGATAATTTCTAAGGCTGTTCCCCTCACTCACTGTTTATCCATGGCAATTTGATCTGGCTAGCAGGACTGAATGCTCCAAACAGCAGTATTTTTTTTGTCTGATTGCTTGGGTCTGAAATGTATCAGAATGAAATGGCTGTGCTTTCTCTTGGGCCAGTAGGCAGAAATGTCCTGAAAAGTCCTGTATTAAAAAGTGGGGAAGGGGAAGGAGAAGTGGGTGATCTTGCTGGGCAGTTCTAAACATCTTAAGAATCACACCTCAGAAAAAGGACTAGAATAAACCACCAAGCTGAATCCACCTTGCCATCAGCAAGCACACAAACTACTTATTATAGCAGCAGGGTATGCGAGGCAGGAAACTGTAACACACTGTAGCAGGGAGTGGAAAGTGCACCTAAGATGGGCTCACTAAGGCTCTGTAACTCTCTGACATGCAAAGCACCTCACTGTGGCTTATTCAGGCTTCAGCACAATAAATGTGAAGCATCAGCAAGCTTCTCCAGGGCACAGCAAATGCAGACCTGAGGTCTACAGGAATACACAAATACATACTTATCTGAGTCTGCTGTCCTGAAAGAATGGGCTAAACAAGTACAGGGAAGAAGCAAGAAATGGGAATAAAGAAAAAAATGGACTTTTGGAACAGCCTCTTAGATGAGTTAAGATATGAGCAGCCCTGTTAGAGAAGCAAGGGAAAGCTGAACACGCTTACAAACTGCCATCGAGGGCTCCTGAGCTGACAATGATACACAGAAAATGCAGCTAGAGAGCAACCTTGAAAAAACATTCACCAGACATCTCCCAAACAAGGATCATCTCAGGGATTAGGCACAGTATTTACTTAACACTAGGGTTCAATTTCTGCTTCTGCGGAGATCTTCTGTGTCATATCAAGCAAGTCATTCAACCATCCTCTGCCTCAGCTTCTCATCTGCAAATGGACCAATTATACTTTATCTGGCTGCTAAAGGCTGTTAACCTTCCAGAAGAGGAATTGCCATTTAGTAGGAGTTTGCCAAGAGGCAGCACAAAAAGTTCCTTTCCAGCTCTGCGGAAGAGATGTAGAATCATAAAATCACAGAGTCATAGAATATTCCGAGTTGGAAGGGACCCATAAGGATCATCAAGTCCAACTCCTTGCACCACGCAGGTCTACCCAAAAGTTTAGACCATGTGACTCAGTGCACAGTCCAAATGTTTCTTAAATTCATACAGGCTTGGTGCAGTGACCACTTCACTGGGAGCCTGTTCCAGCGCACAACCACCCACTCAGTAAAAAATCTCCTCCTGATACCTAGTCTGAACTTCCCCTGCCTCAGCTTCACCCCGTTCCCCTGGGTCCTATCACTGGTGTTTATGGAGAATAGGTCACCCGCCTCTCCACACCCCTTCGCGAGGAAGTTGTAGACTGCGATGAGGTCCCCCCTCAGCCTCCTCTTCTCTAGGCTGAACAGGCCCAGTGACCTCAGCCGCTCTTCATACGTCACCCCTTCCAGGCCCTTCACCATCTTTGTAGCGAACCTGAAATGCAGTTATTCTGACCTCAAAGTCTAAGTCTCCTGCAGTATGCGGCAGCACTCACACACGCCGATGCAAACCCACCCAGTCTGTTGATCTTTACATTGCAACATCACATGCTAACAGCTTGAAGATATTTACAAAAGGATGTCTTGGGTGGCCTAATCAACGTGGCTTTGCCACATCCCTGTCCCGTGACTGCAACGTAACTGCTTTTGGTACCATCTGCACAGGAAAGAAATTCAAGTGGCAGTTAAGAGTATGGGTTTACTTTCTATAGTTGTGAAGGGTAGATTTTAGCAACCCTTTTCACTGCCATTTTTTCAGTCACATATTGATACATTTACACTACTCCCTTCAGTGCTGATCAATTTACTTTTGGTCCGTAAAGAATCAGCTCATCGCATCTTTCAACAGCTTGGGATCACTTGTCTGCTCTGGGTTTCCAGACACTTACTCTGATCTCACTGGCACAGATGTTACAGAGGCAAACGCTGTGTTTAACAACAGTTTACTTCTCTGCAAGACTGTAAAACATCTTTCTCTGACAATTCATCTTGTGTGCTGGGGAAGCACGGGGAGGCACTAACCTCTGGAAAAGGCTGTAACTTTTATTTTGAAGCAATGGACTAGATACCTCTCTTTCAAAACCAGATCCAGGGCCTATGAAGTGTTTGTAATGGGTAAGGTGCTTCTTCTGAATTATTCTTCACACATTTAAATTAAAAAGAAGTTAGCAAAGCCGAACTTGCCTAAAGTTGTCATGATCCCAAGTCCACATTAAGCTTATGAGCAAGGAAGTAGAAAGCTCATAAATTCACAACTTAGTGTGTGTCTCCTTCTGCAAGTTCCTCCCCAGCATCAGCAGGATGTTTGCACAGCAGTGAAAGGCAGACTAAGGCCCTCATGCACTAGCTACTCTGGTACTGCTCATTTGTTCATAACCATTCATTTATATTAAGTATCACTGTGAGATAAGTAATTTTTCTCATTTCTATTTATTCTCCTCTTTCCTCTCAGACTGAATTTTCTCTGGTTTTCTCTTCACATTCCTGTCATTGCAAATGTTACCACTCTTTTCTTTCACTAAAGTGACCAATAACAAAATGGTGACTACAGATGCCGATGGATCAGTACCAAGCTTTGCAGATGACATTCCAAGGAAATCAACAGATTATTGCATCAAACTGTCTGCAGACCCAGCAAGGTTTTGTAACATTAATTTTTGTTTAATAACATGTAAATGTGCACACTGCAATAGGCACTAAAAGTTTACCTTAGTCCTAGAATAGAAACTGAGATTAAATAGCAATCTGTGTATGCTATGCAGGCTACACAAATATATGGAGTGGTTCAAACGTACTCTGTATGTCCTTTGATGTTCTTCCTACAAAACTTCTGAATAAAAAATCCAAGCTTTCTGTCTGTTGTGATGTCTCATGTCTTCATCACACTGCTACAGACTGCTACTGAGGTTTTTAATATGACAAACAAAAAATCAAACCTTCAAAAACATGCTGACCTTGAATAGGCTTTGGAGAGAACCAAAAGGACAGACAACAAGCAGACTTTGCTATTGTTTGTGTATGACTTTCAAGGGGTAAAGTCCATGTCAGAATGCGTTTGTGTCACTCCTTAAGCAAGGGTTCTCATGAATACTGAAATCACACACTAAAAATTCATGTCACAGATGACTGTTCAGAGAGCGTTAGGACTGCTGGTATTTGCAGCAAGCAAACCTAATCCACTTGAGTTAAATTGTCACAAGCAACTTACAAAAACCAGTATTTTATGCACTCCAAACATAATTTATTTTCAGACAATGTAGTACTGCAAAACATTTTCTTCTTGTCCACATAACAAAAACCAGCCCCAGTTGGGGCTGTTGAAGCACATTAGTGCTTCCTTTACCAGTCCTAATGGCTAAACACATTAGGTCTGGGGTAAAGATAACCTGCACATATCTGGTGCTGTAGCTTTATCTCAAGTCTGGCTTGCAAACCTTTGTTTGTTCACATTTTATCACATAGATAGCAGCCTGCCCAGCAGCATCCCCCTATGTGAGATGAAGGCTTCATGTGGCTGATGTTCTGTAATGAGTTGCTTTCCTTAATTTCTTTTGCATCTAGCTACATTTCATTTAATATTGTTGGAAGCTTTTATTAAATGTAGATGCTCACTTTCCTCTCACTGCTTTCCTATTTCCCACCATTCTCCTTTTGGGATCTTTCTTTTATCCCTTCTCTTGCACTGGAGACAAAATCTTTGTCTTTTACCTTGTCATCAGCTGGCCAAAGAGCAGAGACCTGCCACCTTTGGCGACTGGGAGAATTCAGACAACTTCCGACTACCCACAAAGTAGTCAGACCCCACATTTTTTTCTTTTGCTACTTTCTCGGCCCATGCCACCACTGCAGGGGCAGCTGGGACTATGTTGAATCACCTGAACTGAAGGATGGGCTCTTAGGTCTTAATTGTAATTTTTCAGTTTTAAGTTTATGGATTTACTGAGCTTTAGATGTGCATGAAGCGTTTGAAGAACCTTGGCAAGAGGATATTATGTGACTGTAATACCTCTTAAAGTAAGTGTGATATAGTATTCCAAACAAGTAAAACATCAAATACCCCTGAATATTCCTTTTAAAAGCAGAACAAAAAGCTGAAAAGGCCTTAGGATCTTAAAAATAATGGAGAGAGAAACCATTAAGCTACACTGTGAAGTATAATCTTGAAATATATAAAACACTGTTGGCTGAGTCTTATTTTTTCCCAAGATGGATCACTTCTTCCTTCAATAATTGATCACCTTCAATAAGAGTAATGTGACCAATGTCCATTAGGATTGCCTACATGAACTAGGTGTCTCGTGATTCCTACTACATGTGAAAAAACAGTCACGGAAGTGAAGAAGTGGCTCATTGTCTCTTTTAGCTTGAGAGACCTCAAAACTTTGTAAGAGATGTATTCCACCGATTCAGGCATTTCCCAAGGAAATACTAGGAACTGTTGAATTTTGGTCTGGCTATGACACTGCTGACTTTGAGTACATCACTTCTGCTTGTAAATACATACATATGCATACATAGATATCACTGTTTTTACGTGCATGCACATGCGTGCATATGTATATGTGTGTGCATACATACCTAGACAGAGACAGAGTATTTATCATTCCATGTCTCCTGACAGAGTATTTATCACTCCCTGGGACTCCGAGGTCTGCAAACTTGATTTTTCTTGTCCCCTTTTCTTATTCCTATTGTTTTTTTCCTCTTAAGTAGACAGTATAAACCCGAGAAAAAAAAATCACTTTAGACCAAACAGGACCAGTTACTTCACTATTTCACATCAGCAAAACTAAATTGAGATGTGACAGAAGGGTTCTATATTCACAGTTTTACAAAGTCAGCTTGAATTCAACATTTTGTTCAGTCAGTACTGATTACAATTTACATGGGTCTTAAGTAAAAGCCATTTGTTTTTGGAAAATACTCAAGTTGCTATCAACTGTTTGCAAATATCCTCCCAGCGGATACAAACAATCTACCAGTTCGGTATATGAAGATCCAGATTTTGTCACAAGGCCATTGTCAGTACCTGAAGACGCTTCATGTAAACAACACAATACAACCAGCAGAGCATGAAATATACTCCAGAAAACAGAAGGGTGTCTGAGCCCTTCATGCCTGCCCTATTCAGACATTACCCCTCGGATGTTAGCCAGTTGTTCCAACTTAGTGACTCATGCTGACACCTTTTGTTTGCCTAATGACAGCTCCTCAGCTATGCTGATCTTGACCCAGATTCCCCTCTGGCTGAGCATGGAAATTCAGGACAGAGCACTCCATAAAGTGATACCAGCTATCACCTAACTGGCACAGAAAAAAACTGTTTGGACATGCCAGCGCTAGAAAACATGCAGGATGCATCTTTATTAAGGTCTTAAGTAAGACCAAAACTTTAGATCCAAATGTCTGTGATTCAAAGTGGGCATAAAGTTCTGTGGCTTGACCCTAACACAAACATTTTATTCTTCATTCCTCCAAAGGGTATTGGCAGATTCTGTGTTGCCGATTTAAGCTCAGCATACCACGAGACCAGCATGCAGGCATTGCTACTCCTTACCGTTTACAAGGCCTTTGACAGCCAGGGAAATGGACGTGTGAGATCACTCATTCAGTGATAACACAGAGGCTGCTGCTAAAAAGATGCAGGTGAAGTGGCTGCTCTTCCCTCTAGATCACACCCTGAGTGCAATACTGATCAAGCTGCTCTCTGTCAGCATGGTGACTCAATCACTTTCCTGCGGAACATTAAACAGCTCCAAATCCTGATGAGGCCAGTGGAAATCTTTGTGCTGTCACAGCGACAGTGATAAAACAGAGCAAATGAGGCAGGAGCTATGTAGAGAATTGCCACCCTTTTGAAGGGAGCCCTGGGCACTTTAAAGGATGAAGGGGGACTGCCTGTAAATCTGAACAGGACTCCTGGATTGCAATGAGGCAGGATAGCAGTGGAAGACATTTGGATAAGTTGCATCCAAGTATACTTGGATGCAACAGTGACAAAGGAGTCATAGAAATGTTTGCAGAAATGAACAAACAATCACCCTCGGGCTCATGCCTGTGTGCTTAAAACAAGGCTACCACCAAGATCAGGCCATGGGCGTTCAGCTGGAGATGTGAGGGGGGTGGTTGTGGTACCCCGCAGGGCAGGAGGGAGGGAGTGTTGTGTCTTGCCTACCTGCGGACGACTAGCTTCAGTTTCTTGTAGGACCCTTTCACCAGGGAGATGGCCTCTCTCCTGGAGCTGCTCAGTTCCACCTCGTTGATGTTCACCACCTCGTCACCAGCCTGCAGCTTGGAAGGCAGGGAGTCTGCTTTACCTCCCTCTTCAATCTGCACAGGAAAGAGAGAAAGTGATGGTGAGGCACGCCTGCCAGTTTGGCTGTCACACGCAGAGCTCAGCATGCACTTCTTTCCAAGAGGCAAGGTCTACCAGCCCCAAACTCAGCTCTCATACTAAGAAACGTTGCCTCCCTTTGCCAGACAGCTTTCTCAAACGACAATGCTTGCCTCCCCTATATTGTGTATATGGAAGATGGGGATCAGCAGCCAAACAAATTTTGCCAAGAAACATTGTTTTGAGGAAGCCAGAAAAGTTTTTGGTATTTGGAAGCAGTAATTACCAGCACAATGGTGATGGAACATCTCCTGATAAGAGCACCCCAGCACAAGCCCAAGGGCCAAGCCTGGATTAGAAGACCTTTGTTGTGATTTTCTGGTTCAGGCTCCTCTGCATGATCTAACTGCCTGGTTAACAACAGCTTGCTGCTTACAGGGCAGCAACAGAGCAGATGCACACAGGTGTATGCACTTAGTAACATGCAGCACCTCTGCAGGGTTTTTCAGCTAGGGATTTCAAAGAACAGTATAAAAGGAAGTAGAAAATTATTTTAATTTTATGAGAAGGTAAGTAGCTTGTCCAAGGCTATGCAGTGGCAAATCCAGAAGGAGAATCCTAGGGCACTTTCCTCTCGGTTTTGTATAGTCCACTGTGTACATTGTGTAGTCTTCAATGCCCATTGATTCTCCATCAGTGTGCCAGCAGCAATGCAACAAGTCTGCACAGAAGTGAGAGACAGAGCAGAGGAGAAAGGAACAGAGCCCAGAATCTCGGGCTCCCGGCCTTGTGCAAAGCGAGAGGTGCATACTGACACAGCGATACTGAATATTAGCAGAGGGCAAGGTTACATATGTGTAACACACCCAATCCTGAGCTTCTGGAGAATGAAATGAAACCAAAATAGCTTTTATTACAAAACTTGCCACCACAGAATCTGATATTCAAAGCAGCCGGCAGTCCACGTTCAACAGAAGCTGTAACTGGTGTTAGCAATTGTCCCGTGACCCACAATTAATTACAACATCTTACAGCACCCTGGAAGCATAACCTCTTTTGTCAGTCCTTCACCTTCCAGACATCACACCAAAACAAAAACTGGATTCAGACTCTGATCTAGTGAGCAGAACTAGTATTTGCAGGGGTGACACTTCCTGAGAAGTGAAGCTGCACGTACACTTCTACAAGTTACTTTTACTTCAAGCCATGTCGGGTAAGGTGTAATTGAGCCACAACTCAAACATGAAACTCAGCACATGCAGACACAGTACCCGGACTTTTTACTGGTACGTTAGTTTCAGTGTAAATGGTGATTTCTCACAGGCAAAGCCAGTCTGTTCTTCTGAAATACAGTCCTCCAGCTCGTGTCTTTTGTAACACTTAAAATCTGACTTCCACAAACATTAGCTGATCAGTTCTCTTACCTCCCTACACAGGTAGGTAAAAATCATTGGTATTCATCCTACCAGGAAGTCCTTCCACTGATGAATGATTTTATTTCTTTTCTTTGTGAGAATGGATAAAACGACAGGAATGAGACTTCATATAAAGAGTCTCGTATCACAATTACCAGGAAGGGCGAGAGATGAAACATTAGACCTTGCTGCCAGCATAAATAAATAACAAACTAAAAAATGCAATGCAGTATTGCTCCAGTTTGTTGCTGCTGTACAGAAACACAGGTGGGCAGCATTTAAACTAAGTATAATAGACTGGGACAATACAGGTTAGATTAACCTGCAATACAGGAAACAGAAGGGAGTTAGGTTTTTGTATTTTTTTGTTATGTTAGATCACATATAACAGAAAAAAAGGCGTTCTTGGACCAGTACAAATTTGTACTTGTACCTTGTAACAAATATCATCTACTTCAAAGGCTGAGACACTCACCGGAAGCATTTGTATTAACTTCTGCCTTGAGGAACTTTGGCGTTAAAAAACTGCCACTCTAGAAATCATGATCTGTGCTTTATTCTCTACTAAGCCCCAATTTTATTTATTTATTCTAGTTTTTGAACTCCACAGGATGACTGTTTTAGGGTTCTTTTTGGAACCATGGGGGCTAGATTTTTGTTTTCTTTTCTTTTTTTAGTGAAAATGGGTATTTGGATTCTTCCATGATTACCACTATAAATAACCTGAAATCAAAGGCCTTCACAAAACACTAAAATCCACAATACTTCTGGTAAGGTTGCTAACGTTATGAGCAGCTCTAAAATAAATCTGTCTTTGATTCCTGATGTGTTCCAGCTTATGCTTATGGCAGGGGCTCTTAAGCTGCAGTTTGCAAGGCCACGTAGCCAGCTACAGCAGTATATTAAAGAATGCCTTCAAGGAGAGTTTGCTAGCCTGAGTACAGTCATCTGCAAGTAATGCTGAGGTTGAGAATGATCTGCTTTGCCCCAGTATAACTGTCCACAAACAAGACCTAAAACACAACACACTTTTTGTGACTAGATGCTTATGATAGTAGCATCAAAACTAAATTACCTGTGTACCTAGACAGAATATAAGTGGAGATAGGGATTGATATTTTTGTTTGATTGCATAGCTATCTCACCTCTTAATAATGTTAGCTTCCTCTCTTGTTTAGGTACAGTTGTCTCATTTAATCAGCTGGCATTTCCTGGATGCAAGTTCCCTAGAGGTCCTGGAGGAAAATATTCACAACAGCCCTGTGACCTGGCAATACCACTCAGAGAGTCAAAAGGATCAAAAGGACTCCAGGTTTTCCAGCAGAAGTCCAGAAACAAGGCACTGTCTCCCAAAGCTAAGTTCAGACACTCCATGTTCTAACCTGGTCACTTCCTCTCTCTGAATGCCTCTGAAAATATTTGTGTATAAGGAGTGGTAATAATTCAAGGAAAGAACTGAATAATTCAAACAAAACACGCTGCACTATAAACACAAAGCTCTATCTCTAGTCAGTGTAACAATTATCAACAAAAGCAAACAAACCTCAACGCACATGTTACCTATTTAAACGATCACCTGCTTCACTGGCCAAGTCAAGGATGGGACCCTGCTGGTCTGTGATGCGCTGAGCAGCTGAGGACCACATGACAGAGTATGCTTGCAAAGCTTTGTGTGCCAAACCACAGACAAATACGCAGGCAGGCCAATTCTGCATGTGGCTACCCTCTCTGAACAACGTCTTGTTCTGTGGACCAGGTCCCAAGTGAGAGGAAAAGAGAAGATAAGTCTTCAGCTGTCCCCTAAACCTCAAGTGGCTCTAAGTGCTGCCAGTCAGCAATGGCAGAGCTAGCAGCACACTCTGTTGTTTTCAGTGTGTAAGTTGCATTGGAGTAGTTTGACCAGCCACAGTATTGTCAAAATCACCCTCAGCAGTCACTTGTGCCAAAAATGTGATCACTGTGAGCTACATGACCTAGCACAAGGGGTCGATCAATAGGCAGTAAGACCGCTTATGGCTTGTTTAAGCAGAGAGAAACAAGGTGATTTGGAGCCAGCAAACTTTCTTGGGCATAGGATCATCGCTAAAACCACCAGGAATGGGAGGAGCCAGGAGGAGCCAGCTGGGGGCTGATGATTTTTGGCTGGAATGAGACAACCACTCTGCCAAACCAAGTTATCAGAGAAGACTCTGACAAGCAGAGGGGGAAGGAATACCTAAGACACAGGTTGGCTGGATTTAATGCCTGGTTTCACTGCGGATGTTGTGAGTAGAGCCAGATGCCCAGGTATGGCCACGTGGGGAGCAGAAACCCTCTCCTTGAAGTCAGTAGGAGCATCTGTACAGCGAAACATTCATCAATAGCAAAAAGACTCGTGGTTTCCATGCCTCAGTTTCCCACCTGTAAAATGGACACAAGTGTTCCTACCTTTATCTGTCCCCTCTGTTCAACATGTGATTTCTCTGTGGGCAGCGGTGATCCAAATCTTGGCTCTCATTCCAGGGGCTGCCTCTGAATCTCCAGCTCACAAGCCCTAACCTGGGGAAGAGTCTTTGCCTCTTGAAACATGCAACAGAAAGTTATCCCCTTCCAGAGGCTGCTCCACCAACCATCTCTGACAGTTCCTATTTCCTGTGAAACTGCATCCGATTGCTCCATAAAGGCTGTGACTTCAGCTGTCTCCTCCACACCTCACTCTTTCTTCTGCTTTCCACAAACATATCTAGCCAGTGCTTTCAGGTTCTTTCAGAAGGAGAAAACAAGATCTTCCCTGCCAAGCTGGCCTCCCCACCCGCTTCAAAAAGTCTCAGTAGTCTCCTCAGGCTGACACAAACCCAAGCCCGTTCAGTTGTCTTTACTGCAGTAAAGCCTACCATGCCCGCTGCCCTTTCCTGAAAATCCCAAAGGCCACCCCTGGTTCCTGCTTTGCATTAACACTCCAGTCCATTTTCTTCTACTAGAGGAGGCTTCTTGTCACTCAATAGATCATGTACTTATCTGTTCTCCCTTTTTTTGGCTTACTGTAAAAGCAAGATGTTGCTTAAGCAGATCACCAAGGATACATAAGACTTATTACTACTGTCTTTTGTTTGGTTCACTATGGTTACTGTAGGTTCAGAGAATGCTGTCTAACTGAGATCCTTTCTTGATTATTTTAAAGAGGTTTTCTTTATTTATTCCTCTTTTCTCTTCCCTTGCTTTGAGGAGCTTTTGTAACAACAAATTCTCTGTAGCTTTTAAGATGGATCATTCCATCTTTGTGTCTTTTGTGTTAAGAACGGTGTATGTGATTCCTAAACTGTAAACTTACTGGCCGAGGTTTCTTCATAAAAAAGAAGCAAATATGTACACACAGACTGTATGCAGTTTCACAAGTGAGGCTGTGCCGTGCAGCAGGTTAGTACAACTGCTGAGTGACACCGGGAGATGCTCTGGAAAAAAACAGTAAGTCAGCTTAGCTGGGTGTTGACAGAAGCAGCCGCAATCGCAGTGACAAACTACTGCCCTACTGTCACACAATAACGATGAGAAGGGAAGCATCACAAATGAACTGCTGGAGATGGCTGTCCAGAATTCCTGAGCCGCAGAAAAAAGTTTTATAGGAACCGATTGGGTGGGAGAGGAAGAAATTTCGCTCCCTGGAGGAGTTGAGAGAGGAAGCTTTCTCTGCTGCAAGGTGTCCATGACTCACCCAGGAGCAGCATTACAGAAAAATGTTCTTTGCATCAGAGCCCTTGGAAATCCTCCTTCTCAGCCCCATTACCAACCCGTTTTCATCTCTACATCTCCACTGCTAAGGTTTTTGTAACAGTCTAAAATCTTTTACTAGAATTGTTTTTATTCTTTCCGGTGGGATGATGCATCTCAGTGCATCTGGGACTCACCTTGTCCCTCTCTAGGTTAGCAGCACTGGTACGCCAAATTTGGTTGCTCGGTAAACTTGTTGAGTAGCTGATTAACATTGGTTTTATGCTGGAGATTAGTTTTGTAAGCCCCCATGCAGTTCAGACAGGGTTCTCAAACCTAAAAGCAGAGTTGCAGAGCTACTGAAGGACTCCAGAGGATACGCTGCTCCCATCACTCAGACTTAATGCCATGTCACAGTTTGGGGGCAGTGCGTGTTTCCCATGCAGCAGAGAGAAATTCTTCCCCATTGTCCCCAGCCTCTGTGTCAGCGTGACAAAGCAGTTAATACGATTCAATCAAAAAACAGTTAAGTCAAAGGTCTCCCCCTGGAGCCGTATCTCTGCTGGATATCCCATCCCTATGCAGACACGCATCGAGAGAGAATTCAGCTACTGATGTTTACTCAAAGCCAAAGAAAGTGCTTCCAAATTAGTTATTGTTTTATCCTGCAGGGAAGAAAGGAAGAGATTTTTTTCTCATAGTGCTCTGGATTGTTCTGCAGTAACATTACTGCTCCCAAGTAAAAGGTTTAGTGGTGGAGAGACTCATTTATTCCAGGTAGCTGTACAAGGTTCACGCAGAATGAATTCACCTCGAGAGCCTGAATTTTATTCAGTGGAAGAACAAGTTAAACTACGTGGTTCTGGAGGGTTAACGGTGCTAAGAAATCTTATTGGCACTTCCCAAGAAAATCTGTTATTTAACACAAGCAAAACAACATATTTGCTCCTGCACTCAGTCTGAACCATGTTAATGAATACATTTACTTGGCTTGGAGCAAGACGCCCAGCAAGGAGAACTCCAGCCCTTGCTATTCACAACTCCAACACTCCTGGCACCCTCAGGCTTAGTTTCCAGACACTACATCAGAGAGGCACCACAGTAAACCCAGAGGGACCTCTGCTCCCTGTGTTGGCAGTGACCGTCACCAGCTCTGATTTTAGCACTGCAACCACCATCAGAGCAGTATTTGACTCCATAAAGAGAAGAGTCACGAGCTCAGGACTGCACCTGACCGTCACAGTCGGTGGCTTCTTTGCAGTGTGCGTTTGTGTAGGAAGGGACAGACAGCCCCATTTTTTCCTGTCTGTCAGGACTGAAGGCAGTTCACCTGCCCCTCCACTGAATTCATCTGCTCACTAAGGACATATACAATATTCTGCTTTGATTCTCAGGAGTGGCAAAATCCAACGTCAAGGCTGTGGCAGAGAGCTTCTCCCGGTGCTGTGCCCTTCCCAGGTAGTTCAGGAGACCAACACAGCAGGAGCTTGGTGCCCCTTCTCAGCTCTTTCACCAGCAGTGGTGCAGCCAACCAAGTGGTTGCAGCCAACCCAGAGGAAAGCGGGGTCCCAGGGAGCACAGTCCCTTGCCTCTCCCCTTCCCACTGTGGATGCACTTCTGCTCCCAAAGCTGCTTTCCCACTGCTGGGTGGCCAAAGGTAGGCACTGCTCCGAGAACAAGGCCACCTGTCCCTCAGTGGGACAGAGGAGCTTCCCTCAAGACAATGTCACTGGAGAAATTGCTCCTCGTCCCTGTGGCTTTACTCCTCTCGTAGCCCTCTGCTCTGCTGCCTGAGGCAATCCTTATTTTGTCCATGTCTAAGGCTAGCCCTAGGAACGCTGAAAAGAACAGCAACCACACATTTTTTTTTTTTTTTCAGAAGAGGGATTTCAGGCAAGCAGGTTGTATTTACCAAAACTGAAATCTGTCCAGGATGCTGAGTGAAAATGCCATTATGTATTAGAGCCTCTGATACAAAGGGGACCAGGACCTCAATTTTAAAGGATATTCCCCAAAGCCAAAAATGAAGCAGCAGTGTTGCTGGTTCCCCTCCAAGTGCTACAGATCCAGACGGAAACCTGCTACCCCTTGCTGACAGAGCACCACCCCTCCTCTACAGCCCCATCTGCACGCAGCAGGGAGCATCTCTGCCCCTGTGCCACCTGGCTGTCCCCAGACCCAGCCCAGGAGTAAGGCAGTATGTGGGCTGCCTTCCCCTTGTCCTTGAACCTGGATGGTCTGGAGAGAGGACTGCAGGCAAAATGCTGGGATGCTCCTCCTCTGGTGCAGACAGGCGCTCCCTGAAGGACCAAGACCTTTCCCAGTATAATTACGGAGTGTAAATTGGCTGTGGGGACCAAAGCAGTGAGCCAGCTGCGGAAATGCCATGGTGCTCCAAGCAGGCTGGATGCAAGTTACTGAGAACTGGCCAGGATTCAAGGTCACTCCTCTGACTACCTTGCAGGCTCCAACACTTCCACACCTTCCCATTTCCTGCATGATTGTTTCCCGTCCTGGAAGCCACGTTAATCTCAGCAGTCAGCCCCTCAGTAAAAAGTGGCAAGAAGTGAATGGAAAACAGATTGCTGGCTTCGGCTGCAAGAGATAAGAAGACATGCGTGGATGAGTTTGTGTCTGCCTCCTCTCGGTGACTCTAAATTCCTAAGACAGCAGAGGAAAGAAAGCTTACCTCTTAGATAATTTTGTACCTTCTTAAGCACAGAGCAGGAAAAATCAAGTTTTCTTTCAGCTAATGCACAAAGAAAGATGGAACTCCACTACAGCTTTGATTTCAGACCTTCAAGAAGCCTCCAGGATATCTTCTCCACACCCATCCATATATACAAGACAAGGAACTATTCTGTGTTCGTACATGTATAACATGTACAGCCCTGTCAGGTCCCTCTGCTAGAGGCATGGTGCAAACACGTTAGCATGGACAGTTCCTGCCCCAAGCCTTACAGGGCAAATGGACAGGTTAGACTAAGAGAGGGACAGGAAACAAAGATGTGGAAAAGCTGTGTCAACAGCAAACGAGACAGCAGCAAAGCCCACTCTCAGCTACAGTGAGACATCTGCAACACATGGACTTAGCCTAGAGGTGAGGAAAAGCAAGGGCACCTGCAGAAGAGGGGAAAAATCAGCTCATTTTCAGCCAGCATAAAGCCAGCTGCGACATGCCTATGAAATGACATTCTGACATGCTTTGCTTGGGCAGCAAGCAGCTCATTTGCTAACCCAGAGAGACGGGAAAAAGGAGGCCAGAGGACAGGAGATGGCTCTCCCACCACTTGGCTGCTCTGTGTCAGGGTGTTCACAGAGCTCTCAGTGCTTCTTCAGACCTCTTCAGTGCTTCTTCCTACCTTTCTCTCCTCTTGCTCAAAGAATGCAACAACCAGGTAAGGCACGGAAACAAAGCACTGCTGTGTGTCTCAGTAACAGCCACCACAGCAAGGCACACACCTGTGCAGGTGCAGAGAACCGCTCGCTTCATTCCAGTGTTAAAACCTTTCTGCTTTCTGCTGCTCCTTCTCTGCTTCCTGCGAGAGGCCAGCTTTTATCCCAGGAGGGTGTTGCCTGCAGAACACACCCTGCCCGTGCACATGGCAAGCAGAGAGAGCCTTACTTCTTTGTTCGCTGTTTGGTTTTTGCAAACAATCCATTCCACGCATTCCACAGAGGGTATATTACAAATACTGGGGCCTGGCGCACGCTAACTTGATCCTGTTTGGTCTGCAGCGATTATCAGGGCGATATCAGCTCAAGGGGCTACGAGAACTCCTTCCCTGCTAACTCTCTTGCAGCTGACACAGTTTGCCCCTCTCCAGTGACTGCCCATATCTGAGAGTTAATGTTTGCTCCACCATGTGAGAGGTAAAAACAGCCATCTGCCCATGAGTCTGCTGGAAAGGTCTTCTGCTTTGCTCCTAAACACACCCAAGGTTTCCACAGTCAGGAGTCCTTTCCTCATCCTGCTTTGCCATCCTGTCCCTAGTTTCACAGCCATTTCTCACATGTCCCACCATCTAGCAAGGTTTCAATGATCAACCCTCCAGTTCCTATGGTATTTTGATAGTGACTGTAGGTGGGGGTGCCATCAAACACAGGCCCACCCAACACGGGAACCCGTTTTTAACTGTTTGCAGTTTCTTTGGCTTTGCATACTCTCTTCTCACAACATCACCTTATATAGCCTCCCTCCTCCTGTTCTTGCCATCTAGGAAAACCAACCAGTTGAAGATGTGGCTGCAAAATTATTTTTGCTACTTACTCTATTCCAAGGACAATTTGAGCTCCAACCCTGGCATCACGGGAACTGCCACAGCAGGAAATTGAGTTATTTCTTTAATCTCTCTCCTGTGTGTTCTAAAAACAAGGAGCAAATGACAACATTTGGAACTTGCCTTTGAGTTCTTGTTACGTATCACTGCCTCATGTGCTTTTTAGAGGATGCTTTACACATCTTGCCAGAGTTTTGTATTCTTTGGCTTGTGTCTTTCTGGGGTAACTAGTAACACTCCATGTGAGAAAGGATGGCTAAGATGTACATACCGATGATCAGTTCAGAGAAGAAGTCACCAACAGCAGGCTCTAGAAAGTACAGTTGATGATATATATTTTTCCACTCCATGATTAGACGGGGAATTTCCTGCCCTGATATTTCGCTCGTGTGAATTCAAAGCAGAAACTCTGATCTGCCCTGCAATTGGGTAATTCTAGAAATCACGTAATTCTGAAACTACATGATTTTCTGGCTACTGCAACATGTAGTACTAGTCTCTCCTGGGGACAGGTTGTTGGACCCAGCATGGCCAATTATTGCTTTTGACACTTCCCACTTCTCTTTCCCTTATTTCCATTCCCTAATATTTAACGCTTTCATTATACCTGTTACTATAAATAGCAGTAATAATAGTAATGACAACAGAACTAATGAGAACCTTCCTTCCATTAGTTCATTTGACCTTCCGACAGCATGGAAAGACAGCACAAAGTATTGCTTCTAAATTAGAAAGAAATAAAAACAGAAGCAATGTTTGTGTAACTTTTTCAGGGTCACAGAAAGAATCACACATTAGTGCTGGAGTTGCACTCCGTGCTGACTGCCAGGTCACGCCATAGGGAGGCCAAATGAAACTCTCCCCCCTTAATATTTGTACCATGTCCCCAGCATTAAGCTGCTTTCCCTCATGGCAATTTTCCCTTCCTACAACCAAGAGGAACTGCTTTTGGACATCCTGTCTCCTGTACCTCTGGCTCCTCTCATCTCTTTTGTCTTCATTCTTCTCTATTTGCTGTGGCTGTCCCCTCTCCCGTTGTGCTACCATTTTCCTTTCTTTTGCCCTATATTCCCTTCACCATGCTCCTCCTTTCTCCCCAGGCCTATCAAATGCAAACTAATACCCCCTAAATTGTCTGTATGCGAGAGCAAAAAATGATGCAGCACAGCCTGAACCGACTGGACTTCTAGCAACACATTCACTAGCTGCCTAAGGAATGTAGGTATTCGTTTCTCACTCATTTCAATGAGAATCAAACAAAAATTTTCAGAAACACTTTGAAGACTGAAGCTCGGAGCAGCCAGCAGCAATTAAAACACAGCTCGACACTGAGAGCCGTGTCCTTTAGGGCAAGAGAGCAGCACTGGCATCCCTAGGTAATGAGAAGGAAATGCTAACGCGCTCTCCCAAAGTAGCTGGGCAAGTTCATCCCAGCTTGCCGCTTTTTGACTCGATGCCAGGTCACACACACTCCACAATAACACAGCAAGAACTCCCCTCGGACCAGATAATGGCAACAGCGCATGGCTCAGAGTGACGGTGACGGTACAAAAGAGGAATTTTACGGTCCAAGCCATTGTCATCACATCACACTTGGCAAACCCCTTCTTTATTCCCCCAGCCTCCTATAATTATTAAAAAGTCTTCTCAAGTGAATTTAGTGCCCATGAGAGATGCCAGGCTCATAGCCCTGGAGATTCTTTTTCTTTGCCTACAGATCAGTTCTCACCCTTCCTCCCTGACACCTTCTCTCCTCCGCATCTCCAGCGTGTTTTAGTGCTTCTTGGAAGGAAAAGCCACCTGGAAACAAAACAAAGACTACATCTCTGAGACCCTAAGCACTGCTGTCGAAATGGCCGGCCCCAGAGGTCCAAGTGCAGCAGCTATTTTTTAAAAATGGGCATTCATGAGGCAGAATGGATTGCTTCTGGTCCCCCACACACTGAAGCACAGGAGCATGTCAGACACAGGCATGGCTATCTGCGGGATCGGTGCCCATGTCAGGGGGGTCTAAGCAGGCAGCACCTGGTGGCACCATCTTCCAGAGTCCCCTCACACCACATCGACCCATGAAAAGAAATCCCTGGCAGCATTTTCCATGACACTACCATAACTCCAAATAGTAAAGAATTGCCGTAACATACTTGGAAACGACTGACAGCAAAGGAGGGAGGAGAGTGATGAGTTCAGCTTCATGCTGGAAGAACAAATACCTTGAATTTCAAAGTGAGCACATCCTTCTGACAGACACCTCCTTTCTGCCAGGACAGGCAGGCTGAGTGTTTGAGAACCTCTCCCTATGAACCCAAGTGAAAGTGTGCAGTCTTAGCTGTGCATGTTTTCCTAACACCGTCCTAATGGGCTGTCCAAATGGAAGAGAGCGCAAGAAACTCAGAACTGAAAAGCCTCTGGTTGCTTAGGTCTTGTGGGTGTCTTGAAGGTTTTTGTTTATTTGTTTGTTCTCTTTTTTTTTTATTTATTTTCTGTGTGTTCTTACCGGGAGCACCAGGGAGACAGAGGAATAAACTGAAGGGGAGATGCACAGCTTCGGTTGGTTTGTTCACATCGCTCCATCTGCAGCCACTATCCTTGTCCCCTGCTGCCACCCCGCGGCAGTTCAAAATTCAAAGGACAATTGCTTTTCTCCGTGCTACTTCCTCATCTGCAGCTGGTGGGACTCAAACTGT
Organism: Oxyura jamaicensis; assembly: GCF_011077185.1. NCBI lineage: Eukaryota > Metazoa > Chordata > Aves > Anseriformes > Anatidae > Oxyura > Oxyura jamaicensis. Next base: position 22,748,757 of record NC_048896.1, on the reverse strand, counting down.
GAGAGATGCTTTGCTAATGATGGGCTAAAGCAGCAGCTCACATAGTGTTAGTGAGAAGAAGAATGAAAAGCTGTCAGGTCAAATCCAAGCCTAAGTCTGAATTTCACCCTCCAAACCTGTGGGTAGTTCTGTTTTCATGAGTTATGCACTAGCTGAAAGCTCATCTGAAAGGTCAATTACTGCTGTAGTCGTGGAAATAGAGCAGTTGCTGCACTTAAACTGGGCTGAGTATATCAAAGATTCAAAGGCAGGTGCACAAATGAAGTTCATGGTGTGAAAAAGTAAGAAAAAAAATGTTTAACAGTGGCATTTGGTTCAGTGGCATTGGCAAGGTTCTTAATTTAGACCTTGAAAAAGCAGTCAGACTCACCAGCGAAATGTTGCAGTCCCTCTGTTAAGTTACAAAAGGAGACAGAAGGGTACTGACTGCCTCAGCCTGTCTGTCTGATACCTCCTTATCCTACCCACTCCTTCAGCCATGACCTCCAGAGTCTCTGCTCTGCAGCTCTCTACCATTTTTGCTGATAGGAAATGGCTGAGAGCATGTTCCCTGTCAATTTGTCCTCAGAACACCTCAGGTTGCTTAATTTTGCATAACAGTTAAGTTAATAAGCACTGAAATCATTTTGTTTGGGCTCCATGTCAATTCTTCAACCAGTGGCCAAGAGGCCAAAGGCACCAGCAGATCCCCTGCCCACGTGTCAACCTAAATGTCTTCAACCTGCACATGCAGGGTCTCTTGCTAGCTCAAGAAAAATTTAGAGCAATTTTGAAAACAAGATGATAAAAGCAGGCTTAGCTGGTGATTACCAAGGCTGCATTTAAACACAGCAATCTGGGAACCTTCTTGCTAATTTTATACTGCAGAAGTGGACCTTAATGATCCAAAAGCTCCTGGGGTATGCAAGGAATACCTTCTTTTAGGAGAGGTGATTTATGGCTGAGTTTTGGAGCTTACCTTTTTATCGAGCCAAACACTTTTTGGCAAAACTATTTTTAGTTGCAGTAGACACAGAAATGAATTTAGGTGGAGTTCAGGTTGAGGCAGGTCTACGTTTCCAGTGCCAGTGATGCTGTCAGGTGGCATGGAGATGGACAAGGTAAACATACCTGTATAAACACCAGGGACATTGCCCACTGTCTTCTTCCTGCATGCTGGAGAGCTCTCACTTTTCTGTTTCTCTTCTGAAACTTTTCTGTGAGACAAACCTCAAAACATGCTCCAAATGTCTGCTAACTTTGCGGAAGCTTATATACACTTTGCCCTGCACCTGAAAACGCAAAGGTTAGACCCAGCAGTTTGACACGTAAATGCCTTTCCAGAGTAAGGGTTTCAAATCCTCGTTCTGCCACATGTGCCACTGAGAGGTCCATTGCAACTGCTTCAGAAACACAAACTGAAAATGTGCATCCTCTTCCTGCCTTTTCTGCCACTTGGTATGATTTCCTGGTTTCTCAGAGTTCTTTTTTTTTTGCTGCTTTTCTCTTTCCAAAAATGTCCTTGAAAATAAACTGACAGGACAAACAAGTACAAGATTCCCATTAACAAGGGCAATGTGGAATGACCTGTTTAGACATCAGCAGTAGAAGACGCTTGATCCCAGGAAAGAACTGGATTACAAAGGCATGTCCTCCATGAGTACTTTTAGACTTCCTCAAGTTTTACACCTAAATTAGAACAAGTACACAAAAAGTGACTTAGCTCCTGCACAAGAATGCCACTTTGACTTGCTGGCCTCTTCTCACATGTACGTCCCGAAGACACGAGGTGACTCTGAATGCAGATGAGCTTAGTTAGTCTGGGCACAGGGAACACTTTATCTCAGCATTGCACAACCTTTTCCATTTCAGTCTTAAGCACTGAAGAACCTATTTCTGCTTCATGCACCATGGGAACAGCACCCCAACACTACCTGAATGGAGCCCAAGGGGCTGTGTAGTTTATGCAGTGCACTGGAAACTTTACTCTTGCATTTTGGGGATGGGAAAGACAACAAAGGGTGAGGAGAGCAGAAGTAACTAAAATGGAAGGGAACGTGCCTGCTAAAGCCAGTCGTTACACATTGGCTAAATCGCCTTTCTTTAACTGCCATAGCTCCAGGGGCTAAGGCAGCAGGCACATGTTTTTATAAGCTGAATCATACATTAATGAAAATCCCAGGACATTCCTGCAAGAGCAGAGGCATTAGTGGTAGCTGGGATGCTGGCCAAATTCCAGTGAAGGTAACTACATTCTGTTTTCCTCTGGTCTCCCTGCCGTTTCAATGAATGTGGTCAATTGTTTCAGCTCCAAGTCACTCCGCAGCGTCCCTGAGATCAGCTGCCATACCCACAGCATCCTGTACAGCTCTCTGGGATATCATTCTCACTTAAGCAATCTTTGAGGAGCATAAAAATAGATCCTGTGAATGATGAAAACATTCATTCTGAGAAACAAGCCTGCAACAACAGCTGAGTCAAATGAGCTGCAGAAAATGTTAAGATTGCGTAAAAGTTCTAAGAGGACAAAACAAAAAGTACGCTTGAAACCTCAAGGCAGAAACACTGTGGCAGGCACTGTTTGGGCTGTTTGAAATTAGGTTAACTAATATCCTTATGGGGACTTGACCAAGCGTCGCTGAACTCAGTATATGCCTTTTCCATTCGACGGCATTCGGATGAAGCCTATACTGAAGTATTTTTCAGAGAAACGCTCCTCCTACTGTAAGAAAGCACTACCCACGCAGCACTGCCCTGAAAGGCCTTGGAATAGGTATTTCACTGTGCTATGACTAAAGAAGGCCAGTACCAGCCCCTTCAAAAGGCTTCCAGATTCAATGCAAACCCATGTTTTGAGCCCTGAAACTTGCAGTCCCCCCTCTGTGGCAGCTTGATCCACTGCCTGTGCTAGACCTGGCTTAATCCAAGAAGCAGCGAGCGATGATTCATCAGACAAACTGCACTGCCATCAGTTGTGCCGCTGACCCTAACATTACAGACCTCTAGAATCTAAACAGTGACCTAAATTTGGGGCAGGATTTTCCCCAGCTTTCTTCACGTCAAGTACCACTACAGCCCTTCAGCAGTTCATCCACCAGCACTACGTGGACAGCAAAGGGACAGCATGACAGCAGCAAGGCCCACGACGTGGCTCTGGATCCACATCCACCAGGCTGACGTTTTAAGGATATTCTTTCCTGTAGAGGGAGTGTCCTTAACCTCGTAAGTTAAAAACAGGTCATGTCTAGACTGTATTGAATATGTGAAAAGCTTGGATGAGCTTAAAGAATTCAGATCACATTCAAAGGGCCTGGCAGAAGAGTAAAACCAAAGGGAAATGAGACAACAAACCTTAGGGCTGAAAGTCTGACTTTGCAGCTGTCCCAGCAGAAACTTTTGTGAACACTCGTATTGAACTGCTGCTGTTTTCTTTCACACTTGCCAGCATAGTAATTAAAAATGTACAAAGCTGGCCCTTTGAAGAGCTGCAAGGAGAAACAGTTGCAGCAGAAGTCCCAGCATCTGTTCCTCAAGCGGAATTAGCGCCGGAGCCAGATTACCCTCTTTTTGTTGAATCTCTCTTTTGCTGCTTGGACAGCCCTCCAGATCTGAACAGAGGCTTAGCAGCTTGATTCTGTCCTGCGTTATTGCCTTACTGGATTTTCCCTCTAATGTATGAAAACAGCACAGTGGTGGTGGCCTCTTGACCATTTTTGTTGGCACAGAAGTGCACTCTGGCGATCCCTCCCAAAAGTGCAGCTGCAATGCTATGTTTGTGTTCAAGTGCCTTCCTCCCCTAAGGAAGCCACACAGAAAGATGAAGTGCTGTGCTTTCCATTTCACAGGTGAAAGCATGGGCAGATTGAGGGATTTGCTGACTGCATAAAACAGCTTGCAACTGACCCCAAAATCAAACCAGGGCATCCCTCCGTGCTAGCCTGTTTAACTTCCAGCTGTCCTTCTGCACCTCTTTGCCTTAGAAACACACACACAAAGCCCAGTAGTGGTGACTCAGAAGCTAGATTTAATAAAGCTGCCTTGCTCTCTTCCTTGCTAGCATTCCTCCCCAAATCAAAGAGACAAAGAAATGAAGTTTAATAGGCCTTGTTGTACCCACCACAGTGAGCCAGGCTCATTTTCCTAGGAGCTTTGGGGACAAGGAGTTAAGTTTCTTACAGTGCTTGTTCTTTCCACTGCCATGAGCTCATGATGGCTGTAAAGAGACAGCTGGTGCAGCGATGTTTACCTGAATACCAAACAGAGGTACGAGACGACATGTGCCACAGCACTCAGCTCTGCACTGTTCATTGGGGTGACATCCTTGCCATTTGTATCATCACCGCTTGTCACAAGAACTGCCTTCACTTTGGAAGAAGGCAGTAGATATCCATCAACCAGGCAGATGGCTTCAACTCCTGGTAGAAATGATGCACATAGACACTACAGCCAAGACATGGCTTTCAGAGGAGCCCTGGTGATTCTGGCCAGTGTTTCAACTCAGCCCATCTATCGGAGGAAGAGGCGTCTGTCACTCAGCCATCTGCCTGAAATGCGAATCATCACCCGGTGCCCTGATTGATTAACTAAGTGGGGGCAGAAAGAACAGCATGCAATACTTAGCTAATTACACTGGCTGAGATCTTTTGTTCTGCTACGTTGGATCGCCTCAATTGATTCTTTCAGTCCCTAAACAGCTTTGCGGGCTGTATGCCTGGGCAGAATAGGGTCTTTTGTCATACTTTAATGAACAAAAATGTTTTAAATCCACTGCTCCTCCCTCCACTCCAAGTAGCAGCAAAGGTAACTTTGGTACAACTGATCAGTATCTTGAAGCCTAGTCTTGAAGGCTTCTAGAAGCAAGATAGCCTCTAGCAGCTAAAATTGCTTTACATTTCAAGGCCGGGCCACATGGGGCTTTGAGTAACCTGGTGTCTCTGGCCATGGCAGGGGGTTGGAACTGGATGGTCTTTAAGGTCTTTTCCAAGCATTCTATGATTAAAAGCAATTATAGCTATTTCTATTGGCCCTCAAAAAAATAAACAATTCTTTGGTATCTGCAGACAATTGTACAATCCAGCTATAAAACCTTTGGCAGCTTCCTCTAGCCCAGTCCCCTGAATCTGAACGCTGGTATGTGTAATGCCATTTGTAAGTAACTGGATCACCTAGAGGCTATGACTTTGGAATCAGTATCAAATGGGCTCTGTTACAAACCATACAGCACTACTTCCTGTGCCTGCTTTTCTCCTCCATCCCTTTGGTTAAGGGATATATTCTCTGTGACCAGGACTGTTTCTTGCTGTGTGCATAGCTCATGCCCAGAGCAAGATGCTCCTGAGAGCAAGTTATGCTCCCTTCTGCTCTCCCAAGAGACAGTGTTCTCTTAGCACTAACACATTCAGAGCATTAAATACAACCACCCCGACAATGTACTACTAGTTTTATCAATTAAATGTGAATGTGCAACTTTTTTTTTTAATATGCCTGATTTTACTTCTCAAACAGATTAACACCTTGATTCCTGATTTTACCTTCTCGTCTGCAAGATACTGGGAGCAGGCATTAGCAATCCCAGGATAGCCGGAGGGATGCTAGGAAGCCAAAATCTGTTTCAGTTTCTATGAACACATACTTTATAACAGGTTTAGTCAGAAAAAAGAAAACCATATCTTGCAGTGCTAAGCACAGAATCCTGTTGCAGAATTCTCAGAAGGACCCATCACCTTCCTGCCCAGAAGGACTGCTGACGTGGGTGCTGAGCAACTCTTAGAAAATCTTGTGAGCATGCAAATCACTTGCAAGTACAAATCACTTGAAAATTTGTCTGCTGAAAGCTTTTGAAATATTGGTTTTGCTACGATTTTAAGAACTGTGACCATGAGGAAGTAGTTGTAGGCCCACATATACATGGTGAGCTTGTACCAACTTCTGGTAGGATATAAATGATTCCTGTAGCTTTCCTGCAGTTTATGAGGTAAGTTTGTAAACCCCATACACGTCCTGAGATAAATTTCTCGAGTATGCTGCCACAAAAAGTGGTTGCAACCAATCAGCATATTAACACAGGTTAATGATTAATTAATTCCCACATAAATTGATCCAAAATATATATATATTTTTAAAAAATGCCATCTTCAGTTTAAAGTTTCCAAGGATAAAGAAACTACTGTAGTAGCCGCTTGGTAAATTGTTTCACTGATAAAGGTCCCTTTCACAACAAAAAGCACCCATTTGTTCCTAATCTCATCGTTTACCTTCAGCATTCAGCTGCTGGTTATTTTTTGTAGGTAAACTGAAAGCACTTGCTATGCAATTTAAAACACAAAGTACCAGGATTGGCCATGATCCACTGAAGTTCTCCACGGAATGTCACCTACTCAGCTAATCTAATAAACTTCCGCATAGATTGAACATTTTCTCAGCATTGTCCAGAGCCATTAAACCTGGCAAAGCTTCCTGAAGTACAGGTAGTAAAATGCAGATGTCGGGACCACGCTATGAGCTGACTGTGTTCTGCTCCATGAGCCCGTTCTCCAAAGCTGGTTGCTTTTCAGCTGGCTGAGTTTCAGCTGTGAACTAAATTGATTAATAACTGAAAAGGCTCTTATCATCCATTCTTGTACTCACACTCCCAAAACAATTTTGCCCTGTTACTTGCCAATGAAGTTGTAATAGCTCATAATGCATGCTTCAACACTTACTGAGCTCCCTGATCAAAACTTGTAATTTCAGTAGTAAGGGCAAGACCCATTTCTTTTCCAAAATAAATGGACCTGGGGAAGGAGACAACACTTTGGGCGTAACATCAGTTATTAACCTAGTGATCAGAAAATAAAGGCGCATTGCAGTTTGGTAGCTGCTATTTACACTCTATTCCGTCAGAGTAAGCTGGTCTGAGTGCCAGCCTGGCGTGTCTGAAACGCTAATTGTCTTATTTCCATTTCACACATCATCACCACAGTAACATTTCTGGAACTGGAAAACAAATGCCAGTTTGAGTGATAAGGCACACTGAAATACAGCCGGATCACCTGCAGGTTCACTACAACTTCAAATATGGTGGTAGGAGATTATTACTCTGTGGCAAAATTGTAAACCTACTCCCTTGTTTTGAAATTTATTGTTTAAAACCATGGCTTCTGCCCCAGTACAGTAAGTTTAGATGTTTTCCTCCTTTTGGGATACTCTAGCATCTCATATTCTCATAAATGCTTCTTTCATTCAGGAATTACAAAGAAACAAATGCACCAAAGTATAAAGGCCCAGCTCCCCAAATGCATGCAGGTGAAATCGGTTTAGCATTAGGTACCAAAACACTAAACGTTTATGTAAAGTCCTTATGGATTTTAAGGTACTTCAGGAACAGAACACATTTCTAACTTAAACACTTGACTATCTGATTTACAAGAAAGAAATAAATGCATCCAGATCACTCAGTATGATAGGAAAGTGCAATAAATGCAGTTAACACAACATTTTACTTATTGGTACAAAGATATCGACCATATTTTAAAATCTAGTGGTTCTTACCTTGTCTAGCTTCGTTACCTTTGACGAAGTTTAGAAGTTGGCCACAGGATTCACTGAATCCATCTGGTTTAGACAACTGAAACCACGTAGCATAGAGTCAAGCTCCCCAGGTCAAGTAAACTAGACTTTGAAGTCACTCGAATTACTCTGACTCCCTCAGGCTGGAAATGTATGTCTATGTGACCACGCAGCTCCTTTTGTTGTTATATTTCAGTGCCACATATAAAAACAATCACAACTACTTTCAGCACGTCAGATTTTTGCCAAAGACTATGGCAAAAGAGCAAACATCACAGGAGCTTTTTATATCCTTGATAGCTTACAACCAGTGAAGAAATCCAACAGCAGCCAAACCGGTGTGACAAAAGAACCTAAAGAGAGCTTGCCAGCTCCAGTGGTCTTGGTTACCCAGCAAACCATCTCCTTCTCCCGTCAGAAAGCACGAGCTCCCGCTGGCTTCATTCTCCCACTGTTATTCTCTGAGATCATGACTTAGAAGCATCTTTTGTGGAGCTCGGACTCTGCCTCTCCCAGATGATATTTACTCAGTAGCTTTCACAAACGCTCAAGGACAAAGAGGAGGTGCTAAGGAACATCCCTCGACTGCTGTTTCACCCCCACACTCACTCATTCCTGACTATGTGCTTTCTGCACGTCTCTCCACCAGCTGCCCTTCCAGCATCTAAAGGCTTCAGGAGAAGGCTGACGCATTTGGCAATTCCATCTTTTTGTCCAAAGTGGCAGGCTAAAATATATGGTAGCTATGATAAATGGTAACACCTACGTGACATTGTATGTTGATCTCTCACGGAAGAGAAAAAATCATAGAGGATCACTGTCTGCTAATAAAGCATGGGCAATTACTACGATGGGGGTTCAAATATTTAGTTAAGTATCCTACAAAATTGCTATACACAAACACTGAATGACCTTAACACAGAAGCATACACAAATGTGAGATCTACGTGGTCAAACTGTCCTTTGTTACGAAAAAAATCAGAGGCAAGCAGTAGTGAGAGACTGAGAGTCCCTACAAATTATCTTAGGCATTCAGAATCAATGCAGCAGGAAAGAGGACAGAGTTGAAATATGTAACCTATTGTTTTCTTCCTTCAACGTTAAGAATAAAGAGTGCATGACACAGAAAAGACAAAAAGCACAAGAATCAACTTTAATTATCATGTCTTGCTATGCATACCAGAATCTCAGCTCATTCCATAGCACTGAATCTTACAAAATACTCTTGTCTTACAGCAGCTTTTTGTACTGCATAGACATCCCAGCCATAATAGCCTTTACATTTTCAGTCTGGGAATCGCTTTTCCAACCATGCAAATAACCACACTGTTGCTTATTCAACTCCTTTTGTGATCCCCTCCAATCTCACAAGCAAACATGGAAGTGGTTGCTCTCTAAGCAAATGTCAGCCAACAGATATTTCTGCTCTCTCACTCGGGATGATGGTGAGAAGTGCTCCGTGCCAAACTAGCCTTTCTGAAGGAAAGACTCCTCTTAGAGCAAAACCTGCGTGGCTCTTTCTTTGGGCAGCAAAATAACTCACTCAGCTGAATGACCTGATGCATTTATTAGTTTCTCTGCAGTCATTTTCCTACTGACTCTTCCTCTCTGAAATATCAGGTCAGAGGCTGAGTGCACTGCTGAGGCAGTACATGAAATACTGCTACAAGATGGCGTCACTCCTAATCTTGTCTTCCTTCAGCTGAATTTAGGTTCCCAAAAGCAAGCTTTCTGAGAACGATTACCACTCTACTCTCACTAGCAACATCCTTAGGCAAGCAGGGCAAGGCAGTAAACTCCCACTGCAACCAGACAAGTAAAGTTTCCAAAGGACCTGGTTCAAAAAGACAGCTAGATATTTTTTTTCCCTGTATTTTGCTGAACATTATTCCTGAGCTTTACATCTAACACTGCCTACCCGAATTTCTGAGCCTTTCCTTTGTGAGAGAGCAATATGCCTACAATAATTAGTTTTGTACCTTAGGGACACATTACTCACTCCAAAGAAATAAAGGATGAAAGGAAAACACAGGCCTGTTTCTCAGGGGAGCCTCGTGTCATTCCACTAGCATCAATCTGGAAATTGTTCCTACCTGGATTATATTTGATGAATTTGATTAATCAGGAAGGTTTCATGGGAGCGATGAAGGAAACAAAAATGACCCAGGTTCTAAGAAAAGGTCACATGATTATTCAGCGTCAGATGTGTTTCTCTTCTGTACTCAAATGAAACAACTCTCATTTTTTATGTCTGTGAGCAGAAATTAATTCCACTTTATCAATACCTTACCCCCCTCCGACAGCATGATCCAGTGAGCCTCTCACTGCCTGTGAACCAGCCCAGCCTGGCTGACAGTGGCAGTCTGTCAGCTTCCCTGCTTCCAGCCCAAATCACTTTGCTCCAGTTCCCACCTGCCCATTCAGGGCTGAGTGTTCATCTGGGGAAAGAACAGTCTCAGCATGCTGAAATAAGCTCAGACCATCTCCTCCTAACCCAAAGAGGGAGCAGGGTCATTCAGATCCAACCCCAGAGAGAGACGGACCTTTTCCCAAGGTCTGGCCTCTGTGTTCTATGAAAGTTCCCCTCTTCGTAGCTCAGCCACAGCTCCCACTTCTCTTTCCCCCATCAGCAGCTAATTCAAAATACAGCTGTGGCCTGGAAAAGACAGGGGAGGCAGAAGTGAAGGTGTATCAGGCAGGAAGAGGTCATTCCCCTGCTGCTGGGAGAGAAGCAGCTCAGATGAAAAAATGCCGTCTTTTGCTGCCATAGCACAGATTTGGGATGTTGGCCAAATCCCAAGGGCTGTCCTCAGATGACTTTGCCATCTCCAGGCAGATAACAATGCTCACCCATCACAGACAGCTAGAACCGAATTCCGCTTCGGTTACGTCAGTGTGCTGCAGAAGAAATGCGACTGACATTTCACTGACTCTTTCCAGGTTTATCACAGGATAATTTCAAGAGATTTCCATCACCCTGAGGGCTCTTTGTGCCCCTCACAGATGCACTGAGCAGCCCTATTTCTAAACCCCCTGTTGTGCAAGGAGGAGCAATAAATACTAAATGCCTTAAAAGATTAAAACAAGAACTCAGGGCAGAGGACAGCAGGTTTAGGCTATTTTCAGCAAAACCCAGCATCCTGTACACAATGAAGGTGACCAGGTTAGACTAAAGACTTCAAACAAAGAATTAGGTAAATATTTGGCTCAGGCAGAGAATAAAAGCTGCCTCTTTAGAGCAGTGCAAAGATCCAGTCTGTGGGAGTGCAAAGGCCACCCCCCAGCCCTGCTAGAGAGCTGGAGGAAGCTGTGCAGGGGAAGGAGGCAGCCTCGCAGCCAGTGCTGCCCCTAGGGGGAAGGAAGGACTACTGCTACATTTGACTCGTGCTCCGTTAAAATATGATCACTGTTCTCCAGTTTGGTTTGGACTGCTACCCTGGTAGGACTGGAGAACTCAACCATGCTCACAAGAAACACTTCAAAAAGTCCCGTGTTCATTTCAGTCTCAGGGCCCACCACCTACAACCATCACCTTATCAGCTCCTGCCCCTGGAAGTGGTGTCTGCAGTTGTCACGCATCTCCCATGTGTCAGTAGACCCTGGCAGTGTGACGCTGGGGGCTCAGCAGTGTTTTGCACAAGAATGATGCTATATAAACAGAGGGTTATTGCAAAACCTGACCCTATAATTTACATACCTTACACAGCCAATGTTAAAGACAGAAAGGTTGTTGTGGCAAACCTTCACATTTTCTTTGACCCTTTACTGCTTGCTGGAGCCTCTTCCAGCCCCAAAAGAGAAGTGAGACAGAAGATGGTGTGAGAGGGGTCAAGAGGTGGATGCAGATTTGGGTAACAGGCTCCACAGGGCACATTCCCTTGAACCCATTCTGCTCAGGAATTAAACTGCACAAAACCACAGTGGGGAAAGGATCAGGCCTACAAACCTGGTTTCACTTTTATTATTTGTTCCTCATGTCCCTTCAGTTCCCACAGAGTTCTGAAGTATCAATCACCTTGTAGGAAAAGCTTAAAATGAACAATGGTTCCATGGTTAATGAGTTTCAGCAACTCCGTCCATCTCACTTGAGCCCTTGGGGTGAGAAAGTTAAGTGCTACTGTAGAAGCTCAAGTGACTTCTCACAACTTCCTTAATATTTCATCTCTTTGTATTTTGTAGTTTGCCTTCTTCTGAGCTAATGTTTGTTTTTCCAAGAGCGGTTATTGTAGTAAACTGATATCAGACCAGAAGTGTGGAAAATGAGATTTCAGTACGTTCATCTCCTGTACTTAATACTTCATTCAGGAAGGTAACGTGGACAGAAGAGTCAATCTAAGTGCTTTTTCTCCTGAAGAAGGATGACACCTTGTTCCTAGTGCAATGACGACCTCCCCCAAATCAGGGGGCTACTTAACCCCAGCAGCATTTCTGAGTAAACTAAGGAACGAGCAGTACTCAGCTGCAACTTGAGCTGGAGGATGGTGTTAATCGGCAGGAAGAGGTGACCCAGCAGCATGCATGAGGGTTAGCCTCCTGACGTCAGTGAAACCATGCTGATTTACACCAGCTCAGGCCTGAAACAGCCTGTTCATCCCACCTGAGCAGGGAATTCTTCTGCCTTTGGTATGTGAATTTTAGCCAACGTAAATAAAAAGTGACCCAATAAAAGGAAGTCTGCGCAGTTTGGGAGTTTGGGTTCAAGTTTTCTCTCTCTTTTTTTTTTTTTTTAGCATTATCCTGATGGCAAAACTCTTTTCATTCCTAGGTGCCACTTCTTTCCATTTTCCCTCCTTGATGCCATTGAGCCTCTCTCAACAGTGATCTTCTGCGGAAGGAATAATTTTGCTTCCAGGAGTTTTCTTCAGTTGAGAAGAAGCCACATTTTTCTATCACTTCAGTGTGAGCACCCGGTGGGCACATCAGTATCTTCTGGTGTTGTTCAGTGTACCTGGATACCAAGACACCTATGAACACAATTCTCTTCTGTTTGCTCACCTTATCCCTGCCCTTAAACACACTATACTTACCCACATGAGTAATACATTAGAGAAGATAATGGGATTTTTGAGCTGAGAACAGACTAGGCCCCATTCGTGTGTTTGTTGAAATCTACCATTCAAAACTGCGGCAGAAAAATCTGTTTTTGCTTTTGCAGTGGTAGAGAGCAGATGGTTCTTTACGGTTAATGTAACTCTCTAAGAATGTTTTCTTTTCTAGTCTTGCTGACTAATCTTTCTTCTTCTAAAGTTTTAATCTTGCTTTAGGAATAAATGTGTGATATTGTGCTAGAAAAGCCAATCAACTGCTCAGGCTCTAGCTGGGAAGCAACATGAGTTCCCCTTTGTACGAGTTCTTCTCGCCTGTGATTGTTTCCCCAGTGTCAAATTCCACGGATTTTAGCAGCTGAAGGGGTACAAAATTTGACATGGTCAGAAACGCGTGCTTCTAAAAACTTATTATCGTTGAATAGCTGGTGCATTCTTGGTGCACTCATGTGCAAACTGCACTTTGAGAGAGCTGGCTGGCATCACCTCTGGGCCTCATTAGCACACACACGCATAGCTCCCCGAGAAGTCTGGCTTGCAGTCCCATCCTCCTCTCAAACATCCCTCTGACTGTTCCCATGTTTCCTAGGGAGGAGACGCACGAGGCCACAGTGGAGCAGACCAACGTCCTGTTTGCAGCAGCTGTCCTCAGTTAACCTTAGAGCTGGCCGAGTCTGTTAAAAGGGATAAGCCCTCAGCCATGGTCAGCCCTGCGGAGGTACGCAGCCTTGGGGGGCGATAACTCACCTGCCTGGAATTAATTACAGCCATCTCAACATTTAGCTGAGAAGGTTCAGCAGAAACAAGTCTCACCACCTTCTGGCTGACACTGCTGCAGGCTGCTGGAGGAACTTGTTGAGTGCCAGCACCCAGGTAGCTCCTACTTCCAGAGCAGGCTCCTCTGCCAGGGTGACAGAAAGCAGCAGCACCTAGCTGCTGAGCACAAAGTGCACAGTGCAGCCACACACAGAGCTATGTGGCTGCGGAGTGGGTCACACAAAACTGACCAAAGAATGGCAGAACACGTGGCAAGAGCCAGCATGGGTCATCAGCTGGTCACCAGTCTACCTCAGCCAGGGGAGAGACGAGGGATGCCTGCGCCACTCTCACACACGTACAGCACCAGTGCAGATGGAGTGCACGTGCGTGAACCCAGTGCAAAGGCAAGAGCTTACACTGGCACAGAAGTACTAGGTGGTTATAAATACGCCAGCTTTAAGAAAAGCTGCTTCACTCCCACAAGCTGCTCTGACAAGGCCTAACACTACCAAAACCTCTTTCCCTGGATTAGTGCTACCCCTAGATTTAGAGACAAGTCTTAGCAGTTGTTTGGGATAATATTTAGAATAGCTGAAATAGCAAGGTTGAAATAACAAGCCTAAACAGCTCCCCCACAAACACATTACAAGCACGTTATTTTTAAAACATTCCAGTTTTTCAGCTTAAATTCAATTTTTATTATTTGTTTTGATTTAGAAGCTCAAGTTGTTTTTTGTGAATCATCAAAGCTAAGGATGTTATTGAAACAAAGCATCTGGATCAACTGCGAGCATTTCTTTAACATCCAGTGACCTGAAAATCCATTTTTCACTTAGCTCCAGTTACCAATAGAAAGAAGGAAAGAGAAATACCTTCTTCCTCTATCTTCCCTGTAGATTTTTGGCAGTTCAATACGTGGATACAATATTATTGGCAATGCAACAAAGAGATAGAATAGGTATCTTATCTGGTCAGTATTTTATGGATGGCCAAGGAGAGCCTCAGATACTATGCTACAGAAAATATTTCATAGATTTGTCCCAGACAAGGGCTGCTAAAAATTGTTTTGCACAGTTGCTTTGCAGTGTTGTGTTTGCATGATCGCTCCCAAGCATGCCTTGGCAATGCCGCACTGCTTACAGCCAAATGATTTAGATAGGTATATATAAGACAGTGTACGTTTGTCTTCCTCAATCAGGTTATGGAAAGAAAGGGGTAGCAGGACACGCAGATCTTTGTTGCACTGTGTGCCCCAAAGATGCACTCTGGGGAGTCAGAAATGTAGAAAGCAACTCCCTAATAATACAAAGCTATGAAGACTGTAGGTCTTTGCCAGCATTTAATTCCCTATGTGGCAACAAAATCTCCATTGACTTCAAATAGATGATGGAACATGTAAGAATTACTTTCATAAGTAATCTTCCTTTTTCCATACCTGTGGTTCTTCTAAGACTTCACACAATAGGTACTATGCTGTTAAGAAGTATGAGAAATCCCAGAGGAAGCTGACTAGATTCCCCAGTTTAGATCACAGAAAGGACTTGTACAATAACAGCAAGTCTGTTCGACTTGCTAAGCAGCCAAACATGGCCAGCACATGAGGACAGAAAGCACATCAATCCTCTATTTAGGTGGCAATGCTTTTTTGGGTTGTGCAACAGATCGTTTTGTACATCCCACTATCACAACCCTTTCCATCAGAGATTGCCACAGTCTCCAAAAACTCACCGAGTATTTACTCACTTGTCCCAACACCCAATGTTATTTTCAGAGATGTCTTCCAGGGTACACATGAGGGGAAATTTGCAAGCCAGTGGTGCTTGGTAAAAGAAAAATAATTATCTCCTGCACTAGAGTTGAGCCTCTAAACAGGGGTTTGGTGCATGGATCTCTGCCAGCAGGTACTCAATTGCAAACAAGTCTGCAGATCAGAGAAGGTGACACTGACTGTTTTGACACTGAAAAAGTCATTTCCAGTCCTCGGCTTGCAAGGTGTACATCAAGCAGAGAGAATAATGCCTACCAGTGTAAAATGTTTTTCTAAGCAGCACACAGCATACACATCCACAATGTAAATCAGTCAATATTTATCCTGTGAATATTATTTATGAGTACTGGCTGTTCGTGAGGCCCCCACTCACGTGGAGATGCCTTTTCTTTCAAGTAACATGCCACTTGGAAGAGCCTAAACTGCCTTTTTTTTTTTAGTATCACTGGTAATTGAAAAATATTAAAAGTCAGTTTCTCCTTAATATGAGCGGTGCCTCACAAATGTAACTACACAACTGCAAAAATATCAAAGGATTCATTCACCTGTATCCCTGACCTGTTGACTAATCCCTGGTTTGATTCATATTACTTCACAGACTACAGTGGATAAAGGGGCCCATAAAACATTTTTTGTTATCCATTGTAAAAGTGTGTCAGTAGCCAAGGATGAAATGAATCAGTATTTCTTGCAAGCAGAAATTTGATGCTCTCAGGGGAAAAAAAAAGGCAAAAAAAGGGGGGGGGGGGGGCAAAAAAAAAAAAAAAAGCTCTTTGTATGAAACCAGGAAGCAATAACCTGCAATCCTGAATGACTTTGTGTTTTCAGATTCTTCTGCTGACACCTCTCACACTGCAATAATGCTTAACAACACTGCATAACAAAACCAAGTCTACATTTGTCAGCCAGTGTTGATTTTCCTGACTGCCATTATCTCTCCTATTATTAATTTAATATAGCCCGTGGCCACAGGCCACATGTCACTGGCCAATATCTGAGTGCTCCTCATGGCCTCGCTGCAATGCTGTGCTTGGAGGAGATACAGCGAGCTGCAGGGGGAGCAGAACCCAAGCAGGATGCGCTATGCCAGCTCTTGAGGCGGTCGTGAACATGTTTGAGAACTGTCGAACCAAGACGCACTTCCTCAAGGTCATAGCCCAGAAACTACTACTGTCAGCTCCGTCTATACGTAGGGCGATTCCCAGCCATCATTATTGCTCCTATACACAACACAATTGTTGTTGTTGTTGTTGCTTTTTGTTGTGTTTTTTAAGAAAAGACTAACCACGTAAACCGGTGGACGTCATTACATGCCCAGATAAAAGATGTGTTTTGAAGCATCACAACTGCATCAGAAGTATAAAATGCACTGGAAAAATATCCAGGGATATTACCACATCCACTCCTTCCTGACAACTCTACCTTACTACCTACATTTTCCTAGGAGCATAATATATCCCTTGCACGTCTAAGCAGGTTTTGAAAGAGGATCCTGGCAAGTTTCAGCTCTTTTTCACTACAAGATAAAATATCAAAATAAGCCACAAAGATAGCAAGGAATGTCATTCACAGGTTCTATGAAGTCTAAATTCATCCATGTTCAAACAGTGCTTTACTTGGAAAGTCATTCTGACAAGAGCAGGGCATCACTACTTTGCAAGTAATAATAGTGCTGGAGTGTGAGTCTGAGCAGCAAGAACAAGGCTGCTTCCACAAGCAGGCTAAATGCAGTCCATGGTGTTGATCCCTGAAAGGCAGGGATGACAGGTTATTTTGAAAATGTTGAAACATTTAACTTGGACATTTTTATAGCAGCTTATTTCAGTTTTGTTTTCAGTTGTTGTTTTCATCTCAAATTCACCTGACATTTGTTTTAAAGGGTCAGGCAAAGCTTTTCAGTTCAACACAAACATCCATTTTTTTTCTTTTCTTTTTGTCTTGCCATAGTTTTGGTTCAGGGTATACAAGAACTAGTTTCTTTATATGGGCCACAAAATCAAAAAGATTTCATAGTTCTATGTTCTTTAAGTTTTATGCACATCAGAGATTATTTTTCACCCCATGGTTAACATGCTGTGACTAAATAAAAACTATAAAAGTGTGTAAACAACCAAACTCGTAACACCACCTTCTCCAAACACGTGTCTCCCCATATGCAACACCCAAGCAACACACATGTACACAGATAAGCAAAACGATAAAGGAATTTTGAAATCTTCAGGCCAACAGAATTCCTCTTCTGGTCTCTTCCTGATCAGGCCCTTCGGGTTTTCAGCATTTTTCTTCTTGGCTTCTTGTTTTGGCAAGAGCAGTAATGCCACTAAGAATTTACAGACCCTCTGTTCTACTCCAAAACCAAAATAGCTAACTTGAACCATGAGAAAAGAAAAAAAAAAAAAGAAAAGAAAAAAAAAAAGTAAATAAACCCACAAAAAAATCTAGCTCTTTGTCAGCTGGAATTTCCACTAGTGCCTGAGGGACAGAGGAAACCAGAGAGCACACTACAACCCAGCAGGAAATATTTCTGACCATGATTAATGCTTCCTTTAACAGTGCAACAGAATCTTTCCAGATCTTTGTGGATCTTTGGAAAAGCTCCACCACTACTCTCCAGGCCATATTTTGCCGTGAAAACCTTATTACATAACAGAAGCATTAATTAATTCAGAGCAAAATAAGAAAAGATGTATTATCCTAAAGATTTGGTGAACGGGGGGGG